>NC_140369.1:13747500-13840000 GCF_054491055.1 Hypomesus nipponensis
ACTAACCTAAGACAAGTGGAGTAAGTGTGTGTGTGTGTGTGTGTGTGTGTGTGTGTGTGGATGTGTGTGCAGGTCAGCGTGGACAGAGGAAATATTAGTAATATTAAATGGTTAAATGAATATCTTGATGTGTATGAGTGTGTGTGTAAGTGTGCCCTGTAACAGCTTTGGAGCCCAGCAGGCAAAGGACATAGTGACGCGACCCCCAGTCTATCACCTCGTGTTAGTCTTCTGATGACATCACTTCCCTACACACACAATATCCGACACTGACAATTAGGCACATTATGTGTTATTTATAAATGATGACATCAAATTGCATGTGTGTGGGTGTTTTACCGTTTACATGCTATGTCACACATGGTTTCACCAAAGCCTAACCTGAACCCTGACAGAAGATAAGGAATACAATAACATGCTCTCAGGGCAGAGAGAAAAGGAAGAAACCTTGTGAGGAGGATTCACGGAGAGGTCTCTCCCAAATACAGTTGGCTTGGCAGCAGGTTCTGTCACAATGGTAGATGGGCAAAAGGCAAATGCCCACAGGGTTTTAGGCTGCACTCCCTGAAACACCTTAACCCCAATAACCTATTATAATGGCAGTTACCGAACAATGTAGCAAATGGAGGTGTGCAGGGTATACGGTTGTTGTACACGCTCCTTCTACCTCTCCTTCTACCTCTCCTTCTACCTCTTCCTCCACTTCTCCTTCTACCTCTCCCTCGCTCCCCCTCTGCCTCTACATCCCCTCCCAACCTCCCTGTGCTCTCTGTCCATCTCTCCCACTGCCTCCCCCTCTGTCTCTCTCTCTCCTGCTCTGGCCAGCTCCTTTAATAAGCTATCACAGCTCCAGCATTATGCTGAGCCTCTAGAGAACTAACCCTGTCATTATGTAAAACCACCTGATCACAGAGAGCCAGCCCAGCCACAGGGCTGTGGACACACTGCCCAAACGAACCAGCTCCCTGTCAACCACAGCTCCACGCTCACAGCTGAAACACAGAGAAGACACTTATGGAACGCTGTGTCATGGTGGAAACTCCCCGAGATCACAACGTTTTGTCTGTTGAAATCGAACGGCAAGTTATCCAGTGGGTGGCTTTCCTTCATTACTCGCTAACAGCTGAGGTTTGGAATGAAGAGATCCCCAGATGAGGATAAAACAAATAGAGATGTGAGATGTGATTCTGTCTGAACGAGGAGACGGTAGGTGTCCCTGATGCTCCCCGACTCAGGGCTCTCTGTGTGTCTCTGCCCTCCTGTGAGCCCCCCTCCTGGTGGAGGTCACTGGGGTTTGTCACAGCACAGTACATGGAGAACTGAGGGGAGGGTTGTGGTCATCCCTTCTGTGCTGTTGATATCAGGCTCTCCCCCTCCTCCCCCCTCCTCCTCCCCCCTCCTCCTCCCCCCTCCTCCTCCCCCTCCTCTGTCGTTACAGATTGCTTTCGAGCATGAACAGTGGGAGAGGTGAGATCTTGGCAGAGGCACACATTTCCGCAGACAAACACACAAATCACAACACATGGCTATAAATACACATGGATTCTGGCTGATTTGCCAACTGGCGGATTGGCTTGTTGCTGTGTGTGAATTGCGATTGATACCAACTTGCCTTGTGTGAGGGTATATTCACTGGGTGTTTTCTGTTGTTGAACACTCCTGTGGGGTCTAACTTCATGTCAGCATTTCTATGGGGGCTGGGCTGGTGATGATTCATAGTCCAATAATATGCAGGAGAGTTATGTAAATCCACTAATATACCAATGTCAAACAAAGCTAGGGGTGGGTAACCAGACTTTTACAAGCTTGCTGCCATATTGTACACGGTCTATCTGTGTGCTTTGAGAGAGCAATTTGAACTTGTGTACATTCAACAGGTGCTACTGAGATCCTGGTCAGAATAGCATCCTTCCTTACTGTCCCCTATGGAAGTTTGTGTTTGGGTCTTCTTCTGACTTTTAAACATAAGTGGCCTTCTGCCATAAATATGGCTTTAGACAGCTGCGCCACAGAATAACAAAAGTTCTGGTGAGGAGAAACTTTAACTAATTTTAACTAATTTTAACTAATTTTTTTTTTTAAACACGCACAAACCAACATACATACCTATTTGGATACGATGACTGTCTATTCACAGCCCATCATAACAGGCCATCATGACTACGTCAAAACACACACCACAGGTTCCTTCCTGCCACTGAGAAAACTTGGCATCCATGCAAAGACTCTCTCTTTTTTCTCTTTTCTCTTTATTTCTTTCTCTCTCTCTCAATCCCCCTCCCACACATGCACACACACACATACACACTACTCTGCACCACACCTGGGTCAATTACATTGATCAATTCTCTGAATGCTTTTGAAAGCATGAGCTGTGTTTGAAATGCTCACAGTTGGCTCTCAAGAGACTCCTCCATGGGTTTCCTCACACTGGGCAGCTTAAATCACCTGCTTTCAAAGTGTTTGTGCCAACAGAAAAAAAAATACACAGACCCGCTTTAAACCACACACGTACACACACACGCACATAGATTGCACTTTTACTGAAGACAGGAGAATAGAAGAATACTCATCGATTGAGAGAGACAGAGGCCAACAGTGAGACGAAGACACAGAAATAGCTACTACAGTTGTACTTACAGGAGCGAAGAGGTCATCCACCAAGGGAACCAGGAACCTCTCTCCCTCTGCTCAGGTTCCCAGGGACGTCCCAGGTGTGTGCGTCTGTGCGCGTGAGTCGTGGGGACGCGCCAGAAGACAGCCAGTGAGAGGAGGAGTGTGCGTCAGACTGACAGATAGTCCAGTCCTCGAGAGCTGCTTTGACAGAGATAGGCAGCTGAACGACGCAGGGGAGCTCTGCACTGACAGCTCACCATTCAAGCTCTCGGTCTATTCACATGCGATTGCTCCAGTGCCTGGAATAGGAGGGAAAAAAGGAACAGAGAAAAAAAGGAGAGGAGGAGAGGAGAGCAGTCTGCATGGAGGGGTTTTATAATAAGACTCAGTCCCCACCCCCTCTCAGCCATCTCTCCGCCCCGATTGTTATAGCAACAGCCAATCCCAGTCGAGCAAAACACAAGCCCTCTCCAGCCAGCGTATATGCTGTTGACATGAATCCCATAAACCAGCAAGTGCAATATGCATCCCTGTGTGCATGCGTGTGTGTGTATATGTGTGTGTGTCTGTGCGTGGCACACACGTATGTGTCTGGGGTGTCAATTACCACAATGTGTTGTGTCATTATTTTTGACATTTCATTGGCCTTTGGAATGTTTTAGCTAAGAAATACAGTACCAGTCCAAAGTCTGGACACTTTGCGTACTGTATTTCTAATCACCTGTGGTGCTACAGTGTGACATAAAGACAGGGATGGATCTACGGAAGCACGTCATTCTTTCTTATCACAGGACAAAACATATTCACTTGCATGAAAGTGCCTTAAAAGCCTTGAACACAAAATCGGAATCACTCTGCTAAAAGCTCGTCTCCCCTCTCCCACCCCTGGGTTTCTCAGGCCCCCACTTTCTCTTAGTCTTTCTCTGAACCAGAGGGAATACTCAGTATTGGTTCAGTGAGTCAGTCCTTCTCAGTCAATTAGTAGACATTGGAGGTTAAGTGTGTCATGTCATTGTGGAGGAGGTAAAACCTGACTCGTCTGCACACACCCGCACACATATACTCAGACCCCAAACACACAGAAATGAAACAAGAAGCTTTATTTAAGACAGTCTCACCTTATACAGTGTGGTCCGAATGCAATTTATGGCTTGTCTGCATTCCGTTGGCATAGAGATGCCAGCAAGTGAGTGCCAATGGGGACTCTTGCACCAGTCTGACCCCATGCATATTCACACACAACATCACTGCCATTCCACCTCTCAGAGGTCCTAGACTGTCATCAATCTGTCTTTGTTTCATGGTGGTTGCTGCAGTACGTGTTGTGTCTTTGTATACAGTACACAGCCTGGGTGTGTTACATGATCAACCCTAGATCAACCTCTCCAACAGCAGCCAGGAGAGATGTTTCCAGACAGCAGTGTGACCAGCATGGCTCCTGCTCAGGCTGAACACTGTTATGTAGCTTCTGGCAGCATTCCTCCCAGGTCAAAGGTCCGCAGGCCTGCTAAGACTCAAAGCAGAACAGGAAGTCGTTTTGAAGAACCACTGTATGCTTGTGGTATTAATGATCATTTCAGAATGAAAACACAACGCTGTAAGTGTAACCTTCAACTGCTGGCCTCCTCTCCAGTCCGTGTTTACATTTCACACATAACTGATCTCAATCAATGCGTTGTTGTTTATCCGTCATGAGCCATGAGGCTGATAAATGATCAACATACCAACCAACTCACCCCGGAAATAATCTCCTCCTCCATCTCTCTCCTGTCTGCAGTGTGCCGTCCGTCTCTTCCTCTGAGACGGTCTCATCTGGCCTCAATGAAGACCGCTCAGCGTTCTAGTTACTTCCAGCCTGCCACAACAGTCTCAGACCGACTGGCACCCCTCAGGTGAACTCTGATCGGCCGTGGATATGACATCAGCATCCACAAGTGTGCCCATGATAGATAAGAAAGAAAACGAAAAACAATGAAACGAGTTTGGGAGAAACCTCTCTCCACGCACACATGCACGCACACACACACACACACACACACATGCACGAACACACACCTATAGCCGTGGTGCTAAGTGGAACAACAGACAGGGTGGCAGTCAGGAGGCCGGCATGGAACATTCTTTGTAATGATTCGATTGTCTGTGTCCTTTAGTGCAGGGCCAGCTGACTCAGACACTTAGGCACACACATTCAGGAGGACTGTGAAGGAGAGGAGATGGAATGAGAGAGAGAGAAAGAGAGAGAGTTGAAATAATTAAAGGATATTAAATCTATTCCAGGATGTGGCTGGCAGTGTCATATTTATTGAACAAACAGAGTTGGACATGAAGCCCAGTCTCCAGCTCCTCTCCTGTTTGTCCTGGGTTTAACTCTCTCTCTCTCTGTCTCTCTGTCTCTCTGTCTCTCTCTCCCTCTCTCTCTCTCTCTCTCTCTCTCTCTCTCTCTCTCTCTCTCTCTCTCTCTCTCTCTCTCTCTCTCTCTCTCTCTCTCTCTCTCTCTCTCTCTCTCTCTCTCTCTCTCTCTCTCTCTCTCTCTCTCTCTCTCTTCTCCTCCTCAATCCCTCGGCATCCAGAGAGGGCCTTCACATGGTCCTGCGGACATTTGCGAAATTGTGTGTGCGTGTTTTTGTGTGACTGTGTGTGTGTTTGTGGTTGTTTCTCCCAGAGGAATAGAGGCCTTGGCTGTGCCTTCTCCCCAGGCTTCACTAAATGGCGACAGCATGGTGTTGTGTGTAGGATATTTGACTAACGAGGTTGATTGCCAGCTGTTCTGGACAGCGGGTTCTGTGGCCATGTTGGTCACTGTGATTTTTCGTCAAAAATCGCACAACGTGAACAGCGGTTTGGTGGATTCTGAGCACATGTAACACACACACACACCTCCTCCCCCCCCCCCCACACACACACACACACACACTATATCTGGTCACTGTTCATTGTTCTGCATCTCCTTAGAACATTCATTGAACTGGCTATATTTACCCATCCATGCATTGAGGCCCTTGAGAAAAGAACACACTCATACACATAGTGGACTACCATCACATGAAGCCTGCAGGCTATCAAAGACCTCCAGTTCTGACTATTAAGATCTCTGCAGGGAAGAAGGTAGAATGTCTTCCAACAAACAGGTCTATGGGGAGATAGCCCCACGGTTAGAGGCCTGCGTTCTCTCTCTGCTCTGCAGGGGTAGAATGACACCCTGCTATCCCCTGCTGGCCTTTTCTATGTCTTCATATCGACAATGAAAGGCAAACAACATTGGATATATTAGCCTATAGTCATTCTGCTAAAGTGCTATGGAGATGTATGTGTGTTCCCATGCATGTGTGTGCTGTGTGGGTGGGTGGTGAGGGGGGAGCTGATGGGAGTATGTGTGTTATCTAGACAGGTCCATTCATTCAAATTCAATTGGCCATGATTGAGCAGCTCTTTGAATGGTATAATTCAGAGAGGCTTTAGAACAGCAAAGATGAAAGGAGAAAGAGTGCTAATTGAAAGAAATACAGACAGATAGACAGATAGACGGACAGACAGACAGGCAAACAGTCCGACAGGCAAACAGGTAGACAGACATGTAGACAGACAGACAGGCAGGCAGGCAGAAAGGCAGGCAGGCAGACAGGTAGACAGGTAGACCGGAAAACACAGACAGAGACAGAGACAGACAGACAGAGACCGACAGACAGACAGACAGACAGACAGACAGGCAGGCAGGCAGGCAGGCAGGCAGGCAGGCAGGCAGGCAGGCAGGCAGGCAGGCAGGCAGGCAGGCAGGCAGGCAGGCAGGCAGGCAGGCAGGCAGGCAGGCAGGCAGGCAGGCAGACATAACAGCTGTGCTGCTCATGTGTGTCTGTCGGCGTGTCATCTCTATCTCCTCTGTAATTCCCCTTCTGTGAGAGGTGGTTTAATATAGACCTTGTCTCAGACTCTCCTCATCGAGCCGCCATCCACACAGATAATTACAGCAGAGCTCCACTCGTCCCTGCCAGTGAGCTCCTCAGCAAGCCCCTCCATCACCTGGCTGGGTGGACTGACTGCATTACAACCCCATGGAGGGCCTTTAGAAGGCTGTCATGGAACACAGAACCATGTGATGAGCCCTGTGTTTCCATGTGAGGCTTTGTGTCATAAAGAAGTGCTGCAGTTGGTTCTGGACCTCAGATGACAAGCGATTGCTCAGGCTTGCTTGCCAGCCCACTGCTCATTAGGCACGTCGTGTTTATCATAGGGCCTGCAGATTCACACCCTGAGTTGTCATTGGTGGTGTGCTTGCTCTCTCCCTCTCTCTCTCCTTCCCCCTCTCTCTTTCTATCTCTCCCTCTCTACCGCTCACTGTCTGTCTCATCCTCTCTGCCTCTCCCTCTACCTGTCTTTCCACCTCTCTTCACCTCACCTGACGTCACCCCATCTCATCTCTCTCTCTCTCTCTCTCTCTCTCTCTCTCTCTCTCTCTCTCTCTCTCTCTCTCTCTCTCTATCAGCCTCAGTGTTGTCTGATAAGACTCATCCAGGAGTGTTGACATTAATTAGGCCAAATGACAATCTGATATGCAGGAGCCCCACAGTATTACCATGTATTAGCATAATTGAAAGTGGGGTGGTGAGCATTTTTTCTGGCCTTAACCAGACAGATGCTTCAGAGAGAGAAAGGGAAGGGAGGGAGGGCAGGAGGGAGCAGGGGAGACCCCCAAGGAGGGGTAGAGAAATTAGGAATTAGGAAACCTGTTTGAACAGCTGCAGACGCACCATTTTGGG
The DNA here is from genome assembly GCF_054491055.1 of Hypomesus nipponensis. Classification (NCBI taxonomy): domain Eukaryota; kingdom Metazoa; phylum Chordata; class Actinopteri; order Osmeriformes; family Osmeridae; genus Hypomesus; species Hypomesus nipponensis. Next base: position 13,754,874 of record NC_140369.1, read on the forward strand.
CCCTAGTTACAATGTTGCTAGGTGAGCCCTCTCTTCCACAGTGAACATCCACATTTTTGTCAGTTAGAAACAGAAAGTCTGATGACATTTGACATTGAGTTATGGAAAGGTCAGAGTGTGGTGCAAAATGTAGAGTAGATGTAAATGAGCGATAGATGAATGCAGTGTGTGTCCCCTGGTGATAGCTCTGAAGAAGCAAAACAACCTGCTGAGGACGTCCCCATTAAACACAGCGGATGTGAATTGCCATTGGTGGATAATAATGGATAATTATTCCTGGTGGAGAACTCAGGAAAATAACTTCTTAATAGATGAAAAACAACTCTGTTGAACTGTATAAAACAGTTTCAAATGTATTCTCCTTCTTCGTGTCTTGTGTCCTCTCAGACTCTTCTAATCTATCCCATGGGGTTCCACACCTTACAGTGCTAAATCCAGAAGCTACTGCGAACTTTGCTTACTAGCCAGACTGCCGTGCCTTGCACCAACCGACTGAGTGTGACCCGTTGTGTGTGTGTGTATGTGTGTGTCTGTGTGTGTGTACAACATGTTTTGATAACAGATTTCCCCTTCATACTTGGATGGACTCCCTCCACGTCTCCCTGTTTGTCAGTCTACAAACTATTCCCACTCTTCTTCTCTGTCCTCTGCTCCACTCCCCCCATCTGCCCCCCCAACCTCTCTCCTTCTCTCTCCTCTAAGAGTAGAACATGTTTACTGGCACAGATCCAGCGGATCAAAGATGACCTTCCAGGAACTGTAGCTACTACCCTTTTGATGATAACTTTTTTAAACTGTGCAGTCCCCCAACTGACCAACAGAGAGCAATGTCTACCATGATACTTTGTGACAAACCTGATGTCACCTTTTCTGATGCAGAGGTCTTGAATTGACTCGCTTTCTCGTCGATTTTTGAAACCTGTTCACTTCCTCATTTTTGTCCTGCAGTGATCGAACCAATAAGAAGTCTGTGGCAATCTTCACCACGGTGAACACCCTGCTCCTTCCCACTGAATGGGACAGTACCTGCTGTGAAAATGTATCATTTTAAATCTGTAGTAGTGCTACAATTATACCACTAGATGGCAGACAAGGGCCACCTCTGTTGATGTGCTCGGCCTAAAGAAACATTTACTGGAATCTCCCATGTCTGGCATGATGTAGAATGGAGTCTAGTGTAGTCCAGTCTAGTTCAATCTGATCCAGTCTGGCATGGTGTAAACTGGTGTCCGTCTGGTCTGACACAGTCAGGTCCAGTCTGACATCATGTAGAAAGGAGTCTAGTCTAGTCTGGTTCAGTCTGGTGCAGTCTGACATCATGTAGAAAGGAGTCTAGCCTAGTCTGGTTCAGTCTGGTGCAGTCTGACATCATGTAGAAAGGAGTCTAGTCTAGTCTGGTGCAGTCTTGTCCAGTCTGCCATTGTGTAGACAGTTTTTTTGTCTTGTTTGGTTCAGTCTGGACATGGTGTAGAGAGGTGTCTGGTCCAGACTGGTTGAGTCTGGTCCAGCCTGGCATGGCGCAGACAGGTGTGGTGTAACAGGGGAGGGGGAGCAGCTGGGAGACTGCTGACCTTCACACCTCTCTCCTCCACACTCTGAATCATGTCATCAGAAAACTCATTACTGCGTGTGCTGCTCAGATGTTTCAGAGCCGCCCTGTCTGCTGGGATCCCATCCTACATGTCTGTGACATCGGCCCACAGCTGGGAAAGAAGGGGGACATCGATAGCAGGTATCTATATTGTCGTTGTCCTGGCTGTGGACTACAGTGAGTGAGCAACTCAATGGAGTTTAGTGTGTTTGGGGCTTTTATTCTACTGACTGTATGTGACTGACTTACTTTGCATTCAAATGTGATTCGAATGAGCTTCCTTTCTGCTGTCATTCTGTGGAATGGGATTGCTCTGTTGCAATCACCTGATGTTTACGCAAAGCCCACTGCCTGCTTCATAAACACGCTTGGTGTCATTCTCTTCGCGATTATTCCTGCGATATCATTATTGATTGTAATTATGAATCTGTTTTCTTTGCGTGGCGTCGCGATGGTTCCCTCCATGCCAATACAGCTTATTGCATTGAGCTGACCTGACCTGGCAGAATGCATTATGGGAAAGATTTTCCTTCCCCCGCTCTCTGTCTGTCAGCCTGAACGGACGATAAAGAAGGGATGGAGGGAGGTAAGAGACAGGCCGATACGTCGATGCAGGGGGGAGAAGGAAGGAAGAGTGTGAGAGAGAGATAGAGGGAGACGGAGAAGTGATGGGGGGGTTATCTGACTTAGTCCTTATCAGGAGCTGCTGTTTGTCTTGTGTCACTGCTGGAGGAACGTCTGACTGGAGCCAGACACAAGCTACTGTAGCGTGCTGCCCAGCATTGGAGACGACCAGACAGAGAGAGAGAACGAGAAAGCTGGACGGAACTGAGAAAAGGTGGCAAAGGAAGAAGCACAACGGACTGTAGGATGGGTGAGGCAGGTGGGGGTCATGGTCCCAGTTTGAGGGGACATCTCCTTCTGAGGGCATGTGCCAGTGCTCTCCCACTACAACACGTCCCCAAGGCTGTGACACAGACGCCCAGTGGGGGAGAGAGCATGTGATGAGTGTGTGTGTGTGTGTGTGTGTGTGTGTGTGTGAGTTTATCCTTGTGTATGTGAGGGGGCTGGGTGATGATGACCACTGCTCTGGGAGCGAGAGCAGTAAAGAACATAAGACAATGTGTTTGTGATTCAGTGATGATGTTTGAATTGGTTTCGAAACGGATGATGACATCTGCAAAAGTCTGCCATCAACACCTCCTTATCCCACTCAGCTAGCTTGCCCACAGTCCTCCCATCTGCCACAGTTGTGGTTGGTTGCATCATATTTGGTGTATTGTCAATTAGTCAATACGGTCTGTATTTTGATCACCAGCCAAATTTCCACATAACTGATTTCAGTATTTCTAAAACCAAGAGGTCCCAGGGATATTTGGTATTTTGTACATTTGAAATCGTATCATTTCAGTTGGAATGACTTAAACCAGTTACATGGACCTTGATGCGCAATCAAAATATGTTGATTTGAATGTTTCATTTTATGGGCGATGGTAAACATGAACTGCACACCAGCGTACGAATGAGCAAGTATGTGTGACATCCCAGAATTAGATTCGGCTCCTGGCTGTAAAACCATTCACATCTGCCAATAACACCCTCGACAGCACCATTCATGTGTAGCACATTTTTTAAGGGGAAGAGATGAGAAGTGGAGAGGAGAGGAGGAGAGAAGAGGAGAGAAGAGGAGGGAAGAGGAGGGACGAGGAGGGAGTGACTCATACATCTTAATTAGAAGCTAACCAGCAGCATGTTAGCATTAGTGAGGAGAGGCAAGGTTGTCACTGTGTATCAGCAAAGAGGGATTCCATTGTGGGAAGGTGAGAAAAATACACACACACACACACACAGCCAACTTGTTCCAGAAGCCCAATTAGCTCTGTCATCTCTGATGCAGGAGAAAGATACCCTAGCAGGGAGTGTATGTAAACGTGTGACAAGGTGTGAGAAGTCCCTGGAATACACCACAGCACAGTAAATACACCACCTTAAAGACTGTCCCTGGATCAGCACAGTGAATACACCACCTTAAAGACTGTCCCTGGATCAGCACAGTGAATACACCACCTTAAAGACTGTCCCTGGATCAGCACAGTGAATACACCACCTTAAAGACTGTCCCTGGATCAGCACAGTGAATACACCACCTTAAAGACTGTCCCTGGATCAGCACAGTGAATACACCACCTTAAAGACTGTCCCTGGATCAGCACAGTGAATACACCACCTTAAAGACTGTCCCTGGATCAGCACAGTGAATACTCCACCTTAAAGACTGTCCCTGGATCAGCACAGTGAATACACCACCTTAAAGACTGTCCCTAGATCAGCACAGTGAATACACCACCTTAAAGACTGTCCCTGGATCAGCACAGTGAATACACCACCTTAAAGACTGTCCCTGGATCAGCACAGTGAATTCACCACCTTAAAGACTGAACACAGCTACTCTGAGAGCAGCCAGCAGATAAACCCCTCTAACTACCTGTTAGACCTGCAAGGGAAAGAGACAGAGAGAAACAGAGAGAGAGAGAGAGAGAGAGAGAGAGAGAGAGAGAGAGAGAGAGAGAGAGAGAGAGAGAGAGAGAGAGAGAGAGAGAGAGAGAGAGAGAGAGAGAGAGACAGAGGGAAAGAGTGATTTAGAAAGGTCTCTGTCCTAAAAATACCAGCAGGAGGTTTTGAGAGGATGGATGGGAAAGGAGTTGCAGAACCAACAAGCTTGGTTAAAGGTTAGGCACAGGGATGAGAGGATGGAGGGGAGGAGTGGTGGAATGATGGGGGGATGTGAGCTGAAGGCCCACCCAAGACCCTGTTGTTTGTTTTAATGTCGTCAGCGGTCAGTGGCATTTGTCCAGATTCTCTCTCTCTCTCTCTCTCTCTCTCTCTCTCTCTCTCTCTCTCTCTCTCTCTCTCTCTCTCTCTCTCTCTCTCTCTCTCTCTCTCTCTCTCTCTCTCTCTCTCTCTCTCTCTCTCTCTCTCTCTCTCTCTCTCTCTCTCTCTCTCTCTCTCTCTCTCTCTCTCTCTCTCTCTCTCTCTCTCTCTCTCTCTCTCGCTCCTACACACACATGTGTACACACACACACATGCGTACGCAGCCAGTGGCATTTTGTCAAAGCTGTGCGGGGGTGTGGGGTGACGCTGTTGCTGCCACGGGGACCAAGTGACCTTAAACAGCCCTCAGTGAGCACGGTGGTGGTAGTATCTTCCGACTGCTCACCTCAACTCGGTATCAGCAACAGCTCACACACACACAAACACACACCTCCAACACACACACTCTCATCGTAATTGTCCAACATGGTTGATGATGAATCTGGCTCCTTTGGGATAGTGGGGGTGGATGGGTGAACGCTTGTAACGTCACATGGTGTGGTGGTGGGGGTGATGAGGAGCAGGAGGAACACGTGTGGCCGGTCCTCAGGGAGAGCTCCAGCAGCAGCGTGTCACTGAACACCATCAGTCCCCGGGTTTCTGCCCAGCCACGACTGCGGGGAATTTTCAAAGGTCCAGTTGGCTGGCCTCTGGCAAATATTAGAAAAAAACCTTTGTCGCCTCCATCTCTTCAGTGTCACTGATGTCACAGATGAGCCGAGATGAGCCCCCTCCCCCCCTCCCCCTAACCCCTGCCCCATCTCCGCCCCCACCAACCAGATTGACTTTCCCCCCCCATGCTCCTGCTTTAACACTTGTAGAAATGTCCTGACAGATCCAATTTGAGGTTATTACCCTGACACATACATTCAGCATCCAGCCTACAACAGCTCTCACACTCTCTGTCCACCGCTCCACACAGTCCATTAGAAGAGCCCAAATGAAAATGAATTATGCATTTTCTCCTGCCACTTTGTATAAGTACAGGATACATCCTCTGTTTCCACACAATTGCACTGGGACACACGTTGGCACCGACAGACACACACACCTTCACAAACACATTCACAAATAGACTTGCACAGAGACACAAATACATTGTTTTTGCTGTTCTCAACATGCAAATGTATTCCTGAAAGAACGTAGCCATCTTTCTCAATTTTTGAGGAGGTTAATTGAATGTTTTCCAGCTTCTATAACCTACGGTATTAAGTGCCAGTTATGGTAGCCCCCCTCCCTCCCCTACCCAACTCCCCCTCCCCCCAACGCCAAGGTCACTGGCCTCCCTCCTGCCGTTAGTATTCCCCTCGTATCCCCCATAATCCTCAGTGTTTGAGCCTCAGATACAAACACATTCTATTCAGCCCGCGCCAGGGGTCCTCTGATACCCAGCAGAGTGTTAGTGTGTTAGTGTGTGTGTGTACGTGTGAGTGTGTCCGGGTCTGTGTGAGTCTGTGTGTGTGTGTGTGTGAACAGGGCTGTGTGTTTAACATCCTTCGATGTTTAGTATTCTCTCCGCCACGCGTCCTTGTGTCCCCGTCCTCTCTCGCTCTCCTCTGTCTGATGAGAATACTGACGCCTGATGGAGGAGAGGAGGAGAGAGGAGGAGAGAGGAGAGGAGGAGGAGGATAGGAGGAGGAGAGAGGAGAGGAGGACGAGAGAGGAGGAGAGAGGAGGGGAGGAGGAGGATAGGAGGAGGAGAGAGGAGAGGAGGAGGAGAGAGGAGGAGAGGAGGAGAGAGGAGAGGAGGAGGAGAGAGGAGAGGAGGAGAGAGGAGGAGAAGGGAGGAGAGGAGGAGAGAGGAGAGGAGGAGGAGAGAGGAGAGGAGGAGGAGAGAGGAGGAGAGAGGAGAGGAGGAGAGAGGAGAGGAGGATGAGAGAGGAGGAGAGAGGAGAGGAGGAAAGAGGAGGAGAAGGGAGGAGAGGAGGAGAGAGGAGAGGAGGAGGAGAGAGGAGAGGAGAGGAGGAGGAGAGAGGAGAGGAGGAGGAGAGAGGAGGAGGAGAGGAGGAGGAGAGGAGGAGAGGAGGGGAGAGGAGAAGAGAGGAGGAGAGGAGGAGGAGAGGAGGAGGAGAGAGGAGAAGAGGAGGAGAGAGGAGGAGAGAGGAGAGGAAGCGAAGAGAGAGAAGGAGAGGAGGAGGAGAGGAGGAGGAGAGAGGAGAGAGGAGGAGAGAGGAGAGAGGAGGAGAAGAGGAGAGATAAGGAGAGGAGGAGGAGAGGAGGAGAGGAGGAGAGGGGGAGAGGAGGAGAGGAAAGGAGGAGGAGAGAGGAGGAGACGAGGAGAGGAGGAGAGAGGAGGAGAGGAGGAGAGGAGGAGAGGAGAAGCGAGGAGGAGAGGAGGAGAGGAGAAGAGAGGAGGAGAGGAGGAGAGGAGGAGGAGAGAGGAGGAGAGGAGGAGAGGGGGAGAGGAGGAGAGGAGAGGAGGAGGAGAGAGGAGGAGAGGAGGAGAGAGGAGGAGAGGAGGAGAGGAGGAGAGGAGGAGAGGAGGAGAGGAGAAGCAAGGATGAGAGGAGAAGAGAGGAGGAGAGGAGGAGAGGAGGAGGAGAGAGGAGGAGAGGAGGAGGAGAGGAGGAGAGGAGAAGAGAGGAGGAGAGGAGGAGAGGAGGAGGAGAGAGGAGGAGAGGACAGGAGAAGAGCAAGGAAAACATTTATTTTGTCTGCCAAGGGTATTGAGTGTGAATACAGATGGATATGGTTCATGCCATACTGTCATTATGTGATTAAGTAACGAAGCGTTCTGTGTGATGTGTCAGGCTGTACATACATTCTATAAATAGGAGAGCAGGATAATGTTAGCAGAATATCAATACAGGCTTGGAGCGTGCAGGGAGCAGATATGGGAGGTTGTTTTCAGAGTATTGATGTGGGCTGTGGCTCAGTCTGTGCGAGATCTCTCATCTTGCTTTTGGATGGCCGTGTGTCTGTGTGTGTGCGCGTGCATGTGTGTGTGGGGGTGGGGGGGTGGGGGGGGCTGCGCCGCGGGGCTGCTCAAGTGTGAAATCGTGTGGCGGTTCCTCCATTGCGCTTCATTTAGCCAACCATCGTCCATCTCTCATTCCTGACAAGTTTCTTAACTGCTCCAAAATGCAAGCGCCTGAGGTGAGGCTGAGGTGGCAATGTGTGTGCGTGTCTGTTTGTGTTGAAACTTTAGTGTATGTATGTGTGTTTGAGAGAGAGAGCTTAAGTGAGACTCTAATAAAGCCGCCTGCTACCATGGTAACCGGGGCGGGGGCTAACTCATCTTCCATGTCTGGAGACCCATCAGAGCTCGACCACGACACACACTCTCCTCAGCACACACACACTCTCGCCACCGCACACTTTCACCACACACACACAAACGCATATGGATCAACTGACGCAGATGGACGCCATGTAAATGAGGCCTTGCAGAGGCATCCACACACTTACAAACACAGGCGCACACACACATGAACCCAGACAGTGATCTGTGAAACAAGCTGTGACACTGTGAACAAGAGGTATCCACACTGGCTGTTCCTCTGTGGATGTGCTGACGCTCTCTGACCACCCCAGCCTATCCTCCAGACCATGACCAAACACCTGCAAAGCATGCCCCAACACACAACCCACACAGACACACACACACACACACACACACACACACACACACATACACACACATTGACAATAGGTCTGCCATAGCCAATGATTTCAGCTAGATACAGGCTTTTCCTTTCCAACTATAATCAAAATCTCCTGTTTCTATAGGGTGCCTGCGTGTGTGTGTGTGTGTGTGTGTGTGTGGGTGTGTGTGTGTGTGTGTGGGTGTGTGTGTGTGTGTGTGTGTGTGTGTGTGTGTGGGTGTGTGTGTGTGTGTGTGTGTGTGTCAATGCGCCTTGGGAGGAAATGGGATAGCTTGTCAAGAGGCTGAGTGTGACAAAGTGAAAAGTACATTGTCCATGTGACAGTTTTATTGCAGTCTGTTTAAATAAAACCTCCAGACGTTAAATACACACATACACACACACACACACAAACACACTACACTACAACATGCTCATCCACCCACAGACACAAGAATCCCTCCTCCGTCACTCACAATGAGAAGGGCAGCGGATCCCGACAGCCAATCACAATGATCTTTAATAACAACCTTACCCATGATCCTCCTGGGCAGTGTGGGAGGAGGAGGGCAATAGAGTTTCACCTGACATTTAAGATAAGCTCTGTTTGTGTTCATAATGACTAGGAAGACAAATATCATGAAATAGATCACACATTCACGTGGCCCTGTAACTAAAGTATGAGAGTTCATGCAAAGTTAGGCCAGCAGAGACATGGCTTTACACAACTTTGTGTGAGAAAACGTGAAAGATTACTGAAGCGAAGATGGAATGAAACTGAAAGTGAATTGATTGAAAGATGATGAACATTCTGCAGAGCTGGCCCCTGTTCCACTGTTCTATTCCTGCAGAGCACACACATACTCACAGACAGCACAGGACAGAACCATAAAGCAAAGGAAAATAAGAGATATAGGTTTTAAGTTATTTGTTTCATTCCTGAAGATGAAGGAGATAGATTGTTTTCATCAAAGGGATTTGATTTCCCAATATACACATCAATGAAACAGGAAGAAATTGCTTCAAAATCCTGCTACTCTTGCAACCCAAATTGCATCAAGAAGGTGAAGAAATGTCAAATAAACCAAATTAAAATATTAAGAAGGACTTCTAGGATACAAATCCATGTGGACTTTTGTTGAATTTGCTGAAGGCTTTTCCATGAGCTGTAGCCTACGCAGTTAGTATAGGTGCAGCTCAACACAAGATGAACCATGCTGATAGGATCCAGCCAAATCACACTCCTACTGTGGATTTACAATGTAGTAGAAAGTGAATATATAATATATATTTGGAATGTGTTATATTTACAGAACTCTATCTGAAATTCAGCTCATCCTTCCTCTGGACAAGTGATCGGAAAAACTAAAGCTACCGTCCACCACCTAATGCCGCCTAAACACTAAACCACACGATTATAGCTTTGATCTGTCCTTTGATCGTTCAAGATGTTGGCAGAGGGCCGAGAAGTCCAGATATTTTCACAAAGTTGTATTTTCTCAGCCTCAAATCGCCAGTAGTCTTGCAGTACAAGGTAGCCTAGGGCATGTTTTGAGAAATGTAATAAGCAGTTGGCCATAAGAGCAGAAAAATGAGACGTGATGTGGAGCATAAATCATGAATTATCTGTCTAACACGGCTGTATCTTTTTTATTTGACATTTATTTACTTTGTCCACTGCGTCTTTGTTTTTATGTGACTACATGAACATGAACTTGAAAGTGCAGGTTACTGTAGTTACTGCACAGTACTAGGACTTACAGTACAGAGAGGCAAGCAATGCCAACACGTTTTAAGTCACATGGTGAATAGCAGAATGTATATAATAGTAGCATAAGCCTATTCAGACCCAGACTAGAGAGGGGACACCTGCTACTCCATCATGCCCCCCCCCTTCCTCTTCCTCCTTCCTCCTCCATCCTCCCCCTCCCTCTCTCCTTCAGCATTGTAATTCTGCTGGAAGCTCAGCCCAGTCTCGGTAAGTGGGGTAGCCATGCGTGTCACAGTGAGATCCACTGAATGGTAATGAACTGTGAGTGTGTGTGTGTGTGTCAGGGAGAAAGGGAGGGCGCGATAAGTCCCAGAGTATGAGACGTTTCTGTTCTGTGAGCGCAGAGAGAGGGAGACCAGTGAAATGAGAGCAGTGAGAGGACGAGAGGGAGAGAGAGAGAACTGGAGCGAGGCAGGAGAAAGGAGAGCAGCATGAGAGAAGGCAAGGGAAGAACGAGGCAGGCTGCTGAATCACCGCCACTCCATCCATCTCTCCATTCTTTCCTCCGACGGGGTGGAGGAGGAGTACGGGAAAGGACAACCCCACGCACACACACACACACAGCCTCCAGTCTGCATCACTATCCAGTACACCTGCCTCCATCCATCCACCAACTCCCATTGTTCCATCCCAACTCCATTCTGTGTCATCCCTCCATCCCCGTCAATCCGTCCATCCCTGTCCTTCTCCTTTCTCTCCAGCCCCCACGCCCTGCTAACCCACACAACGTGTGTCACCACTGCCAGGAAGAAAATGCTCTGCTGTGGGGAGGGAAGAAGAGAGGCACGGAAGACGAGAAGGAAAGGCAGAGACGGAGCCGAGTGCAGCACCCGAATCCCCATGTTCCGGACGCTGGCGTTTCTCTGATGGAATACCCTGCAAACCGTGGATGGAGGGAGTAGGGGAGGAGACAGGAGAGAGACAGAGAGAAGAAGAGAGGATTCACGACCAAGACAGCCAGCGCCTGAGGGGTACGGAGAGAGAGAGAGAGAGAGAGTGAGAGAGTGAGAAAAAAAGAATCACTCCAATCATTCTCCGAACAACTTCAACTCCCTTGTCCCTCTGGCGTTTTTCATTCCGGTTTCAATCTCGTTTCTCATTCCGTTTTCCCTCTCTCTCTCTTTCTCTCTATTTCTCTCTCTCTCACTGTCTCTATCCCTTCATTCACTCCACCTCTCTCTCCCCAGTCGTGTCTGTAGGCTCTGTTTGGGACTCTGGCTAATTGTGGAGTATTCTCAGGCGAAGGGGAGAGAAACGCTCTCTCTTTTTCTTTTTCATTCTAATTAATTCCCCTCCGTTCAGACTCTCAAAAAGGCTTTCTCTACTCTCCCTCTTCCTCCCTCCCTCCTTCTCTCTCTACTTCTTGATCTCTCTCTCTCTCTATCTCTCTCTCTCTCTCTCTCCGTCTCTCCGTCTCTCCGTCTCTCCGTCCGACTTCTTTTGAGAAGCGAATAATTGGATGTGGAGATTGGCTTCTCTGTGTCTGAGCCAGAGGATTGTGCCTCCCCAAACGATCACACACACACCTGGGGCTTAGTGTAGTGTAGTGTGTGTGTCTGCATGTGTGCATATGTGCACGTGTGCATGTGTGTATGGGCAAGAAACCACACAAAACGTTGTGGGTATGTGCTGAAGTACCAAGGCAGAAAGAGAGGTGGAGTGAAAGAAAGAGAGGTGGCCGTAGAGAGGCAGAAAGAGGGGGCCTCTGACAAGATGAAAGTAGGATTTCCCCTGGGATGGGTGTGAGGAAGAGAATCTGAGCGCTGGACAAAGAGACGGGCAGAGGGAGAGGAGAGTCGCGGGGAACACAGATCTGTACAAACACTAGTTCAGCCACGCTAACTGACACACACAGAGACAAACTTCTAGTGTAGCCCTCTCTTGAGCTATCTCTTTTGTCACCATAGCGGGAAGACTTAGCACAAATGAAAAAATAGAGAGACCGTTCTCTTTCCGGACACAAACCCCCCAAAACTTTGGAAACACCTGGGACCCATTACTACATTATTTTGTCTTGCTAACTTTGATTGTATTCTTTTTGACATTCTAAACGTTCCTGTCTATTACTTTTTCTCCTATTCTTTTTGCTATCCTATATCTCCCTCATCTCTCTCTATCGGTCTCTCTCTCTATCGGTCTCTCCCTCTCTCTCTCTCCCTCTCTCTCTCTCTCTCTCAATCACGTCTTTACTCTCTCCCACCCCTTTGCTCACTTCTCCCTCCTCCTTTTCTCTCCTCCTCCTCTCACTACGGCTGCCTCGCTCGTCCAGTCTCATTGTCCCCACACACACCTCTGAGTGTGTGTGTGTGTGCATAGTGTGCGTACAAGGGGAACCCATCCTTTCTGTCGCGGAACGAGAGGAGAGTTGAGGTGAGTACTGCCCTGTCCTGGACCTACATTCTTTTTTGTTTTACTGTCACCTGAAGAGTGCATGTCTGTTTGTGTGTGTGTGTTTTGCATTTAAAGAGGCTCATAAGGACTCGTACCCAAATTCACTCATATGTGTGTCCATAAATAATGTGCTTTGTTACTGTAGTGGATTGATGTGTGTGGTTTTATGTGTTGTGTCTCTGTGTATCTGTACACATGTTATCAGAGGGCATTTGTGTGTGTGTGTGTGTGTGTGTAGCCAGAGGGTGAGACTTGCTCAGTCTATACGTGCTCTGGTTGTGAATTACTGACCACAGCTTTAGACTCGCTCCCTGCTATTTCACATTAAGCCTGCAAACACACACACACACACACTTTCTCTCTCCCTCTCACACACACACACCTACACGCTCACACATTCCACGGCAGATTTGAGTATTTCCCGAGGGTGAACCGAAATAGACTTTATTTTAAATCAGGACGCAGCGGAGAACCGCTTTAGCCTAGCACAAGCCCCATGGTGCCGGACTAGCAGACACACACCACGCACACAAGCGCAAAACACTCGCACACACAGCCACACAGAGCTGCACACAACTATACCCAAACGCACACGCTCTCTCTCTCACAAACATGAAAAACGGGTAAGAAAAATGAAAGAACGTGGTAATCCAGTAAAAGTGATAAAGCACACTGGATTAACAATGTCATCATAGAGTTGCACCTGCCAGATATGTTTCTGTATGCTAAAGATTTAGTCCTGATTACAGCAGAAGAACTGAGACCACCTGAGCACGTCTCTATGTGTGTGTGTGTGCTGATGAGTCTGTCTGTGTGTGTGTGTGTGTGTGTGTGTGTGTGTGTGTGTGTGTAGGGGAATGCCTGCATACTAATAAGCAGGGTGAAGGATATGAGGAGGAGGAGGAGGAGGTGTAGAGGGTGGGAGAGAAGGGGTTGGAGAAAAAAAAGAAGAAGGATATAGATATCTGGGGAGGTCAGATTAGCCGGCTTGCACCTGTTCACAAATTGAAAGAGCGAGAAGGAGTAGAGGAAGAGAGGGGTAGACAATGAAGGCGCAAAAGAGAAGAGGACGGGAGGATGAGACAAAATAGCGAAGAACATTCCTCAGTGTGCGTTAGTGGGAGGGGAGAGAGGGAGGCGATAGAGAGGAATCCATTCATCCGCGCTTCTCTATTTTTTCTCCGCAGCCATGAGGGGTACCAGTGTGCGGCGAGTGATAGAGGAAACATGAGGAAGGGACAGGGGGATATGGTGGGGTGTGAGATGAGAGGCAACTCGTCTAAAGAGAGGGAGAGGAAAGAAAGGAGGGAGAGACGGAGTGGGAAACACAGGGGTGTGAGGTGTAAAAAGGCTGTTAGTCTAAAAAGAGAGACAGAGAAGGAGGGAGGGAGGGAGGGAGGGGGGAGGGAGGGGGGAGGGAAGGAGGGATGGCGGGAAGGAGGGACGGAGGGAGAGAGGGAGGGGGGAGGGAGGGAAGGAGGGATGGGGGGAAGGAGGGACGGAGGGAGAGAGGGAGGGGGGAGGGAGGGAGGGAGGGAGGGAGGGAGGGAGGGAGGGAGGGAGGGAGGGAGGGAGGGAGGGAGGGAGGGAGGGAGGGAGGGAGGGAGGGAGGGAGGGAGGGAGGGGATGTAGTGGTGTGAGGTGTAGAGAGGCTGCTAGTCTCTGCAGGTGTTGCAGCAAGATAAATGAGCTGTCATCAGCCAATCAGGTCAGCCAGTGGGAGGGCAGCACCATAGCAGAGAGCAGCATGGGCCAGACGAGGTCGCAGCTGAGACGTGCGTGTGTGCGTGTGTGCAAGTGTGTGCGTGTGTGTGGGTGCGAGTGTGTGGGTGCGAGTGATTGCGTGAAAGGGTTGTGAGAGACTGAGAGGAAGGTTGCCCTGATTAGATGTGAGCTTTTCAAAGTTCTCCCCTGCTCCCTGTGAGACTGCTCTCTCTCTATCTCCATCTCCATCTCCATCTCCATCTCCATCTCCATCTCCATCTCCCTCTCTCTCTCTCTCTCTCTCTCTCTCTCTCTCTCTCTCTCTGCCATCCCTCACTGCTCTCCTTTCATCTGCGAGCTGGCAACAATGCAGAGTGGGCAGTTGGGGTACGGTTAAGTTACGGTTACATCATGTTTGTGTTTTGTCGGCGAGTCTGTGGCAACCGAAAGACTCACTTCATATCTGTGTGCTGTTGCTTTGTGGCAAAACTAAGGCTGGGTTTACACTGACAGACCACGCCCACATCATGTGTATGGAACAACCATTCGTATTTGTGTTGCGTCTCTATTGTGACTGGGTCCTAAATCACTGTGCGGGTGCCTGTGAGACACTGCCAACAGTGATAATGGTGATGAATCTGATGCAGAAAGCGTTTCTATCATCCCCAGGGCAACAGGGAACATCGTAAAGGGCAGAAGGTAAATCGTTACTCACACTCAGAGCAGTGTGTGTGTGTGTGTGTGTGTGTAGAAGGGGTTTCGGGGCGAGCCGTTGACATTCTGTGATCACTAATCCTCTTTCTGGCCTGACTTTCTCTCCCTCTGTCGTTGGCCTCGGCCCATCTCCTCTGCCCTCGTTCTGCACCGTGGCTCATCGCCACTTCTGCATTGTGAGCGGCTTACAGGCAGATTTCTGGGTTAGGATGCCCTCCCTCCCTCCTTCTCTCTCTCTCTCTCTCTCTCTCTCTCTCTCTCTCTCTCTCTCTCTCTCTCTCTCTCTCTCTCTCTCTCTCTCTCTCGCTTTCACACTCTCTTGCTCTCTCCCTTCGTCTTACTCTCCCTCTCTATCTCCCACCCTCCCACCCTCCCACCCTCCCACCCTCCCACCCTGCCTCCCTACCTTCTTCCCTCCTTTTTCTCCAAGTTCGTTTTTTTTTTCTTCATTTTTTTCCCTGCGCCTGTCTCACTTCTCCCCATTCCCACCCCACTTTAGCAGTTGAATCAGCTTTGCCTTTCTCTCCCTCACACCGTATTGCTCTGTCTCTCCTATTCTTTCTTTTGTTACGCACTTAAAAGGATCTGTGCTGAGCCGACACCAATTCCTCATTAAGTCCGTTTTTTCTCCCCTGCTATCCTGCTCCTACCTCACCTTCCTCTCTCCCTCTCCCTCTGCTCACTATTTCTTTATTTTCTGGGATCACCGTGACCTTTCTTCGTTCTTTCATTCTTTCTTTCTTTCTTTCTTTCTTTTTTGTTTGTTTGTTTCTTTCTTTCTTTCTCTCTCTCCCTATTTTTCTCTCCATCTCTGTGTGTTTTTCCTTTCAGTTTCAGGTAATATGCCTCACCAGCTGAGATGAGAAATCACTCTGCTCCAGCATTCTTTCACTTTCTCGCTCTCTCTCGCTCTCGTTCTCTCTCCCTCTCTTGCTCTTCTCTCTCTCTCTCTCTCTCTCTCTCTCTCTCTCTCTCTCTCTCTCCTTCTACACAGAGGGGTATACAATACTTTTGTTGGTGACACATTGGCTGGCACTAGGGACAGACAGAATGTGTATGGATGCGCTTGCTGGAGAGAAGTGACAGGTACACAGAAGCGCTGGAAGGTTCAGGTGATTCTGGGCACCATGTTAGACTGAACTGCAGGTGTTGGGGGGTAAGGAGGGAAGGGGCCACAAAGCACTGGCCTGTGGAGAGAGAGGAGTGGAGCGAGGGAGAGAGAGAGAGAGCAAAAGAGAGAAAGGCTCTGTGTGGGGGTAAGTGAATGGGGTCTTTGTTACTGGAAGACAGTGAGCCGTGAGAGAGACTCTGGACGAGCACACGCAAATACCTGACCCCCGGACACACACAGACACACACACACACAAATGCATGTATGACTGATGTGTGCATGACTATCCCACGTGAGATTGCTCCATGGATCAAAACTCAACCTTCTACCTTCCCTCTATTACTCGATACCATTCCCTGTCAACCTTTGGAAGGACTTTCATTCTCTCGTTCCTTCACTCTCTCCCTTTACCCATCAGTCTGTTCTCTCTGAGCCTTTGTGTGTGAACAACACAAACTGTTTCCCTGATTTTGGCCCTCCAGGTTATCGGGGGGGGGGGGGGGGTCTGTTGGCTTTCCAGAGGATAACACAGAGAGCGTTGTGTGTGTGAAGAGAGGGGGAGGGGAGAAGGGACGGAGGGGAGGAGGGAGGAAGAGGAGAGGCTGCACAGACAGGTGTATGTACTTGGAGAGGTTCAGTTCACTGAAGAAATGACCGAAGAAATGACTTTAGGAAGTTTTCTGGTGAGTTTGTTTCCCACCGGTAAGGTAAAAACATATACTTTAGCTCTAGCATTGGGGTGCCGAATTTGACTATTGCTACGCTCTTTTCGACATAAGTATGGAGAGGAAATGGAGAGACGAGAGAGGAGAGGAAAAGCGAGTGATTAGAGGAGACAAGGATTGCAGAGTAGACTGACGACTTTGGTATTGATGTTCCAAACCAAGTCACTGGGGACGACTAATGGCTGTCACACACCTGGATGATGTGACAGAAAAGTGACAAGCAGTTAGATATCCTAATATAAATGACTTTGAATATTTCACATTTTAACTATGTTGCGCAGTGCAGTTGGAGGGTGTGGTTGAACTAGGATGTTGTTGCGTGTTTTTTTAGTTAACATGGTGAGATACTGGTGTACGCTGTAATATTTTCTGGCTGAACGGAGCTTAATGAGACATGAGTGATGTATGTGTCGAGGGGTGCAGGGGACTTTGTCAATCTCCTGCAGGTTTCTGAGGACTTGGGGTCTTTTGGGGCAGTGGATGACAGTGTTTGTGTTTGTGTGTGTGTGTGTGTGTGTGTGTGTGTGCGAGAGAGAAAGTGTGTTGTGAGTGTCAAGTTTTAAATAATGGATATGGGGATAATGAGCTTTGTGTGAAACATCCCTGGCTGTTGACCATCGGGATTAGATTAGGATTCTGTCACTCAACCCAAGGCTGAAAATGAACACAACAACCTCCACACACACACACACACACACACACACGCACGCACACGCACACACACGCCCACACACACACACACGCGCACACACACACGCACACACACACACACACTCACACTAACACACACAGCCTGACGGCCTTATCTGTCTGTCCAAACAAGTAGATAAATAAATAAATAAAGCTGCTATCTGTTTTCACAGAGAATCTTGATAAGACAGAAATCAGCTTACAGACAGACACACATTCTTGCACACACACAGACACACAGTTCCTCTGAGAGAAAATGGTATCTTTGGCTTGTGTGCGTGGTGTGTGTGTGGTGTGTGTGTGTGTGTATGTGTGTGTGAGGAGAAGGCCTGGAATGGGGACTTTTAGTCAACCTGACCTGCTCACAGTACAAAGACTCTCTTTGACCAATCTTCTCCCTCACCCTTTGCCTGTCTCTTCTTACCTCTCTCTCTCTCTTTCTCTCTCTTTCCTTCCTTACTTTTCCGCTCCTCTCAAGCTCAATTTTCTTACCTTTACTTTTCCTGCATCTAGATTTTTCTCATCAACCTTCAAACCTTTCTTTCAAATCTTACGGTTTTAGCTCATTATTTTCTTTCTTTCTTTCTTTCATCCTATCATTCTTTCTTGTTCTCTCTGTCCAATACTCAGAAACTATAAAGCCCTTTAAAGGTGTTGTTGTCAAACTACAAAACTGCTCTTTGTTCCCTGATAGCATGCTTCCGGTGAAATATCCTGACTTTCTTTCTTTTCGT
The DNA here is from genome assembly GCF_054491055.1 of Hypomesus nipponensis. Taxonomy (NCBI): domain Eukaryota; kingdom Metazoa; phylum Chordata; class Actinopteri; order Osmeriformes; family Osmeridae; genus Hypomesus; species Hypomesus nipponensis. The sequence continues at coordinate 13,772,760 of NC_140369.1, forward strand.
CAGCATGTGTTTCTATGTTTTCTATCTTCTCTAAAAGTCTATGTTAGCACATGTGTGTGTGTGCGTGCGTTTGTGTGGCTGTGCAATAGTTCCTCCCTCTGAACGCTGACTCATCCATATTCAATCAGTTAATAATTCAGAGGTCTCCGGGCTGTGTTTTCATCTGTGTCATCTCCTCGTCCGCCCGCCTCGCACCCTCACAAACTACCGCCCTGAACGCCACGATGGAGACACGATGACTGCAGCACTGAGTTGATGAAAGGAAAGGCGCAACATGAGAGAGATGGGGGATGAAGGAGAGAGAGAGGGAAGACGGGGGGACGGGGGTGGGGATGGTGAGACTGATACAGTAGAGGGGTGAGAGGAGAGAGGGAGGGATAGACAGGGAGGGATAGAGAGCGGAGTGTCTCAGCGCTGTGGAATCTCCCCCGTCGTGTTCTCCAAGCTGTCAGACAAGCTGAGGGTGTTAAAGTCAGTGTTAGGAGGGTGTTAGGCTTGCACACACACACACATTCTCTTTGCTGTGGGTTTGGGCACTGGGTGGAGTCTTGCTGTGGTGACACGCTCGCTGCTGTGTTTTATGGCTTTCTATTCCTATGTGATTTTCTCTGCCGTGTCACATAGGGTCTAAAGCCATTGGGTACAGAGTGGGAGAACGGCAGGGCTCAGTTGGGGCCGTCAATGTGTGCGCTAGGGTGGGGCTGGCCTTGTCTGGGCTACTCTGCACTGAGAAGGAACCGGAACCCTCCAAACATGAGGGAGGGTGAAACAGGGATTGAAGACAAGGTGGGTGACAGAGAGAAGCTTACATTAGGGTCTCCACTTGACAACAACATACTTTCTCTATTTCTCCCTCTCTCTCTAATGTTCTCCATGTCTCGCTTTCTCTCTCCTTCTTTCTATCATTGTGGTGGGAACACACACACATGCACACACACACACACACACACACTTCATGACCCGAGGCATTATTTCTTTGCTTGCAGGCAGCCCCAAGTCTGGTTCAGTTAATTGGCCCTGTATGAGACTGGTTGAATCAACCCAATAATCCCTTAGGCCACACACACACCCACACACACACATACTCATGCTCCCACACATACACCCACACACACGTACAAAAAGTACACACTCACACATGCACCAGCACATACACACACAGTCCCAGGCTTGTAAGTGTGCTGACTCAGGTTTGTATTTAATGAAGCTCTCAGTTTCACTGCCTGTTTCCTAATCTCAATACTAGCATGTGATTGGTTGGTGGCAGAGAGGCAGAAATGTTAACGTGGGAGTTTTTTTACTGAGCCAAAAACACTTTTAGCTGTCATACAACAGCTACAGGGACCAAGTGTGTGTGTGTGTGTGTGTCAGGGTTTGACAGTTGAGAAGTCAACAAAGCCAGAGCCAGGTAATCCCCATGGGTAGGCTTTCTCTCAGGCATATCTTTGGGCACTCTGTCTAAAGGGAAGACCCAAAGAGGCCCCTCATTTGTCAAACAGGGAGACAGAAGCTGTCAGTCAATCTTTCAGTCAGGATGTGAGCAGCCGAATGGCAGTCCCCTTGCACTGCGACTGTCAATGATGCCTAATGATGCTCAAACCACAGAGTCAGCATCCTCCCTCCCTCCCCAGGCTCCCTGGCCACGGCTGTCCTCCATGTTGCTGCGTCGCATCATTCCCACCTAAAGCACCTCAGTCAGAGAGTACACTAACCATTTGCATCAGTTGGCCCCTGCTTGGGGGAGAATAAGCTTCTCTGCAAACGTCAGCGGCAGAAATCGATAGGCTGTTGATTCAGTTCCCCCAACAATGTGTGTGTGTGTGTCTATGCCTGTGTGCATGTGTGTGATTGGAAATAAGTGAGGGTTGACTTATTGATTGACACTCAGTAGCTTTTTTGTTGTTGTTGCTTAAAGCCTCCCACAGGGACACTCACAAACACCTTCTCTCTTACACACACACACACACACACACACACACACACACACACACACACACACACACACACACACACACACACACACACACACACACACACTCTCCACCACCCGCCTTCACTGACACCCCAGGTATGGCCACGACGAGCATAACCATCCATGACTTTCATCGTACACTTTCTATCAACCTGACATTTAATAAGCACAGAGTTCTGTTGTGTCACTGGTATTTAAGACTCAACGATAACGGCCAATAGATGTGGCTTACACATGAGCAGTTTCACTGCATTATTGTCTTACCAAGCTGTATATGTCTGATAAGTCCATCTCAAGTCATGGATCACTGTGCAGAACCCGCCCCCCTGTGGTCTTTGGCCTGGATCCAGGCTCTAACTGTGGTTCTGTCTCCTTCAGAACAGCAGTGTCCTCTGGGAGTTGGAGTACAGCTGTGGCAGGGTTTCTGTAGTCCTCTAGATAGCAGGCTTGAGTTGAGTAGTGCACAAATGCCGAGCTGTGAGCAGAGCTGTCTTTCCCTGGATGTAGACCAGCAGGATCTGGAACACCTTCAACGAAAGACCAAAACCTAAAAAAATTGTCCAACTCTCAGAAGTTTACAGACTAAACTTTCTCTTCCTCGACGTTCCAGAAAATGTTTCAGTTCAGCTTTTATGTGTGGACATATTGGAGGCGTGTTCAAAAGCCCATTTGAGAGAGAGCTTGAAAGTATATCTCAAAAGTGTCCAAGACAGAACCTCTGAAAGGCGAGAAAACGCTTGCATGTCTTCATCATTTCGTTTTCTCCACCCCTTCAACCCCCCATCCCTCTTTCCTTCTTCTGTCCGCAGGACCTGGATGCAGCGTGTCAGATAAAGCATGCCCTGTACCTTCGCCTGTTTCTGCAGCCTGCACGGCTTCTGCCGCAGATGCAGGAACAAGAAGAAGAAGGAGAAAGAAGAAGAGGAAAAGGTGGAGGAGGCTGAGGGATGGAGGGATCAGGAGACCAAGGTGTGACGTGGGGCCCTGGGGGGCCTTTCCCCCTTCCCCGGGGTCCCCCTCACCCAAACCCCCACCAACGTCATGGCCAGAGCATGGTGGAACCCTCGTTGAATCATACTTAACATGGCGTTAGACAAAGCTGGTATCCAGGATGATGACACGACAGATGCGCATGCAGTAGATCAGCTCGTGCAGGCCTTTGCTTCCACCCAGCCGTAGACCGTCTCTACTTCTCAGCTCAGGACTAGAAAATTGGCCTTGTGCCGCATTTTATATTTACATGTATTCATTTATCAGATACTTTTATCTAAAGTGGCGTGAAAACAGTGAATATCATAAGTGCCGCAGATAATCCAGGAGTAGAAGAGTGCAGTTCGAACAGTGTTGCTGTTGACCCGAGGCTGGGTTGGAGTAAAAGGCTCTTCACAGCTTTACTTTCTGCTACCGGCCTTTCCACCTGTCATGTCATATTGATCTTACTGGACGCGCTTCAGGTACAACCTTGACATGGTGCAATTTCCTTTTTGAGTCCTTCCTCGCATCCTGCCTTCATTGAAGTGATCACCTGGTCGAGATCGACCCCTCTTCAGGGTTCTTCATTATTGTTCAGCTCTCCGAAACAGGGGCAGTCCTGTCAGATCAGGTCAGTGATTACTCCAATGAAGGGTGAGGAGCTTGAGGTGTACACACGCCGCCCAGCACACTGAGGTGAGTCTGGTCTCATGCAGAGGCAGCTGTCCAATCAACAGCTTCGCTGGAGTGTGGAGCGCTGGGGCATGGGTCAGATTGAGTGAAGGCGTTCCCCTCCACCAATAAGAGAACAGTCTGCCTCATTAGTCTGAAAAAGTAATTAAAGAACTTAACCGCCTCCCACTCCACACACACACACACACACACACACACACACACACACACACACACAGACTCTCAGAGACCCAGAGTTTCATCAATTAAAGTCCTCCAGAGAGAGAGAGCCTGTCACTAAATGCCACTATGGAGGAGGTACAGCTGTCACCTGTTTGCAATGGATATGACAGGATTTGTGTGTATTGAGATTTTGCTACCGCTCAACAATGACGCTTCCTGTCAGAACCTTAGAGTTGACTTATTAATTCACTTGTATTCGCTTTTTGCATGCATACAGGCTCAAAAGAACGGACACACACACACACACACACACACACACAGGTCTCATTAGTGTGTGTGATTATGCATGGCACGTCCAGTCAGGCAGTGGAGATGTAATTAACCTTTTCTAGGAGGAAACAGATGCCTGGACGAAACATACACACACACACACACACACACATGCATGCACACACACACACACATGCACACGTCTGCTGTCACGGAAACAAAGCCAACGTCATGGTGTCACGGAAACAAAAGCCCCAGAAGCGACGCCTGGCATTCTGTGATAATCCCCTCACGCATATTTACATTCAAGGCTTAGAAATTTCTGCCTGCCAGCCTCCCCTCCTCTCCTCCTTTCCCGTCTCTACTCCGTCTTTCGCCTTCCTCTCTCATTTCTCTGTGTTGGCCTCTTGCCCCTTCCTCCCTCTGTCTTGAGTCCTCCTCTCTCATTTCTCTGTGTTGGCCTCTTGCCCCTTCCTCCCTCTGTCTTGAGTCCTCCTCTCTCATTTCTCTGTGTTGGCCTCTTGCCCCCTTCCTCCCTCTGTCTTGAGTCCTCCTCTCTCATTTCTCTGTGTTGGCCTCTTGCCCCCTTCCTCCCTCTGTCTTGAGTCCTCCTCTCTCATTTCTCTGTGTTGGCCTCTTGCCCCCTTCCTCCCTCTGTCTTGAGTCCTCCTCTCTCATTTCTCTGTGTTGGCCTCTTGCCCCTTCCTCCCTCTGTCTTGAGTCCTCCTCTCTCATTTCTCTGTGTTGTCCTCTTGCCCCTTCCTCCCTCTGTCTTGAGTCCTCCTCTCTCATTTCTCTGTGTTGGCCTCTTGCCCCCTTCCTCCCTCTGTCTTGAGTCCTCCTCTCTCATTTCTCTGTGTTGGCCTCTTGCCCCTTCCTCCCTCTGTCTTGAGTCCTCCTCTCTCATTTCTCTGTGTTGTCCTCTTGCCCCTTCCTCCCTCTGTCTTGAGTCCTCCTCTCTCATTTCTCTGTGTTGGCCTCTTGCCCCTTCCTCCCTCTGTCTTGAGTCCTCCTCTCTCCGCCGCTGTTGCTCTCCCCGTTCTCGCAGGTCTGTTCATCTCTTTATCTGCTGGTGGAACACTTGCACTGAGCTCTGAACATGGTCTTGCATGGCAGCACCCATAGATAACCCTCTTTCTCCGTCTCTCTCTCTCTCTCTCTCTCTCTCTCTCTCTCTCTCTCTCTCTCTCTCTCTCTCTCTCTCTCTCTCTCTCTCTCTCTCTCTCTCCTACCTCTCTCTCCCTCCACTCCTCTTATCGGGGATTTCACTCACTTTCAGTGCAGAAGCGGCTTTCCAGCAGATTAATGGATAGGACTGATTGTGTGCCTGTGTCTGTGTGGGGTAGATTGGCTATTTGCTCCATCTAGCACCAGGGGCAGTGAAATGAGACAAAGCTAAGTCGTTTCACAGAGAGGAACACCTATTATGAGTCACCATGTTACTGTGGGACGCTAACGAGAAAGAGAGAGAGAGAGAAAGGGCGGATAATGAGAGAGGAATGAATCTGGAAGACGGGGCTAATACTAGACTCGGCAGTCATGCTAATTGGCTACGGTTGCTAACTCTGTGAGGAGAGAGGAGGATTAGAAAAGAACAGTCCAGTGCCTGCATTACAATTCTTAAACACTACCCACATTACACCTCCTTAAAGAGGAGAATTATCTCTGGAATTTGGTGGAGTTGAAATTAATAACAAGTTTGTAGTACACGCTCACACACACACACACAAAAACACACACACGCACACACAGGTGGGCGGGGTGTTTCCAGCTGAATGCCACACTACGCAGTCCTTTATGGATCATAGCAATGCTCAGGGATCCTAACTCAAGGACAAACAGCTAAAAATAGACGGTGGTGCACGACTCGGCTAATAGAAGAGAAGAAAGGAGGGAGAGAGAGAGAGAGGGAGAGAAAACGAGCCAGAGTCGCATTAGATTTGGGTCAGAAACAAGGGAAGAGCCAGCGGGGCGGAGGACGTTGCAGACGGAGGGAGAGAGTCATCACTCACTCCTTCCCTCCCTCAACACCTCGCCCCCCCGCACACCTGCAGGAGAAGCAGGAGAGGGGGAGGGATGGGATGGGATGGGAGGAGACGTACAGAGCAAGACAAAGAGACGGGAGGAGGAAAATGGAGGGGTAGACAGGGGGTGTAAGACAGGAGGTACGACGCAAGCAGAGGGGAACTTTTCTCTGCTCCACCTCCCACCTTTTCACTCATCCCCTTCCCTCATCCGGTCGCTCCTAACAACAAAGAAAGTGTATCCTACTACTGTGGCTTTAGTTATGTCAGACATGTTGACTATTGCCCGAGTTACAAAGCTGAGGGAGAAGGGGAAAGAGGGGGATGAAGGGGGGAGAGATGGAGGAGGGAAGGGAAAGAGAAGGTAGTTTGAAAGCATGTGAGATTAGGATGAAGCGAAAGGGACACATTTGCAAGACCTGAGGAGAGAGAGGGAGAGGGAGGGAGAGAGAGAGAGAGCAGGTTGATAGAGGGAGGGAGAGAGAGATATAGTGTAATTGAGACGGTAATGGGTTTTGTCAGGAGCACCTGTCAGGGTCGAGCAGAAACGGCTTGGAAGCGAGAAAGAGAGGGAGAGAGGGAGAAAGGGAGAGAGGGAGAGAGGGATGACGTTAAGAGGAAGGATAGAGAGGATTGGAGTCAGGATCCCTGTGAGGAGAGCCCCATATCCATGCCAACCTCACCTGATTGCCAATTTGTGGCAGTCTTCAGACATCAAACACGCACGCCCACACACACACAGACACTGCGCACACGCTGACATACACATACAGAGACACACACACACACTCACTGATTGGATGGCTAGCCATTTAACTAAGTGTCCATGGTGATCTGTGAAAAAGCTTGTGATTGGAGAATAAAAGTGATGCAGTTAAAACTGTAATTCTCATCCCTTCTGGATGGAAGCGGAGTGTTACACTGATTGTCTTCCTCCCTGCAGCGTGAGACTGAGGCCCGCGCGACTCTCATTACTGCCCCCCACCCCGCCGTTTCCATCTGCCGCATGCAACACCAGGTGCTCAGGGCGGCCAGAGGCAGACTAGACAACAGCTCCATCCCTCCTCCAGCTCTCACTGCTGGAGCGGACGCACTGTCCACCCACCCTGTCTGGGAGCTTGTGTCCTTCATCCGCTGACTTCTACTCTTGTTTAGTTTCTCCATCAGGCTGACCAGTGGGGAACTGTCTTACCTGCCTGGCAGGGGAAGTGTGTGTAGGAGGGAGGGGAGAGGGGCGAGGGGGGGGGGGGGGTTCTGCTGCTACACTGCAGCTCTGGGCAACCGCAGGACAGATGCCAGATCTCCATTAACAATGGGGAGATAATCAATTTCCCCCTGTACGCTTCCCTCGCTTCCCACCTCGCTCCCCTAGATTTGACTCTCCCTTTCTGTTGCTTTTCTTCGCCCTCCCCATCTTTCACGTCACCCCAATGCCTCTGAATCCATCACGGCACACACGCACGCGCACGCACACACGCACACAGACACGCACACAGACACACACAGACACACACACTCTTTCTCACTCCCACTGTGCACTGTGGTGTGGGTCGATAGGGGCGTCAGTATTGAGCACAGGCTGGGCTCTAAATGACTGTTTGATTTCTCAGGGGGTGTTAGCCCCTGTAACCATGGTGTTGAGTCCCAACGATTGATGGAGAGTGTGCGAGAGTGTTTTCGCTTTAAACGCAGTTTGATTAACTTGCGTTCAAGAACAATACTGTTAATTAGCGTCTCATACTGTTCATTAACAGCTCCTCTCTGCTTTCTCTAATGTGCTGCGTTGCACTTTAGTCTGCTTCAAGCACGCAGGGCATGGAATCACGGAACGCACACACACGTCCACACACTCTCCCACAGCTTGTTCTGCCTTTCTCATCCATTTATAGTGCTCATCTATCAGAGAGACAGAGTGATTTGTGTTTGGCTGATTCCAGTGCCAAGCCCTGGGACCCTGGTCTGAGGTACAAAGCCTTGGGTTTAAACCCAGCAGACAGCAGATACCACAATCAGAAGGGATCCAAGTGTGACACAGTCCACCAGAGAGCCCAGAGGAGTCCATGCACAGCTTTCCTCCACACAGGGCCGAGCCTGTGCTGTGTCTTTATTGTCCCACGTTCATCCTGTTTCCCTCCCATCTCAGGGACTCCAACACTGTCTGACAGGCATTTGTTTGCTGTTTGTGCAATTTGATGAATGCTTTCACCCCTGTTGGCCCTCTCTTTGCTCACTGTCACAAGAGCAGCCTGTGTATGTGTGTGTGGGGGGTTCATGTTGTTGTGTGTGTGCGTGTGTGTATGTGTGCTACTATGTAATCTGGTCCTTGCCTCAAGTTTGTTATATTATTTATATATCTGGGACTGCAGTGGCAGATACCTCAGAGAGAAGGAGAGAGAGAGATGGAGGAGAGAGAGAAGTGGATGAGGGAGGGAGGGGGAAAGAGAAATTAGTTTGAAAGCACGTGAGAATAAGAGAAAACAACACCTTTGAGACCCTGAGGAGGGAGAAAGAGGGCAAGAGGTTGATATACTGAGGGAGGGAAAGAAGAAGACAGGAGGGGCAATAGAAGAATTGTTGAGTACATTACTAGAAGTTAATGCAGAAACTAAAAGTGAAAACCACAGAGAGAGAGATGGAGAGAGAGAGAAATGGAGAGAGATGGAAGAGAGAGAGATGGAGGGAGAGAGAGAGAGAGAGAGAGAGAGAGAGAGAGAGAGAGAGAGAGAGAGAGAGATGGAGAGAGAGAGTGACAGAGAGAGAGAGAGAGAGAGAGAGAGAGAGAGAGAGAGAGAGAGAGAGAGAGAGAGAGAGAGAGAGAGAGAGAGAGAGAGAGAGAGAGAGAGAGAGGAAGGTGTGACAGAGAGAGACAGCGAGCTGGAGCAGAGGAAAATGAATACATATATATATAAAAATAAACAGCAGAACCCCCAAACTGTATTGACAGCAGGCTTCCACATCTGTACTTGAGAACCCCTCCCTGGTGAGTCTGCCACTGTCTGACACCCATCATCCACACACACATGCACTGGATCTCTTTCCATATATCTCTCTCTCTCTGTCTCTTTTTCTCTACCTCTCTTTCACTTTATATCTCTGTCGGACGCTCACAAACCCCAGTCAGGGTACAACTAATAAAACCGCTGCAGAACTGCTCACCTTACGTACATTTTCATACACACCCTTGCACCTGTCTCCTTTCAAAGCAGGTATACAATGTCTGTGTGTGTGTGTGTCTGTAGAGTGTGTGTGTGTGTGGTCTGGATGTAGACCCTTGCTTTAAAGCGACTATACAGCACTTTAATGAGGCTTGCTGCAAGGGGAGCTTCGCAGACCTCATACGTGCTCTGCATTCCAAACACACACTTTGGCACCACACGCACACATACAGACACACACACACACACATACAGACAGACAGACACACACACACAGTGCTATCTAATTCCAATCTATGTCACACCAAAACACACACCAACACTCACAATGTGTTCAAAGTCAAAGAAATAGACTTTTACCGGGGTTTTCTCTCTCCAAAACTTCTAGATTCGAGTCCAGATAATCATGTTTCTTTCAAAAAAGAAAGCAAACGCTGCCTGCACAGTGTTTGAAGCCCCCCCCCCCTTCTCAGCTGTATCACACTCATGTATATTTGATTGTGTCTGCTCTGGAGAGATTGGCTATGGTGTGTATTGTGTGCCTTTTCAATATGCATTTATGAATAAATAATGCATGTATCTTCTCTGATTGAAAAAGCCATATTGTCAGTGAGCCATGATGAAATGATAATGCAATATCTGTCTCTCACATGAATAAAGTAATGTTCCCTCTTTTTTTCGGAGGCTCTTCCTCCCTTTTGTTTCAGTAAATAAAATATCCAGTTCCCCGGTTGTTCTGAGACTCCCTGTTGTCTGCTGTTCTGGTTTTCACCTGGGCTTACTAAGCTGTTTTAATAAAAGCTCTGTGCCTCTCCAGATATGAGTGTGCTCTGTTTTTTACACATATTAATAAAGAGACGCGAGGCTTCTGCACCATGGATCTTCCACACGACGGATATGAGGCTGCTTCTCTGTGAGATCAGCACTGCTGCATCAACATGCCTGGCTGTGTGACTGTCATTAACCACAAACTGGTCACGCTCGCCTCCCTTCTCCTCCTCATGTTTCCCATCTCCTCTATCCACCCCCTCCTCCTCTGCTCCCCATCACTTTCTCTAGATAAGTCATAGCTGATGAAACTACTCAAGTGGGATGGGGAAGTTGGAGGCAGAGAGAGACAGGCGTGGAGAGACAAGATGAAGAAAAAAGAAGATGGACAGGGAGGAAAATGAGTAAAAGTGAGGAAAGAAGGTTAAGTAGAGAGAATATATAGAGAGAGACAGAGAGAAAACAGAGAGAGACCGTGGAGAAGTATGCTTCACGCTCAAGAATTAGATTGGAACTTGCAGCCTTTTGATTAATTTCCCAACGTGTAGATTGCAGCTGTATTGCAGACAGGAAACTCTCCCCTCTCTGACCCTGAGCTTTCACAGAGATGAAATAGCCTTATTAATGATGCACATTAATAAGGCTGCACATACACAAACACACACACACACACACACCTGGTTGGCTATTACACTGGTCACTTTGATCTGAAGGCATTAGCATAGCAACGAGCACTGACCCTCCACTGGGAGCTGGTAACCCTGGCAACTAGAGCTGGCCAGACCACCCATGAAACCCAACACAGTTAGATCCTTATTTCACAGACCAGAACCTTGTCTGCCAAGCTCATCGCCACTATTGCATACTACTGTAAGTATATACTAACACTAACTCAATCAGTGAGGGCATGATTAGATCAGTGTACTTCTCCAAGAGCAAATCATTAGATCTACAGAGCAGATGGATAATGAATTTACCTAACCCAATACTTTTCCAACTGCACATCATCTTGATCACACGCAACACTTACACACACACTGACATGCACACACACAGACGCGGAGGCATCTGTGCTCTGACTAATGAGAGACTAACGTATTTACCAGTGTTTCCAGAGTGACACTTTCTATGTGTGGGTTAATTGTGTGGGCTGACTCTCTGCTCCACTGTTTATCAAAGCTCAATAAAACAGCAAGTTAAAACAGACGCCACTAAACCCTCCTGTAATAATAGAGACATGAGCAACAGTCGCCACAACTCCCCTGCTACACCAGCCCTCCATCAGATAGCCGAGAGAGAAAGAACCTCATCCCAACTGCTCTCTGACAGCTAAATACTGTTGCACACTGTGGTTTGGCTCCAGATATGGAAACGAGATGTAGAAACGAAGTGGAGCTGTGTTTTTTTGTTGTTGTTTTTTTTTTTGGGGTTACTGTTTAGTATTTGTGTTTGAGTTCCCTGCATCCCCGCTGCGGTGCCTGGCTGAGACCAGCTTTAGAAAGACAGGGCTCTTTAATGAGCATATCGATCAGGGTTTCTCACACCTTCATTTCCCCACAGAGAGACAGGAAGGAAGAAAGAAGAAAAAAATGGGGAGTGAAAAGCTTGGGAAAGCTTTAGAATCTCAAAGTGCTCTTTTTTTTTAAGGACCGCGGGGGAGTCTGGGAGCTTTGTCCCAGCTTTGTCCCAGTAAAATTCAATTTACCTTTTCACAGATGGACTATACTACACATGGTCCACAAGCAGCACACAAACCCATATGCTGTGGGAGTGTGTGAATGTGTGTCTTTGTGTGGATCTCTGTGTATGTATGTGTTTCTGCATGTCTGTGCGTGTGTGTCTGCGTGTGTGTGTGTGTGTGTGTGTGCGAGTGTGTGTGCGTCCGTGTGTGTGTGTGTGTGTCGGCTCAGCGAGGTGTAACCCACTCCTGTGTGAACCTCTCTGTTCTCCATGGCTGAGAAGGCTCTGCGTTTCGCTCTAGTTGCCTCTCTGCATCACATTACTCTTCACATCCAACTACAGGCCAGGAGAGAAAGAGAGGGCTAAGAGAAATAGCAACGGAAAAACAAGGAAATGAAGAAAAGAGGTGAAACAGAACGAGAGCGAGAAAGCTGTGGAAGTGGCTGTTTGGCTGGTGAGGCCCGCAGGTTAGGTTGACAGCACGCGGCAGGTCGTGTTGTTGGAGCCCATGAAGGAGGGGGTGATGGAAGGCAACCGAAGGAGAAAAGAAATAAAGGATACAGCGAGGGCGGGCGAGAGGGAGAGAGACAGAGGGAGGGAGAGCACCACGGCAGGCGCGAGTGGGTACAGAGGAGACGGCTACAAGAGTAGAGAGACAGGTAGAGGGGCATGTCAGGAGAATGAAGAGATGGGGGAGGGGTGGAGAACAAAGAGGAGAAACTTTAGATTTGATAGTAGAGAAGGGAAGAAGAGTAAGGCATAGGGAGAGAAATAGGGGGATAGAAAGAGAGAGAGAGCGAGAGCGAGAGAGAGAGAGAGAGAGAGAGAGAGAGAGAGAGAGAGAGAGAGAGAGAGAGAGAGAGAGAGAGAGAGAGAGAGAAGAGAGAGAGAGAGAGAGAGAGAGAGAGAGAGAGAGAGAGAGAGAGAGAGAGAGAGAGAGAGAGAGAGAGAAGCCATGTGTATTACTTTGATTACTCTGTCAGTTTCTGTTAGCTTGAGTAAATATCTTCTCCTGCATCACTGCAAGTGTGTGTGTGTGTGTGTGTGTGTGTGTGCGTGCGTGTGCGTGTGTGTGATTGTGTATGTGTGTGTGTGTGCGTGTGCGTGTGTCAGACTATGCCTTCTCACAGGTTTTTAATGAGGAGGAAATTGCATCCCTGGCTGTCTGCGCTTTTGTAATTTCTGATGTGCTGAGAGAGTGAGAGAGAGAAAGGGGGAGGGAAAGAGAGAGAGATAGAGAAAGAGAGAGTGGAGGGGTAGAGAGAGCGGTAGAGAGAGACAGAAAAAGAGAGAGAGTGGGGGGGGAGAGAGCGGGAGAGAGACAGAAACAGAGAGAGAGATGGTGGAATAACTGTACACTGCACTACATGTCAGCACACACCATGGCACCTTTGAGTGGGTAGACACAGAGAATCCCTGTGTGTTCTGACACTTGAAGACAGAAGTGCAGTATCAATGAGAGAGAGAGAGAGAGAGAGAGAGAGAGAGGGAGAATACTACACTCACACTTTGAACTCCCAGAGCAAAATTCAAGAGACACTTGAAAGGAAAATGCATCAATGATCAATGAGCAATTTCTCTCTGCATCTCCGTTTCTCCCTCTCTTTCTCTCCCCCAAATATTTTTGTAAGGGAAAGATAATAAGAGTGGACAGAATGAAATCTGGGAAGCTTATGGTATGTCATTGTGAGGTAACTGGTGGTCATTGCATGAGAGTCCACACACCTGTTCCCATAGTGACTATGGGAAAGTGACTATGGCATAGTCCTTCATCCAGCTCGAGTTCAACATCCCACACTCACAGCAGGCTGTCTGCCCTGTTACTGGTGGAACAGTGACACCACATGGCAAAGCAGAGGAGTGCAGGACCTCCGTACCTCTGTCTAAAGGATGCTTTCAGACATGCAAACAAAATTCAGATAATTAGAAAATGTATTCATTGCACTGGGCAAGGTAATATATCAACAAATAATATGACAACTGTTTCCTGAGGGTTGATGGATGATACTATCATGGTTTGTAAAATCCAAGAGTTGCTGAGTGGTGTCAGCCCTACTCTGTTCTCATCTAATCCTGTCCCTGATTCCCCCTGTATCAGACTGAACTAATCAATCAGTGTTCTAAACCAACTGTGTCTTATCAGCAGCCATCAGGGAAGTGACTGGCCAAACCTGGACCAGTGACACTCTGATTGGCTGGTATCAAAGCCTCTGGCTTTGCTGTCTGTCAACTGGGGAGATGTTATCAGCTGACAGACAGGATTTTATCCCACTGAGGTTGTGGATGAGGCTGGGGCTGGGGCTGAGGCTGAGACTGGGGCTGAGGCTGGGGCTGGGGCTGGGGCTGGGGCTGGGGCTGGGGCTGGGGCTGGGGCTGGGGCTGGGGCTGGGGCTGGGGTTGGTCCTGTTCTTAGACTGCGGACGAGGATTGGTTTTCTCAGTCTGGAGATAAAAGTGCTTATCTCTGTGTGACAGCATCACTCGCTGCTCTCCAGAGCCCAGGCAGACGACAAATCAGTCCTCTCATATAGGCTGCTGGAGGACTGTGTTCAGGAGAACCCTCTCTGATGGAAAGGAATACAAAGACTATTTCCAGTTCACCCAGAGAATTATGCTACTTTCAAGCATAACCCCTTGCAACGTGTCACCACATTAAATACTAGATATGTAGCTCTTACACAGGAAAATGAATGAGTGCAAGGTTCTGCTGGCTCATATTTCTGTTCCAGTGCCTCCCAAGTCAAAGTTGCCAGGATAGGCAATGCTGGGATGAGTCTTACAAAATGGCATCACATTTTTGAAAGACAACAACCTCAGTCCTGTGTTGGTTGTCCTTGAACGGTACAGTTGGTATTCCCAAATATGTGTGTGTGGGTGGGAATGGTTCTTCTTTAAGCTGTCCTCCTCTCATTCTCTGGAACACAGTGTGTTCTCTCCTTCTCAGCCTGATGTACTGTTTGTTCTGAGAACAAAAACAGAGACACTCACATCCTGCTCAGAGGGATGGAGAAAGTGAGAGAGACAGAGGAGGGAAATAGGGAGGAGAAGCGAGAGAGATTGTTACTTGTGGCCCACTTTTGCCTTGATGGCCTATTTGTATACCACCATCTCTCACTTTAACACCATGCCCCAAATGCCTTGTTTATTTAAAGCATTGTGAGTCCCAAGATGTATGATTATCGGCACTTTGTGTGTGTCTGCGTGTGCGTGTGCGTGTGTTAGTGTGTGTATGCGTGTGTGTCTTAGCAACATAGTGGGAGGAAGACGACCAATATTATCATCTGTCATCTCCATGGGGTTGCTATGGGAACAACAAAAAGACATGCAGAAGTAATGAAGCAGCCCATAATTGTCCAGAGGTGACCTTGAAGATGCCATCACAACCACATATGTGTGTAGCTAGTCTGCAAGTCATTGTGTGTGTGTGTGTTAAGTTATTGGAGCTGGATTGAATTGAATGACTGTTTAGTCCCTGTCCTCTGAGCGATTATTCTTCTTGTTACGTGACTGTTTGTCATTACTTCAGCAACAAGGACATGTCT
Organism: Hypomesus nipponensis; assembly: GCF_054491055.1. Classification (NCBI taxonomy): domain Eukaryota; kingdom Metazoa; phylum Chordata; class Actinopteri; order Osmeriformes; family Osmeridae; genus Hypomesus; species Hypomesus nipponensis. The sequence goes on from NC_140369.1 coordinate 13,787,997, forward strand.
GGCAACATGTCCGCTGCCCATCTACAGCAATATGGGCCAGGACCAGGACCAGGACCAGGACCAGGACCAGGACCAGGACCAGGACCAGGACCAGGACCAGGACCAAGACCAAGACCAGGACCAGGACCAGGACCAGGACCAGGACCAGGACCAGGACCAAGACCAAGACCAAGACCAAGACCAAGACCAAGACCAAGACCAAGACCAGGACCAGGACCAGGACCAGGACCAGGACCAGGACCAGGACCATGACCATGACCATGACCATGACCAAGATCAAGATCAAGATCAGGACCAGGACTACTTTCTATAGTGATCATCCACAACTTTTTTATGTCCAGTCTCAGATTGCTTGCCTTACATTCATTCTACAAGGCAAGGAGCCAGATACAAAAGAATAGCAGGGCAAAGAACCTGCTGGCCACAAGAGGCCTGGCATTAAATCCTGCATTAATGAGAAGCTGATGAAGCACCTTAGCAAGCAGGTGTGTGAACTCTCTGGGCAATTAGTGTCATTAGCTGATCAAGTAACTGTCAGTGCAAAATGAAAACCAGCAGGAATCTGACCCTTGAGAACAGGAGCTGCACATCCCTGATGAGCAAAATGTGTGCGTGTGAGTGTGTGCGTGTGAGAGAGAGGGCCGATTGAAACCTGAGGTAACAGAGAATTGAGGTCAGAAGGAGTCCAGACCTACTTTCAGCCATCTCTGTTGGTTTGTAAATGTCTAAACTCTGCTGTTTAGCAGTGATCTCTATGCAGACAAGGGGCCTACTGAGACATCATGTTACTCACAGACTTGTAAAGTCTGACCTCTCTCTCACTAAGTGTGTGTGTGTGGGTGTGTGTGTGACATTCTCAGAGAGTGCTATTACCGTATTGATTGTGCTCCCCTCTCCTTTGCTCTTCTTTTAATCAACAACAACCAAAAATTGTTCCTGACCTGCATGGTGAACATCTAGAATTAAAGGTTACATAAGTTATTTACATGGGGATACATCTTTTTCTAGGATGCTTACTTAGTGAAATCCTAATACAGTACATCAATGATGTAAGATGGTTCCCAGTGAAGCCAGGGACAGATGGTCAGAGACTGCAACAGTCTCCAGACAGGCATCCCCAGACAGGGGAAGAATCCCTCACACTCCTTCCTAAAGGCCCCATCTGGAGTCTTCTATCTGGAGTCTTCCCGCATCCTTATATCCATGCTCTGTCTGCCTTGGACAGCACACTCCAACTTCATTTTAATCTCACACCAAACCCAGATACACTTCTATGAGCTTCAAAGGGTCCTTTTGGAAAAAAATAACCCCCATAACAAATTACCATACAAAAGTCTTTGAGCATAGAAAACTACGCTCCACTGCATCTCTTCTTCACAGGCGGCCTGTGGCTGATTGAAGCCAAGCGGTTGTGATTCTCCTCAGCAGGCCTCCATGATCAAAGTGGATCAAGGCAGACAGTTAGCGAGACGCCCCCAGACCTTGAGCTCTGCCTGGGGCGCACTGTTCTGAGCATGGGTAATGGGCTCTCTGGGTCTCCTCAGTGTCTGCGTCTGTGACAAATGAGGGAATGTACAGTATGTGTGTGCATTGTGTGTGTGTGTCAGAGAGAGAGAGAGAGAGAGAGAGAGAGAGAGAGAGAGAGAGAGAGAGAGAAAGAGAGAGAGAGAGAGAGAGAGAGAGAGAGAATTTAAGAAAGAAAGGTAGAAAGAAAGAAAGAAAGAAAGAAAGAAAGAAAGAAAAAAAGAAAGAGAGTGGGAGACAGTCTCATCACAGCTCATCTCAGCTGTATTCTGCATGGACTATGAACTATTTGGACTATCATGGACTATCATGGATCTTTGAAAGGAATCTGTGCACTGGAGATTGTCACCCTCCAGCAGTCAGTCAGGGAGAAAACACCCATAGACCAGATATAGAAGTCTACAAGCCAGCTGGATAAAACCTGTAATGTTCCAGGATTGGGCGGAGCTGGTTCATGCAGGAGACTGTAGCGCTGTCAGTCAGCACCCCCGTGATCACACAGTCCTGGCTCCTGACACTCCTACTTTACAGCCCGGACGCTCTATTTCAGACCAGGAACTCACCCACACTCCGTCATTGCTCAGTACGACACAGGATGCTCAGTTTGTCTTCCTGTTGCTTCCACCACACCCAGCCTCCACCCTTGGTTCTGTGTACCCTCTACCTAAGGGGGAACGTGTAGCTCTCTGCCACGGATGTGTCTCAGGGTCTCAGTTGGGTTCGGTAAAGAGCCGGTGCGAGCAGAACCATACATGCCAAGACCAATGTGTTTATTATATACTATTATTATACTTAGACCAAAACGCTGTTCTTATTGGTCCAGAGAAGTTCTAAGAAGTCTGATAAACCGTTTGCAGACTTCTGAAAGTTTGCAGGGGTCTGCAAACGTTTTTATGGACCTAGCAAAAAAAGGTTGCCTTGGAGATGTTGACAACATGCCGTCTGCTTTTTCGTTTTTCTGACAGATTATTTTTGTAGTATGTAAGAAACCAAATATGGCCTTTGGACAGGTCTCTGTTAAATCTCTGCTTACAAAGGCGTTTGCAGACCTGTCCAAAGTCCATATTTGCAGTTTGTATCATCAGTACAGTGTTTATGAACTACTGAGTCTCCTGCCTGAACCTACAGTACAATCCATGAATGATCTTGACTTCAGAGACATAAGACTAAGAACAACATTTATATTGGTTTGGGCCATGGTCTTGATTTTGAATTTGTATGTGAGGAGAAAAAGGCAGAAATGGTCCCCTGGTTAACTCTTGAATCTTGCGGCACACAGCCTCACATTAATGAGGGAAGAGAGAGGAAAAGGAGAGGAAAACAGGAATGAAAAATGAACTGCTGTTTTGACAATGCTGATAATGCACTCACAGTTTAACACCAACTATTATGTAAATTGTTTTATTTTTTTATCCATTTGCTCCCTCTAACTCTAAATATAGAGCTATAGACTATGGATGTGTTTAGCTTCGTGGATTAAAAAATTAAATCACTGTTTTTATGTTCGAATCCTAGTCTCGTTCAAAAGTATGTGTAGCCTGCGTTATTTGTATAACACAGTAGCTTTCTCCGAACTGCACAATTAAAAAACGAACGGCAACTACAGCAATGCAGGCATGAAATAAATATTTAAAATTTGACCCACATGATGATGGAAATGGTTGTGCTGCTTGAGACAGCCTGGGCGCCAGTTTGCGTTTACGATGCTTTCCGGAGCGAAAAGAATTGTTCGGGTGCAGATGAAAATAGGGAGGGATTGTTGACTTCACGAGTGGCGAACAGTGCCGCGAAGCCTCTCTTCCCCATCATCTCGTTCTTAGCATAACCGGAGGAAGAACCGAGACCCCGACATCGCAGAACCGTGTGAAAATCGAAGTAAGTAGGCAAAGAAACACTATCGTTTTATGTGGGCCATAGTTAACTTTGCACAGTGAATTGCAACGTTACCTGTCCTGGGAAAACTCGAGGTGAAATTTGAGTAGACAAGCTGTGATGCGTTAAAGTTAGCCTACGTTAAAACATTGTCCTAGTCGCGTGTGCATGATCTTCTCTGAGCCCGTCACTGTTCTGTTAAAGATGGATTTGCGTGATGAAACCTTTGTCTGATATTCTCAACGGGTTGATTGATTGTTATAGCTGAATTGTTTAATGTTTTCTTGACTAAATGGTTTGATGATTTGATGTAATCACTGTTTCTCAACTTTTAGTTTATCATATTACACACTGGGATAGGCTACGCACACTATCAAATATGATGACAATTATATTATTTACGCAGTAGTAAGACTGGTGATTTTAATGAATGTGATAACTAACAGTTACCAACAACTACGTTTTGTCTAAAAGGTCAAATACTGCCTGTCTCCCACCCACAGTCTAAACAAACCGGAGGGGTGCTGAGGCCACTGAGCTAAATGAAACTGCCTCGATGCTACTCTCTCCTGTCATGTCTTCTCTCTGCTGTGTTTTCCACTCCTAACCTAATTTCCCCTTCTCCTCTTGCTACTCCTCTCCCTCTCTTAGCTTTTATTGATTATGAATGCAAGGCATATAAATACCATTTAAATATGTTATTGTGTTTTCTTGTGCATTGCAGCAGTTCTCTGTTTTATGTTAAATCAATGAGGATCAATCGTTAGACTACTTTAGTAACTCCAGGTGTCCTTACTCTCTGGGTCCTGATCTATCCCTCCCTCTCTCTCCCTCTCTATCTCTCTCCCTCTTTCTCTCTGCTCTGTCTGTTTTGCTCTTACTTATAGCTGAGAGGAGAAATCTCCTCTCTACAAACCGTTAGAGAGACTCAAAAAGGAGTGGAGTTCCAGTTTTTCTGACTGAACCCTTTTTCCTTCTCTATTCTTCTTTTTATTTCGTTCTTATCTCTATTTCTGGCTCTCTCTCTCTCACACACACACACACACACACACACACACACACACACACACACACACACATCCCACACACACCCACACAAACACATCCAGAAGTTGTAAGATATAAGACCACAAGACTACAGGACAAATACAGCTCTCTACAGTCTCCTACTATTGTCTCACATTCACTTAATCTCACTATCCCTCCATATTACATATTTCCCTCTCTTGTTATCTACCTCTGCAGTATCCAGACCATCAGTGTACTTGTGTCGACCTAGTTTTCCATCCCTTCAACATTATCTTCTCTCGTCCCTCCTCTTCCTCTCTCCCACTCTGTATCTCTTCACTTGGCCCGTTCTCTCTCCTCACTCCTCTTTCCACTCATGTTTTCTCAAACCCGCAAAGTGAATCTAGCAATTCTCATAGGACTCCTACACAGCAGTTAGTGAGAGGGATCCAATATAATGTATGTGTGTGTGTGTGTGTGTGTGTGTGTGTGTGTGTGCACTCATAAGATCAGCATAGCAGAAAATGTGTAACACATGGGTTTATGTAACAGGACATATAAGTATGTTCTATATTCATAACCCAAGCATCTGCAGTAATTCCATTATCAAGCTGTTAATATCTAAACTATTTCTGGCTTCTGTATCTGTGAAGCTACTTCTGCCTAAGATCCAAACAGTACTGTCTGTCTCTGACCTAGTGACAGAACTGGATCTTTGTTGTCATCTGATTGGTTAAAAGACAGAGATTCCATCTGAGCTCTGATGTTGTGGTCTCTCGCTGTGACATCACCGCTGTACACTCACACCGCCTCGCATCCGCTCGTGCTGCTCGCATGCTGGGTTGCTATAGAAACAATCTCTCCACTTTTCCGTCTGAACAGCGAGTGTACACACACATGCAGAGCACACGCATGGAGCACACATTTGCAGACGTGCAGGCAACGTCAGGAAGCAGAAAGAGAGAATTGTTTGCATTTTTAACAAGATAAGAGACGCCAACTGTTCCTAAAACTCACTGCCACCAATCAGCCATAAACAATGAAGCACCAACTGTGCCAGGCGACACTGATTGCCTAGCATCTCTCCATTTCCCCTGCTGTGATGAGTCTCACAGACACCAGCTGGGGAACATACTGGGTCAGGCACACTTAGACCTCTTAACTATATAATATACTATATAATATTATTGTTGCTTGCTTTTTTCTACAGGTATACTCTTGCAGTTTTTGAGGTTCATGTTGTTAAATTGTTTAACTACATGCTCTTATTGTTCTTCCCATTGGCACTTATTTGCTTTTCACAATGTATGCTTCTTGTTTTGGCTACCCGCAAAGTTTTCTCATTGTTATGGTCAGTGACCTATGCACTTTTGTAAAGCTCTCTTGGAAGTCAATTTGGATAAAAGCCTCTGCTAAATACTAGATGCTAAATGTTAACTGGAGAAATGTACATTTCATCTGCAACCCACACACCTGGGAGTGATGCTGTTACAGCCCAGTACCACCCATATGTAATCCAACTGCTCAAGGTCCTGATGCTTTGGTGCTGGTCTGGAGGCACAGCCCAGGGTACTTTTCAAAGCTCAGGGTTAGAGAACTGGGAATGTTCTAGAACCGTTGTGAACCCTCCTTTGATCCGGAGCTGGGTTCCTCCCCAGCCGGACCTCTCGTCTTTCTCTGCCTGAGGTGGATCTGCCTCTGCTTCAGATGTGGTGACACGTCTGACAGCAACACTCTCTTCATCTGCTGGGGAGTCGTGTGATGGGAGTGTGTGTGTGTGTGTGTGTATTAATATACCCCAGCACACTGACAGCGGGATGTGGTGCCTGAAGCTACAACACATCTCTGAACATCAGTTGCTGTGGTTATCTGCAGCTTGTTTTAATCGTGTTCATGGAGAACAAGGTTGACACCACTGTTCTGGAGTGAGACGGGAAAGCCCTATGCTAATGCAACCTGAGAGGAGAGAGGAGGTCCTTGGTTAAGATGTTTAACGCTGCAGAGAGCAGAGAGCTCAAGTGCATCTATGCCTCTTCCTGTAGGTCTTCCCTTTGAGTGGGAGGCTGGTACACAGGGGGTTCTTCTTGCTATTGTTTTCAGTTAAGATGGTGAACAGAGCGAGGTATAGGAAGAACCCGAGAGTAAGCACTATTTGAATACTGCAGGCTAATTAAATACGTAAGTCGATAAACGATCCTAGCATAGCTTTTTGCACCCTGCAGAGTGAAAAACGGAGAGCAAAAGAGAGAGAAACTCTAAGGCTGGGAATGGAGTGGAAGCCGAGGGTAAAATATTGTGGTGCACGCTGCAATGATCAAACATGCTCATTGGATGTGAAACATGGATAATAGCTTTGGTCGAGGATTACGTTGGACGCAAAGTTGGGGAGCAAACCTTGAGCTGGCGGAGCGCGGGGGCTGACTAACTAATTAAAAGTTTTGAAAAGGATGCAAGCTGATTGTAAATGACTTCCGTGGGTGCTCGTGGGCCCGACTGTTGATCTCAAGCTGTTCAAGCAGTTAATTAAAAAAAGAGACGTGGCGAGGCAAATCGGTTACAGATTGCAATTAATACGCTCTGCAGGGCGCGCCAGGAGAAAGTTACCCCACCTAGTTAACAAGAGTCTGCCTGCCGGAGTCGGCCTATGGAAGAACTTTGTTTATTTGTTACTATTCTTTTTCTGATCCATTATTAAAAGCTAACGAAGCAATGCTCTGTGAAATCTGGGCCCCTCGCCACCCCGAAACGTTTCTCTGTTTCTATGGTAACCCACCTCTGAACGAGGATTAAAAAAAGTCTCCCTGTCCTCCGTCACTCTATCTCTCCTTCCACACACTTCATTCCTTTATTCCACGTTATTTATGAGGATGAAAGGTATGACAGGCCGTTGATGAGTAAGACATGCAGAAAGGGGTGGGGTGGGGGGCATGGGGGAGTAAGGAATACAAAGGAGGATGGGGTGAGAATTGAAAGGGAGATTAAAAGCTTGAAAGCATAACCTTGTGGCAACTGAGTAGAAACTGCTTCAGCAGCCTCAGAAAAGGATGACAGACTGTCTGTTGGTTTGACAGAAGCCAGTCAGTCAACCAGTATGTCAATCAGTGATTCAGGATTAATGCGACAGAAACTGGCTGTTGCTCTAGTCTAGGAAAGGTCATTGGATGTACCAATGAAGTGATACACTTATACAAAACATACAAAAACTTATAACAAATAATTATTACTAATCAGCAAATTATTAGTATCTTAATATACTTTATTATTATGCATATATCAGCATATATGCAATAATTCTTTAGCATTTTAAAATTGTTTATTCAGTTCATCCATCTACAAAAGGTTTATAAAGTGTAAAAGGCTTGATAAGAATTGTTATTATAAATGTTATGCTTTTGTTATATTATGTATGTATTTATACAGAATATAAGATACACTGTTGACAGTCGTAGTCCATTTCATAGTGACTAACAAGGTTTTCCTTTAACAAAGCCAGTCGTATCCATCAGTGGCTGTGTGGAGGACAAAAGTAGGTGCGTAGGGTTGGTTAGAATCCTCTTATCACTGGGTCCTATGGTCCTCCAGATTCAGCTGGTTGTGTGTGTCCCCTGGGCCTCCAGGCAGCTACAGTAACATAAGGGGGTTACTGGCATGGCAACCATGGAGCGGGGGAAAGGGAGTAAGGAGGAGATGTGTGTGACTGAGAATGTGACTGAGAAGGGATCGCCGAGGAACATGTGATCCAAGTGTGGTTGCCTGGTTACTGATAGCTGTGTCGTTCTAGTACAGCCCACTACAGTTTGATCGTGTATGTAACAAGAGAGGACTACTAAAGAGGACCACACACTCACAGACACATTCCGATCTGTCTATTTATCTCCTAAAGAGCAAGCTTTGCTCATGATCTATCCCCGCACACACTCAACCACACGGCTGAGGAGTCACAGAGTCAACAAGCCTCTCAACAGGCTCTTCATGTACTGCATCTGATGTTGACTATCATCTGTGGTTTCGAACGTGTGCTTTCTTTAATGACCATGTTGTGGGAATTGCAGCTCATTATCTCATCATGTTATCATTCTTTACTTAGTAACACTGTCATGTTTCAGGGCCCAGAGTGAGCTGGTGGTCCACCCCCGAGGAAGTGTCTGCAGCCGGGTCAGGCTGATCCTGCCACCCCCTCCTCTGCCACATCCACCCACGGTTCTCTGTAGCCCAGCTCTCCACCACCTCCTCCCCAGGCTCAGGCTGTCTACCCAGGGGTGGAGATCATGTCGGTGCCCTCGACCCAGGAGTACCACTGGCAGAGCCTGGCAAGGCTCCCCAGCGGGCGTGTCTACCACTCCCTGGTGGAGGTGGGGGCCCATATGTACATGCTGGGGGGGTGTGATGCAGCGGGGAGGCCCTGCCCTGCTCTGGAGCTCTACTCCCCAGAGGTGGGTCACCAGGCCTCTGGCCTAGTACGGGATGCCGTCACTGATCTCCCAATGTTGAGTGACGCTAAAGATGCTTGTGTGAACGTTGCTCCCCTCAGGGTGACCGCTGGTTGAGCCTGCCCCCCATGCCGACCCCCCGTGCGGGCGCGGCCGTGGCCGTGCTGGGTAAGCAGGTGCTGGTGGTGGGGGGTGTGGGGGAAAACCAGTGCCCCCTGAAGGTGGTGGAAGTGTACAACACAGATGAGGGCAGGTGGAGGAAGAGGAGTGGTCTGAGAGAGGCCCTGATGGGCGTGGCCATCGTTGTGAAAGGTGTGTGTGGGGGGATCTGGGTGGAACGCACATGTACCCACTCTCACATGCTTTGTTAGATGTTAGACGTTTGTGCTGTATACAACACACTCACAGCACAAGTAGACGTATTATGATGTATGCGTTTTCCCTCTCTCCGCTCTCCTCCCTTGTCTCTCTGCAGATGGGCGAGCCCTGGCCGTGGGGGGCATGGGGCCTGATCTGCTCCCCCGCAACATCCTGCAGCAGTATGATCTGAGGAAGGACATGTGGGCACTACTGCCCTCTATGCCAACTCCTCGGTACGACGCCACAGCACACCTGCTAGGCAACAAGATCTACGTGGCAGGTACATCCAAATGAGAGAGAGAGAGAGAGTGTGAGAGAGAGAGAGAGAGAGATAGTGTGTTTGTGTTTGTTAACTGTGTGTTTTCTCCCCAAGGTGGACGTCAGTGTAAGCGCTCAGTAAAGGCCTTCGAGTTATTTGACTCTGAAACACGTTCCTGGACTACTCTTCCCAGCATGCCATGCAAGCGTGCCTACTCGGGTGTGGTCTGGGACAGCATGGGCCGGCTGTCTCTGCTGGGGGGGCTACGGCAGGGGGGTGGGCACCAGAGATCCAAGTTTACTAAGAACATCAACATCTTCGACACCAACCAGGGTGAGAGACCGCAGCCACACACACACACACACACACACCAGCTCACTGTCTCAAAGACAGTTTGGCAGTTAAGTTTCTCATCATCTCTTTAGCCTTTTTATAGCCATAGCATCTTGCCTTTACGAGTCATGTTGAGTGTCACCACAATGCAAAGTCATTGCTGAAGACAGATTATATTCTCAGGGGGCCTGTAGACACCACATACACCTGTATTCCTGGGTAATTACTATTTTCCATCCCATGGAAACATCTGTGAGTAGCAGATGGTGAAATTGAGATGAGACAAAGAGGAGAGAAGCAAATGGCTCACCGTGGGGAAAAAATCAATAAGTAATTTCAAACTATGAGATATTTTGTCACATATTGGGATTGTTCCACAGTTCCAAAATTGTAAGTGGAATGAGAGGAGCAGTGGGTGTCTGCATACTAATCTAGAGCCAGGGGACATGTGGGAATGGGATGTGCAAAAACCAAAGACACACATGCACCCAGTCCCTCTCCCCCCTCTGTCATCTGTAGGTCACCCGGCTCTGACATACACACACATGCACACACACGCACACACACGCACACACACGCACACACATGCACACACATGCACAAACACGCACACACACACACAAACTCCCACATACTTACCCAACCCTATGGCCAAGTCTTACACCCGCCTCCCCAATCTTAGTGGAGATGAGATGGGAGGTGTGCAGAGAGGAGGCAGGCCAGGGGGGGGGGGGGGGGGGGTGCTTCACTGGCACAATCCACAAACAGGTTGCTTTGTGAACGATGGTCCTCCCATAGCTCTGCGACGGTCACGCTGGCTATCAGCTGTCTGCTACTCACACCATATCATATCCAGAACGGCACCACGGTCTGAAAATAAGCCTCCAGTTTACAGCACGCTCAACTGAAACTGAAGCGTAGATTACGCCGAGAAAAGGACGAGGCGAATTGAAACGACACAAATAACCACACAAACTCCTCGAGAAAGACCATCTACTCTGTGAATCCACTCTTTACCTCCCTTCCTCTGTCTTTGCCCCCTTCTCTATCTCTTGATCTATCTCTGTGTATTGCTCTCTCTCTCTCTCTCTCTCTCTCTCTCTCTCTCTCTCTCTCTCTCTCTCTCTCTCTCTCTGTATTGGGGTGTTTATACACCCTAGACACAGCAGGGAAAATGTCTCCCTCCACACAACCTAGGATTTCCTACAGACAAAGCAAACACAGCAGACTATGAAGCCCTCCAAAGTATTATAAAAAATGAATCTGCTTTGTGTTGAATAATTTTCGGTCCCAGGATATTGTTCTCCTTAATCATGGCTGTACGGGGGATTCTCAACACTTGCTAGTATCTCCTAGTGTAAATAAAATGGCAAGTTAATGATCTTCAGCTGCCAAGCAGGAAGGAGGAAAAACCACTCGTTTTTCTACTTTCCTGCAATTAAAGTGTTCCAAATGGTTGGTTTGGGGGAAATTGTCCTTATTTTCAGTCCAGAGGGTTGTGGTAAGTTTATAACTTTGTCTGTCTGTGTGTGTGTGTGTGTGTGTGTGTCTGTATGTGTTTGTTAGTGTGTGTCGGTGGCCACCCAGCTGCCATGTTAGGTGATCTCTAGCCTCCGACCGTCGCCAATGTCCATGAGAGCACCACACTCAACATGATCATCGAACAATCTGGCTGCATCTCATTTGGGAGGGTGTCTGAAGCCTCTCCTGTTGTTGTAGTCTTCAGTGTGTGTGTGGAGTCCGAGTGTGCCCTGTGCTTCGCTTGGTGGAAGACAACATTAGTATTCAGCCCCCGTTTGTTCCTGTGTTGTGATTCTGTCAGCAGTAAGGCCACTCCCAATGGGAGCTTGGAGCATTGTGAAAAACCTGAAGATGGGAATGAAATCTTCACACACACACCTATACACACACATTTATGCTTCTTTCTTGTTCCTGTAGGAGTGTGGTTGAAGTCTGAGCAGACGGTGCCTATGAAGACTAAGAGGGCTGACTTTGCCGCCGCGGTGCTTCGGGGCAGGATGGTGGTAGCTGGAGGACTAGGTGAGTGCTCTTTATACCTGACTGGATCACCATAGACTGAACCACACTATCCACCTTCCATGGTGGATTTGTAAGTTTCTACCGTGTTTGGGCAGTAGTTAACCCTTCCCAGGTAATGTGTGTTGACCAGGTCATGAGCCATTAGTGTTAGACACAGTGGAGGCCTTCCACCCTCAGAAGAAGAAGTGGGAGAAACTGGCGCCCATGGCAACACCAAGATGCTCCGCCTCCTCGATTGTCATTAGGGACCGCCTCCTTGTGGTGGGAGGAGTCAACCAGGTGCTTTTATCAATCTGGCTATCGATATGTTTGTCCATTTATTTATCTAGGAGCCTATATCTAACCAAACGTCTGTCGGTCAGGTCCCCAGCTCTGCCCACGAGATCCTGTATGTGAGAGAAGAGGAGTGTTTGTAGAAAGAGGACTCTGAGACCTGCTCACTGGCTGGGAGGATTCTTGGCTGCAATCAATTATTCTAGTTCTGCCATTACTGTAGTTTGACATAGTTTGAACTGGCAATATACGCCCAAAGATATGGTTTGTTTGTGAAGAAAGGAGGAGTATTTAGACAGTAAGGAGGGAGGACAGGGAGAGGCGGGTGGAGGAGGAATGGATGGCGGTACATGATGTAACACTGTACCACCCTCTGGTGGGGAACACACTGCACTCAATACAGATTTGCTCACATATACAGACACACACGTAAAATGAGCTGGTTCTCTCTGTAAATATTTATGAAGAGTTTTAGTAAGAATAAGTCCTCTGTACTACTGGTCTTCTCCCATTTGGAGTGCACAACAGGTAGTCGATATTTTGTAACTTTTGCATCGATTGTTATAGACTTGCCTCTCGCATTACATGTTTTAAATAGAAAATGTAGACAAGCTCTTTTAGGAAAGGCTGGGATAAGGGATGCATTTTTCTAATTGTTCTGTTAATGCGCACACAATGATATCAAAGGTGTAGCTGTAAAATAGTCTGTTTTAAGCTAAGCATGTAGACAGATTGTGAAGTCACCTCTTTGCATTTCTTAAGGGGTGTCACTGTTGAAAATGTGCACATTTTATCTTCTGTCACATCTATAAACTGTTCCAGGAAAATGCAACTGCTCTAGTCATAAAAAAAAAACTATGGTACTAGAACTTGGCTCAAATCACAACAACATCGAAACAAAATTTTGTTTGTGCATCCACAATGATAACATGTACACTGGCATTGCACTGAGAATACTCTAGTTTGACATGAATCATCTGTAAATGCATAATATGTATATGGTGTAAATGCTAATCGTGGTTTGTTAAGTGTTTCTATCAGGTTGTTCGTGGATGAGAAACTGTAGCTCTGTTCAACAGTAGCCTTTTTACCCTCTGTAGTTACTTTAATCCTACTTGTATTTGCAAATCCGCAAATACTTTTTGTTCACTGCAACGAAACCAATGCAGTAGTCTGGTTGGTAGTATTTCGCTAACTATGATTGTGGAATAGATTTTCGTAATTGAACCAGGTCTGAATTTATGCATCCATGAAAAAAGCAATAGACCATGCTTCTAATTATTGCTCATGGTCCTCCATTAGTGCACTACTGATAATGTCATGAAATAGTTTCATTCTCAGGTTGTAATTAAAAGCACAAATAATAAATACATTTAACAAAACGTTGTCTTTATTATCAATTTCATTTCTATCAATTTCCATCTACTAATACTGTTCATTTGGGTTCATTTTCAGTAATTGCCACTAGATGGCGGTGTTTGCTTACTGTGTGTGTGAAGAAGGACTGTCATGTAGAGCTCACTGTGTTCTCAAATAATGGTAGAGTTGATTTAGATAACTATTCAAACATACTTTTATCTTAGTCATTTTGACCTCAAACTGGAATTTCAGGGAAGTAAAACAATGGACCAGTCTCCACATTTGAAAAAATAATATTCCAGGAAAAACTCAAATGATCAGGTTGTTCTTACCGTCCAAAGAACTGCCCTTATGGATGTTGTGTACACTGACACAACAGTTCACATTACAAAACTGAAAAGATGAATTAGAGATTGTGGAAGAGATACAAAATTGAAAAAAAACATAAACATGTACTCACTACATGCACACACTTCAACTAGTTCCAGTTCTGTAACTGAGGCTTCCTATGTGCAATAGATCTTAGTCTCTCCTCTAGTCTCTATCTGCCTTGTGACATGCCTACTGTATGCCCCATTACACAGCACCCCATCACCCAACACGTACACATGTATATACACTCATAGACACACACACTCACACACAGCACCCCAACACACACACACATACACTTGTTGACACACATATGTCATACACACACAGATAACCCCACACATACACACCCGACAGGTCGCACTCCTAAATGGGTCTATGGAGGCTGTGTGTCCTAGGATGCGCCCCTGCTGCTGTATTCTCCCCTGTGATCTTTCCACATGAACTCAGTTAGGATAATTGCCCCGGTTCTATAGTTGGCCCTGCAGTTACAGTAATAGAGGAAGAGAAAGAGAGAGAACTTTGTGTTCAATGGTAAGTCTGTGATAAGCTATAAGAATGTTGATCTGCCCATGGGATGGACAGAGCTTCTTCCAGTCACTGTTGGTAGGAGAAGGGGTAGCTTCACTCTCGTCTGAGTCAGTACAGTGGATAATCCCGGGCATGTGGATCCCTGGTCTGGTCGTTCCACACTTTGGGATGAGTTGCGACGTGGGCCTCTCAACATTAAGACAACTGTGCCTCATTTCTGCTAACAAGAACATGTTTTTGAACCATGTGTTTTTGAATAGTGTAAGCATTGAGAAAAAGGAACAAATCCAAGAAGGCTCTGTGATTTTGATTGGTTAACGTACGTAAGGCTGGCTCACTTTTGTACCAGTTACTAGAATAGCCTGTTTTAGCTACCATTCATCCAAGCTTGGTATAAAAGGATGCACCTGCACATACATATACTCCCAGATTGCATTTCCCTATGCACGTAACGTACACACACCTCCAGTTTGTAGAAGTGTGGTGGTTAACTGATTAATTGGTGAGACTGTGTGTTACTATCTAACGTGTTCCATTGATGGCGGATGAGACCTCCAGACACAGCAGGGTGTCACTGAGTTTAGACTGAATGAGTAACACCTGGAAACTGCTCCTCTGTAGATGGTTCATCCCTGAGTGATGCAACAGCATGGAACATAACCATCCTAGACCTGGAGCTCCCAGTGGCCCCCTTCATCCCTCTCCATCTCACTCCTTCTTTTCTCTCTGTCACCCTGCATTGTTGTCTGTTTTAGGACCTTAGCCGTAGTTCTTCCTTTACCTCATAAAACAGATCATAGTGTTTATTCTGGTATTCAGGACCACAAGGGAAGCGGTCAATCACACCTTGGGGGGGGGGGGGGGCAGCTGTGAGACTTTCTATACTGGATATTTACCATCTAATGTCACCGAATGTCTGTCTGATTTCGTGCTCCTAACTCGACGGAGCACAAAAGTACAAAGGTATAGGAAAAACATGACATGGATTTCAGGAGAAATAGGTTTTGTTAATGTATAGTGTAAGGCAAGTCGAATGGATTTGGGAAATGGACCGGGCGGGATTTGATATTTTTGGAGCTGGAAAGAAATCTGTACTAGCAGTCACATGGATATTGACCATACAGTATGATCACATATTGGGGGGGACGTGTGCCCCTGTTCCCCCGTAGAATTACATTACATTTAGTCATTTAGCAGACGCTCTTATCCAGAGCAACTTACAGTAAGTACAGGGACATTCCCCCCAAAGCAAGTAGGGTGAAGTGCCTGGCCCAAGGACACAACTTCCTTTGGCACGGCTGGAAATTGAACCAGCAACCTTCTGATTACGAGCCCGAGTCCCTAACTGCTTAGCCACCTGACTCCTTTTACGCCTATGCAGCACCGTGACCCAAAGCGTCCACTGATTCTGAGCGAGAAATGAAACCCAATAGAGAGAGAGAGAGAGAGAGAGAGAGAGAGAGAGAGAGAGAGAGAGAGAGAGAGAGAGAGAGAGAGAGAGAGAGAGAGAGAGAGAGAGAGAGAGAGAGAGAGAGAGAGAGAGAGAGAAAAACTAAACTCCGACTGGTTTGAAGTTGCTTGTTTGGACGTCGCTTTTAAAGGAGTTCGTGGAAGGGGGTGAGGGAGGGAGACGCCGAGAGAAAGGAAGAGGGGGAGGGTGTGGTTAGTGGACAGCTATTCAGCCAGGCCTAAGGGAACCCATCCAAATCTCCCCTGACATTCTTCTGAGCTCAAAGACCCACAGGGACAGAACTGGCACAGAACCGGCACAGACCGCCCTGCCGTTGCCAGGGACAGCCACGCTCCTGAAGCATTACCAGGGGGCCAGTGCTGTTTTCTGTCTTGTCGTCACCTCACTTCCTGGTTGGAAAAAAGACTGGAGAATCATTAACCATCAGAGCACCCCCCAATGTCCAACCAGACCTAGACACTTTCTTTCTATTTAGTTACCTATTTCCATCCCCCCTGTCTACCAATGCCAATCTTTTTATTCCAAAACAAACAACCATGAACTCTGTTACCGTGCAGTTAGATGAGTGGGAGCAGTGAAACCACTCATTACATCCTGTCATCTCAAAGACAAGTTGACACATTCACCAGGGACACCATTCCCTGACCTTTCCATGTGTGTTGGGAGTTTACATTGTAACCAAGTTCAAGTTCTTTTCCAGTGGCCTTTCCAGCGGAAATGTGTCCTCAGTACACCGGCATCTTTGGGGCAAGGGTACTTGAGTCAGACGAGGTCAGATAGCCAAAAAGACAAGACCACAAAGGGTCAAACACACTGGGCTATTCGGCACAGTCGTTTCAGCTCCAGATCAGTACTCAATGCTCGGTCCCTTGAATCAACTCTACACCTTCCAGTTCAACAACACAGTTATTTCTTGAAAGGTGAATTTGCTGATGAGTGTGGTAAAGTCCCTTGAATCAACTCTACACCTTCCAGTTCAACAACACAGTTATTTCTTGAAAGGTGAATTTGCTGATGAGCGTGGGAAATTCTTTTCAGTGTGGAATCTCTCCATCTGTCAGTGGTGTGCAGTATCATGCACACTGAATGCAGCCCTGAATCCTCTTAAAACCATCAATCCTCTCATGGACAACCTTGGGAGTGTCCAGTGCCTGGGCTCCTTCAGGCGTTATGTGATCAACCCCCCCCCCCCTCCCAGTGGACCCCAGTCACCTTTAACAGTTGAGACCCTGTGGCTCACACATCCCATGAACTTTGACCCCGCCCAGTTCTACAGCACACAGGCGTACTTGAGGCAAGTCTGTGTTGTCTAGTAAATAAGGGAGAAACCGCTGAGCATGTGACTTATGCACCATGTGTTTGATTGTTAAGGTTATTTCACCATACAGTACGTGCCAGGTAATGAGTTGAGTTTGGGGTTCTTCTGACACAATTCCTCAGTATCCTACCAAGGCACGGTCTTGGTCTAGGGTCCTGCCTTGACAGAGCCGTGTCTCCCAAGCCACAGGGTCCAGCATCCACACATCCACATGCACACAAGATGCCTGAATGGGTCGCACATTCCTAACAAGCTCAGGCCTTATGGTTAAGTGTTTATGATTTTCCAGGTCACTGTGCCTCTCGGGCTGGTTGGGCAGACAGGACAGGCAGACTCAGGCGAGGTGACACACAGTAACCTCTGGTCTCCCTGCTCAGTTCTGCTGTGGGCCTACGTTCCTAAGAATCCTCTGCTGGTAAACACCAGTCGCTAGAGTGTTGCCAGTCAGGGGACCTTGTTAGAGAAGTGACCTGTGAGAGGAACACCCCTGGGAGAGTGACTAAGAGGTAGGAGGCAGGTACAGAACCCCCCATGGCCCCTTTTCTCTCTCTCTCTCTCTCTCTCTCTCTCTCTCTCTCTCTCTCTCTCTCTCTCTCTCTCTCTCTCTCTCTCTCTCTCGCTCTCTCTCTATTTCTCTCTCTCTCTCTCTTTCTTTCTTTCTTTCTTTCTTTCTTTCTTTCTTTCTTTCTTTCTTTCTTTCTTTCTTTCTTTCTTTCTTTCTTTCTTTCTTTCTTTCTTTCTCTCTCTCTCTCTCTCTCTCTCTCTCTCTCTCTCTCCCTATTTCTCTCTCTCTCTCTTCTCTCTGGATACAAATACATGTAAATGGCACCAAGCAATAACCCAATCCAAGCAGTTACAGTCTCTATTACAGTTGGTATTATAAAGAAACGAGCTGTGATTTACTGAAACAGTATTTGCTACTGCAACCCAGCTGTGTGCAGTTCTGCTCATGGTACCACCCTGGAACCACGTAGAGACGTACTGGAAAATGTGGGAGAAACATAACAACAGGAAGTTTCCCTGTGCTCTATTGTCGAGTCTGCTCCCATGGAAAACTGCAGGGATGTGACAGGATGGAGCTCCAGGCAGCATCCAGCCCCACCTGAAACACCCAGGCACCCAGCTGAGTGTCCAGGTGATCCACACAAGGCTTCCATCCAGTGTGGGTGTGACTCCCAGGCCTCTGGTCCATGGAGGGTGGCCTGATGGAGTAGCTGTGCTCTGGGTAATGTAGGCCTGAGTCTTTCAAGATTCTGTCAGGGGGGAACGGGCGCTCTCGAAGATCAAGCCTGGCATTTAACACTGACTATTTCACTGGGGTCAAAGTGAGATCCCACATGGGGCTTTATTCACTGCTAAAGGGGTAGATCATTTTGGAGGTTGACAGTAAACATTTGTCATGATGAGCAGGATATTTACATAGTCTGACACAGGTTCCAGTGAGGGACGGTGAGAGACATATTTCAATATGTAATACCATCACATGCTGTCATATACAGTATAGTCATGCAAGGTAGGTGACTTTGTTTTCCCCATGATTTTGCAGGCAATCTCATTTTGTCTGTGGTGCATAATAGGAAATAGTCACCTTGGGTAATACAAAAAAAAATAAAAAATATGAATGAAACCTTTTCTTGGAGTTGACACTTTAAGAAAGACTGTATGACAAATGTGGCCTTTTGGTAAATGAGTAAGCAAAACATCCGCTGAAGTTAACCTACATTCAAATCATTGTATCCACTTCATCCGTCTACACTGTGTGTGATACACTGTTAAATTAAAACTCTTTAATCTCAGCCCTGGTAAATTAGTAGGCATACGGTGACCAGCACCGCATGGACGTGTGTGTGTTGGGGATGGGGGGGGGGGGGGGGCTCACGCACGCGCTCACTGTCGTCAGATGCGTGTGGAGGATCAGTGCCCACCCAGTGACTTCCTGACCGCGTACAGAGTAAGATAATCGATGCGCATGCAGTAACTGGCAGGATTCTAACGGAACAATGTGACTGGTCGGGAATGACAGCCGTAATCGCGCGGGGTTAATGATTTACGCGGGTATGAACCGTTACCGTACATAAGGCATGCACACCGGCACCAGTGACACTGAAAGTATAGCCTACATTACGGGGTGGCGGATATCATTCTACTGTTCTGTGGCTTGTGCGCTCGTCTGTCTGTTTCTCATCGCTTCTGTGCCAGCGTGTTAGTAAGGTAAATACCTCAATACCCCGTTTGTATTGCTTACGTGTTTCGTTGTTTCACGTATTCCATGTACGGAAGTCTAACATGTAGCGTTATTTCTCGCTCAGTCAAATGGCTGAGTGCCTCTAGTAAAGGTCTATGACTCTATGCAAAGCAAGGTTGTCACATACAACTTTATATTAGCCTGACTAAAATATGTGTACCAGAATGTGTACCATTCTGTTATGATTGTGGAAACATTACACTGCTAACACATATAGCTGCATTACATGAATGGTTCATGCTGTCAATACGGAAATAATTAACTTGTCAACTTGTTGAACGTATGAGCAGAATAGATGGGTTGCCCTATTCAGTTACAATCAGGGGCTCACTAATTTACGCCTGTGCCATGTTGGGTTGGAGCGTATTGGTCCTGACTACTAAACAGAAGATTGTTCCAGGGGGAAACCAAGTGCGCACTGCATCCTTTGCGGATGTCGTAACATGCGGAGGGAGAATCAGTGCTAGGGGATGTACATAGACCTCGCCTAATGGCAGAATATTTATAGCAATAAGAGGAAATTACATGTTTGGCGTGCAACTATAGATAAGAACCCTTCACCCATAAGGCTGTGAAGGTAGAGCTGCATCTTGTCACAGTGGGTTTGCTTGAACAACACACTTATTAAGCGAAGAAGTCAACTCAGCGTGCAAGTATGTGACTGCTGGTGTTTTCCTTATTATTTTCGAGTGTTTTCTTTAGTAGTCTGGAAGGAAAAGGACATGCAAAGTGATATACATTGAGAATAAATGTTATAAGTAGAGAACATGTATGACTTATCGGAAACATGTTAACAAATGTTGCATTCTGGATTAAAGAATGGTCTCGGTCGATTCGTTGTGTCCATATACACGTTACATGTGCCAGTAGACTTTCAGTAGACTTTTACGCACACAGTGGTGGACTGGTGGATAAGGATAAATAGTATGTATAAGGTCGCAGACGACTTTGCTGTGGACCGGAGTACAGATCAGATCCTATTGTCTAAACAAATGTCAGGTTTGTCTAAAGTTAAAACACTTTTACCTCTGTCTTTCTTGCAGGTGACCACTGAGAGCTCATGTGGTACACACACTTTTCCGCAGTGTCGTAACTCTATCCTCTCGCTGCAGACCTTTAAATACATCTCCTAAAAACCTCACGCAGGTCACGTGGTGTAAGGTGAGCGCTTTCCTGTCCTGCACACGGGAAGGGACATCAGAGTGCGTGCTGCACTGCTTAAAACGGTACCAAGGAACCTTTCTGCTTATTGGACATTTAAATATACAACTTCAAGACTTTTTGGTGCAATTTACCCATAATCGTCAAGAAGTGTTTCATTTTTTTCTGTTCGCACAGCTTTTTCCCCCTCTTAATTTAGAACATTGACATGTTTTATCATTCTGTTACACATCTGTCAACTGGGCGCCTGCAGTGAATGGAGAACATACTCACTCTTCTACCGAAGTATCGGCAAGATCTCACGCGCCTGGAGACGGGCCAAACACTTGACTTTATCAACCCACGCGTTGATGAGCTACTACATTTGCTGTTAATATTTGATTATTTTGCCTTAAGAGACCACACACGAGTGTCCCTCTTCAACGTTATTTAATGGGATAAATTAACTCGGAATCAGGTAATTAACCGATCAGAGGAACTCAGAACTTAGACCCAATTGGGCTACTGTTTCCTTATTTCTCATCACGCCGATTGTCCTCAAAGGCCTCCGCATGGTACTTTGGTCGAAAGAACAAGACAAACTGCCCGACATCGACATGTCCTCCGGGGACATAGAGATGAAAAAAGAGGGGGCCCCAATGCCACCGGGCTATCTCAACTCCAACGGCTCCGTTCACCCGATGATCCTTACCGAGGACCCAGAGGAGATGAAACAGGAGACCGGGGGCGAGAATGAGCAGACGGAGCAGACCTCCTTCACTGACCGGACCGATGAGCCAGGCGAGGAGGAACGGTCGGAGATAGTGGTCATAGACTGCCGAGCGAACGCCAAAGGCCAGCGCGAGGAAGACGCTTTACTTGAGAATGCAAGCCAGAGCAATGAGAGTGACGACATCAGTACTGACCAGAGCCCTGAACCACCTGTACCGTTGAAGGAGACCTCCTTCTCCATCGGGCTGCAGGTGGTGTTTCCGTTCCTGCTGGCTGGGTTCGGGACGGTGGCGGCGGGAATGGTGCTAGATATTGTGCAGGTAAGAAAACTCAACTTATACCAACAGCGTTTGATACCCATTGACCGAATAAACGATAGGTAATCACTTCCACAACATCTGTACAACCACAGTAAATGGATCAAGAGGGGATTTTGAGTTGTCATGCAGCAGCTAAATTAAGCATTCATCTGTATCCGATTCCCAGGAGATGCATGTCTTATCATAATCTTACTAAAAACAATCATTGTCATGTTTATCAACACGTCATGTTTATCAACACGTCATGTTTATCAACACGTCATGTTTATCAACATAGTAGAACAAGTCACCGTCAACATTACACAATGACAACCTGACTTGGATGGACTAAGATGGATAGGTGGATAGAAAGAGGAAAACTGTGACTAAGACAGGGCTATATGTTTGGCCATCAACACCACAGGGGCTGGTAGTCATGTCCTTATGGCTGTTTTCTTGTTCCTATGTTCTTGCTATTTAATCTATCACCTTATCGGATTTGATCTTACATGTATACATATATCATACATATATGTGATTTGACACAAAGATCTTCTTAGTACCTGACCATATCCATAGCTTTTATCCAGCTATAGTGTTACAGTATCTTT
Organism: Hypomesus nipponensis; assembly: GCF_054491055.1. Lineage (NCBI taxonomy): Eukaryota > Metazoa > Chordata > Actinopteri > Osmeriformes > Osmeridae > Hypomesus > Hypomesus nipponensis. Next base: position 13,810,174 of record NC_140369.1, read on the forward strand.
CAATGCAGGCTCATCCATCCGAGAGGCCAATGTCTGTGGAGGACTGCTGCTTAGGGGCTGGCCTGGGGTATGATTTAATAAACCGCTTTTTGTCAAACTTGATTGGAACAGCATGTGTCAATCATTGACCCATCAACCTATCTGATGGCATCTCATTAAAGAAGGGTTGAGTGGGTGGTCATCAGAGATCATGCGGGTATTTAAATAACTTGTCTTTCCATCCCCTACCCCCTCTTTCCTCCTGTCCTGGCATATGTTGCCTTGTACATTGTGCACCTCGACCAGGGTGTGAATACTGAGAGGAGAGTTTATTTCCCCGCGCCAGAAATATTTATTTATACATATTGATAATATATGTATATATATATATATATATATATATATATATATATATATATATATATATATATATTATAAATATTATATTATTATATTATTCATATATATATATATATATATATATATATATATATATATATATATATATATATATATATGGATTCATTTTATTTTTTTATTTTTACAGAACAAATCCCAACAGTAATCCTACATTCCTGAAACTGTGAATTCCTGATCCATCAGTTGCCTGGTTGGCGAGTGAGGGCCAGAGTTATGGTAATTTACAGTGTAGCAGGAACTTGTGCATAGATGCTGGGCTTGGGAACATAAAACTCATGTGACTAGAACACAATAGAGAGGACTAAAGTGCTTTAGACAGGGCTAGTGTTGGCTCCCAGCTGCTCCTGAGCAGAGAGTTTGAGGAGAGGCAGGAAAGCAGAGCACTGCTCTACTCGGAACCTCAGAGAAAATCATTTAACTAAGTTATAATTACTCTCCTCCCTCTTTCCTGTTGACTCTCTGTCTCCTTTTCCCTCCCTCCCTCCCTCCCTCCCTCCCTCCCTCCCTCCCTCCCTCCCTCCCTCCCTCCCTCCCTCCCTCCCTCCCTCCCTCCCTCCCTCCCTCCCTCCCTCCCTCCCTCCCTCCCTCCCTCCCTCCCTCCCTCCCTCCCTCCCTCCCCCCCCTCCCTCCCCCCCTCCCTCCCCCCCTCCCTCCCCCCTCCCTCCCTCCCTCCCTCCCTCCCTCCCTCCCTCCCTCCCTCCCTCCCTCCCTCCCTCCCTCCCTCCCTCCCTCCCTCCCTCCCTCCCTCCCTCCCTCCCTCCCTATCCTTCTCTGTCTCTCTATCTTTCCCTCTCTGTTACCAACTGTGTGTGACTGCATATGCATGTGCAGAGAGCTGTGGCAGTGTATAAATACTGTCCAGGCAGCCTGGCAGGTCATATATTTCTTTAAGGTCAGCCTCTGGTGCAGATAAAGCTGGAGGTGTCTGGTTGCCAGGAGACGAGGCACTGGCACAGGCTGTCTCTTTGGATGCCAACATGGTGTACCCCAAGAACTCTGAACAGAGCGGTGGTGTGGGCAGAGGGAGGGAGCAAAGGGGGAAAGAGTCACATCACTTACTTTTAAGTGAAAGCTAGAGCCGAGGTAGTGTAGTTTGGGGGTTAGAACATTATAATCATGCCCCAGAGAGAGAGACAGAGTATACGTGTAGTACCATTTAGTCAAAATAATTTTCTTTCTTTCTTTCTTTTTCTCTTTCTCTCTTTCTCTCTCTCTCTCTCTCTCTCTCTCTCTCTCTCTCTCTCTCTCTCTCTCTCTCTCTCTCTCTCTCTCTCTCTCTCTCTCTCTTTGGCATATCGAGTTCCTTCCCCTCAAGTTAGTCGATTCATTTCTAACAAACTGACTTTTAAAAACATTGTTTCAAAAAGTCGATGTCTTAGACGTTGTTCTTCTCATTATAGTAGGTTTTACTGAGTTTGTGCACAGTGTCCTATCATTCTGTAATTCACGTTCTCTGTCAAGGCTAACTACCAACTAAGCTTATCCCGTTTTGCCCTTGTAGAAAGGTAATTGTCTCTCACTGTCTCAAACTTTTCTCGCTCTCTATCTGTTTCTCTCACTCTCTCCATTTATCTTTCTATCTCTTTTGGTATATGTGCTTTAGCTGCCTATCATCTGCCTCAGAGTAACAACCATGTCACACAATTTATTTGTTGATTCATGGGCAAGTTTAGAACATATTTATATCCTGTATGTATCACAATAGCAGTAAAATGGTAAGATCGGTCTTAGAGTACTCAGAATACTTCCTGGAGTTAGTCTGTTGCTGTGTTGCTGCTACAACCTGTAAGTCTGTTTACCCTGAGTCGTCTGTCCCACAGCAGTGGTCAGACATGGCGGCGAGACATGGTTGTAGCCTCAAAAACAGACAAACAGTCTAAAAATAAAGAAAGCCGTAAACAGGAAAACACAGTCAACACAAAGGCCTGACACCAGCCAAGCCCTGTCTGCCTACCAGAGGCCATTTTGGTCCAACCACATCCAGTTGCCTGGTTTCCACAGGAGCCATAGTGCATCTACAGTGTGGGCTGGGTCTCATGTGACTGACTCAGTATGATCGTCTGTCTGCTGGTCTCTCTTTTTCTCTTAATCTCTCTCTCTCTCTCTCCCCTCTCACTCTCTCTCTCTCCCCCCCCCTCTCTCTCTCAGATTAAGGGCAGTACAGTATCATCACATACAGTATTCTCTTGCTAACAGCATGACAGTATTTTATTGACATGGCTGTTGTAATTTCAAATTTCCTTGTCTCCTGTCCTTGATTACCACAAAGACTTAAACGATGATGATAGGTGTCTGTAGTTCCTAATTTCTTTCGTGGAACTGCTCTGGAAATAATTCACTTCTTATCAGTGGGCAGCTCGTAACTAATAGAAGATTACAATAGTGGAGACAGCTGGTGTCTTTGTAAATTAATTTGAAAGGATTAGTAGGTTAGCCTGCTATTGGAGTAAAGCTCTCGCTAATATTTCAGCGAGTCCAGAAGGAGTTTTCATGTTCAGATTTGAACATTCTGGAAGGCTCATCTCTTTGGAATCCTCCTTTGAAACACAGTCTATTTCCAATAGTGGAAAAACCTTGGAAAGGGACTGCTATGCAGTTACTACAGTATTATTTGGTCAGCAGTTTTGTGTTGTTGCCAGTATTTCTATGACGCGGTCAGTGTTGCAGTGACGCTGCGTTCCCCAGGGCTCAGATTTCAGACCCTCCATATAGTGCAGCAGTTGTCAGATGATCAACAGTAGTCAGACGGGCCTGCAGCAGCAACGTGAGCCTGCCATAGGGCACAGGGACATGCCACAGGGCCTGTACACCTGTGGCATAGGCGGGTACGCACACGTTCCTAGAACCAGGCGAACCAGAGCTGTGTCTGGCCCGGGGCCCAGGTCGCATGGAGAAAACTACACACGCTCACTGGGGGAGGAGAACAAAGTCTTGCTGGGAGGAGGGTGGGGGTGTATGTTGGGATAGGGGGAAGGATGTGAAAAGAGAGTGTGAGATAGTGCATCTTATTGGGAGAGAGAGGCTGAGGAGTGTGGGTGCTCGGGGAACCAGAGCTCGGGTGGCAGGTGGACCAGGCCAGAGGACTGAGGTCCCTTTGGAGTCGGCCGCTTTCAAAAGGCCACGGCGCTGTCTGGTTGTGGAGAGGAGCTGTTCCACCTGCTCTGAGTGCTGAGTCGACACAGCATACCATTATAGCTGGCTCGTCTCTCTCCCAGAGCTGTAAAGTCAAAAGAAATACTCTTGTTTCCTCCCTGACAGCTGCTACTGTATGTATTGATTAGGCTGCAGTCTGACTGGAGTGTAAGTGCCCAGTGCCAGTGGGACAGACTCTAAACAGAAGCACTTTCCCTGTGGATGGATCGATGTCCTCAGCCCCATTGCCTCGTCCCTAGACCACATCCCTGCCCTGCTGTACTGTACCAGTCCTAATAGAGCACATCCCTGCCCTGCTGTACTGTACTAGTCCTTATAGACCACATCCCTGCCCTGCTGTACTGTACTAGTCCTTATAGACCACATCCCTGCCCTGCTGTACTGTACCAGTCCTAATAGAGCACATCCCTGCCCTGCTGTACTGTACTAGTCCTTATAGACCACATCCCTGCCCTGCTGTACTGTACTAGTCCTTATAGACCACATCCCTGCCCTGCTGTACTGTACCAGTCCTATAATACCACAGCCCTGCCCTGCTGTACTGTACCAGTCCTAATAGAGCACATCCCTGCCCTGCTGTACTGTACTAGTCCTTATAGACCACATCCCTGCCCTGCTGTACTGTACTAGTCCTTATAGACCACATCCCTGCCCTGCTGTACTGTACCAGTCCTAATAGAGCACATCCCTGCCCTGCTGTACTGTACTAGTCCTTATAGACCACATCCCTGCCCTGCTGTACTGTACCAGTCCTATAATACCACAGCCCTGCCCTGCTGTACTGTACCAGTCCTATAATACCACAGCCCTGCCCTGCTGTACTGTACTAGTCCTTATAGAGCACAGCCCTGCGCTGCTGTTCTGTACTGTACCAGTCCTAATAGACCACATCCCTGCCCTGCTGTACTGTACCAGTCCTAATAGAGCACATCCCTGCCCTGCTGTACTGTACCAGTCCTAATAGAGCACATCCCTGCCCTGCTGTACTGTACCAGTCCTAATAGAGCACAGCCCTGCGCTGCTGGGCATCACAAAGGACCATGCAGTCATCAGTTTCAGGCCTCAGCCACCCTCTCAAAGATGGAAAAACAGTTTGAGGAGGATTCACAGTGGACGTAGGTGGTTGGCTTCCCAAGACATATCATTTTGTGTACGCTTCCCCTTGTGTGTGGGCGCGCATATTTGTGAAGTATTCATTTTCTCTGACACGTATCCCTTCAGATCTTGCTGGCCTTGCTGTAAGCTGTCTTTGTCCTCTCCTACGAGAACACATTGGCTGAAGGAGGCAGTTGGCACCGAAAGGCCTTGTATTTATGCTGAGCAAGAGAGCTGCAGGCAGATGGATAGTGCTTACTGTAAAGCATTTTTGGCTGTAGAGGTTATATAAAAGGGTGCATGAAATATGTTTAAGCTCCTTATTGGGGGGGGGGGAGACTAGGCAAGGAAAACAAGAGAGCAGGCAAGATGGAGACGGGAGAAGAGAGGACAGATTGAGATGCGTGGTGTATAGAGGAAGCTGGGTGTCGTGTTTGACCTTGAATAAAACAGGATCACAATATGATACACAGTCTGTAGAGATGGAATGTCAAGACGATGATACATCAGCTGAATCAATATCATATGGGGGATAACAAGGTCGTCCTGACACTGTCCTCCTGCTTATACCTGTTTAGCTGCCTGTGTTCCACAGGAGATGTTATCATACCAGACAGGGTCATGTTGCTAGGTTCACTACTAATACTGTGTGGTGGTTATGTGATGGTGTTATTGATATTGTCTGATGATGTTTCTGTTTCTGACATTGTGTGAGGGTTATACTGATGTTGGGTGGTGGTGTTTCTGACATTGCGTGATGGTGTTTCTGATGTTGTGTGGTGGTGTTTCTGTTTCCGACATTGTGTGATGGTGTTTCTGATGTTGGGTGGTGGTGTTTCTGTTTCTGACATTGTGTGACGGTGTTTCTGATGTTGTGTGGTGGTGTTTCTGCCGTCGTGTGAGGGTGTTTCTGATGTTGTGTGGTGCTTTGTCTTGCAGCACTGGACAGTGTTCACGGAGGTGACGGAGGTCTTCATCCTGGTCCCTGCTCTGCTGGGGCTCAAAGGCAACCTGGAGATGACCCTAGCTTCCAGACTGTCCACAGCGGTAAGTGTCTGTGTTTCATTATGCGGTTTATTTTGCTATATTTCTGTGCAAGACAGATATGCTGTGACAAGGGATTGAATGCTGTAGGACAGCATGGAGTGCTTGATTGGCCGAGGGCTGCAGGTGAGGAGAGTGCTAGGTTGGAGAGGGGTGGAGGGAGGGGCATGGACGTCATCCCACCTCTGAATGAGGGAAAGCTTTGTTTACGTCGTCTTGGAAACACTCCTCCCAAAGCCAGCCAAGTTTGTGACAATACCTTATGTGGGATTTGTCAGGATTCAGTTCTTCAGGTCTTAGTATTAGGTTATTTTGGTTGAATACAGTTCAACTGAACGGTTAGGGAATCGGGCTGGTAATCAGAAGGTTGTTGGATCGATTCCCCACTGTGACGTGTGTCCTTGGGCAAGACACTTCACCCCTACTTGCCTCGGGGGGAATGTCCCTGTACTTACTGTAAGTCGCTCTGGATAAGAGTGTCTGCTAAATGACTAAATGTAAATCTAAGTTTGATTAAAGAGATCTAAGACACAAACAGTCAGAAAACATTCTGCTAAACTTCTTAATTAGATGGCTTTCACTTGTGACACATTCTTCTGAAACCAAAGAGAGGTTATCCTAAGGGAAGGTGTGTTCTCTCATTACAGATCACAACGTATGCTTTCACTCTCACAAAGAGATGATTCATAAGGTTCAATTAAGTTAGGGAAGTTTCCTAATAAGTTTTTGATAATTGTTTTGTTTTTGTGATACCCGAAACAAGTGCTGAGCCCTCGAATGGGAAAGTGCCTCGTATTGAAATACAGCAAGGCAACGTTGTTGCTCATTGTAGGCCGAGAGCAGTTTGATCTGGACAGCATACCTCTGGGTTTCTTCCAGAAAGGGCAAACGAAGGGGCAGACTAACCCTGTGGTTAACTAAGAGAATTAGATCCCAGAGCAGACAAATCCACACATTCTTTCCATCATTCTGTGGGAAACAACAACTGAAGCTCATTAGCTGATTTCCTGCACTTTCCCAGCTTTACCTTCACATCAGAGTCAAACAGAGTCTGGTCCAGTTCTGTTTCAGTCCGTCCACACACGCTGTCCAGGACTGACCCCCTCCAGCCTCTCTCCTGACCCTGCCCGAGACCTCTCCCACCCAACCAAAGCTTACCAGACTGGGGGCAAAGCTTGCTCACCGCCCTGATACCCGGTCAGGACCTTGACAGGCCCCTGGAGGCCATGTCTCTTCCCATGTTGGTGCTAATGACCACCAGATTACTTCCACTGTACGTGCTTAATTCTGAAAAATAGTTAATTCCATGCTGTGGCAGGCAAAGGGGGACTTCAGTTCACATGACCAGGGGTCACAGGAAAATAGACCTCTTTGTCTGTGAGTTGAGTAAAACGGTTCTCTCTTTCCCTTCCTCTCTCTCTCTCTCTCTCTCTCTCTCTCTCTCTCTCTCTCTCTCTCTCTCTCTCTCTCTCTCTCTCTCTCTCTCTCTGTCTCTCTCTCTCTCTCTCTCTCTCTCTCTCTCTCTCTCTCTCTCTCTCTCTCTCTCTCTCTCTCTCTCTTTCCTTCTCTCTCACTTGTGAAATGTGCAAGTGAAATGGTTTTGCCTTGAATAAGAAAGGCTGGTGTGGTGAAACTGCTTGGTTAGCTGGCAGTTCTAAATGCCCAATGAAGGTATCTTTAAAAATCAAAGTCTCTCTCTCTCTCCCTCTGTAAAAAGTTGTTTTTTTTGTGCCACTCTCCTATCCCCTCTTCTGTGTTATTGTTCCTAATTAACTGTGTGTTTTGAGATAATCACGTTTTGTGAATGAATGCTGGCAGTATACAGGTCACTGGCCTTTACATCTTAATCATCTTACTGGAAGTTTCAGAGCATGTTTACAGTGTCAGATCATAGATCTCAGTGTTAGGTAGCCTTCCTGTACGCGTAATGCCACAGCACTCCCCTCTCTACAACAAGTAGACCTTTCTCTGTCACATGGGTGGGACTGTTGATGTGTTGGGGATCCCAGAGACCACCTTATCTAGCCACCAACACACCCACCCACACGCAGACATGTGTCCCCTTGGTGGCGTGACCTTTACAATGTCTTATCTCTCTGACCTTAGCTCTGTTATCAAAACCGGTGTCGGCCTGTTCTTCACTGATCTGTCCACACAAACACGAACACGAACACGAACACACGGTCACGTACAGGAGTCACACTGACCGAGGGAGGGGTCACTTTGGTGGTGGGATGCTGTTTCCAGTTATATAAGGACACATAACCGTACATACACACATGCTATAAACACACACACACACACACACACAAATACCCTGAAATATAGTTGAAATCACTTATCAGTCTTTTCTGTAAAGTGAAGTGGAGTTTTTTCAGAATTACACACTCTTCAGCAAAGTGCTTTATCAGTGTTGTTTGACTGTGCATTAACTTTGTGTATAGATCGTTTATCTGAAACCCTCTCTCAGGCTTTGTGAATGAAAGAACATTTTCACGGAAAATAAATTGCACTCTGAACAGGTCTCTCTCTTAAATTGGTCCAATCCCAGCACAGCCATGTTAAGAGAATGTTAGCGTAACCAAATAGCAGCATTTTAGGGAAGTGGAGCGTGGTGCAGCAGTTGTGTGTGTGTGTGTGTTCCAAAGTGAGAGATTCAGTGCCAGGCTGAGAGGCTCCTTCCCTGGCTCAGTACCAACACCTCCATTCAGACCTCCTCATGCTCTCTGTCTGTGTGTCTCTCTCTTTCTCTCTCTTTCACACTCTGTCTCTCTCTCTCTCACTTACTCTCTCTCTTTTCTCTCTCGGTCTCTCTTTTTCTCCCCCCCCCTCATTCTCCCTCTTTCCCCCTCATTCTCTCTCTTCCTGTCTTTTTGGCAGTCAGAGTTGTTAGGACCTGTCATGTGACCAGGCCTTGATGTAGTGCTCCTCTCTGAAGAGAGAGGGAGAGGAGAGAGGAGGAAGAGAGAAAATGTGCCCTATGCTACTCACCAGCTAGTTAGCACAATAACAGGAATACTGTATGTACTTGCAGTTAGTCCTACGGAATACAAATGGATGTTGTTTGGTAATCACCACGGACATTGACTTCCCTCCTCTTGTCTCACTCCTATGGCGTCTGTACATGTCTAGTGAACGGCGGGAGGCTTGTTTCAGTGTTTCACACGTCCGATCCTCGACCGTCCATCCCTCCCTCGCCTCTGCAGTACAGCTTCCCTTCACAGCAGTGTGAGATCATGAGAGGACGTTTAGACAGGGATGGAGGGAGGGAGGGAGGGAGGCGAGGATGTGTTTCCAGCAGGCCTGCTGCTTGGTGCCCTGCCACTGAGAGACATCAGGATCATAGCTTCAGACACACAGTAGCTCTCTGTAGGCTGTAGACACTTGTTGCTGGAGACCATGAGGCGGTGTGTGTGTGAGCGATGAGATAAGTGGAGTCGGCCGCAGGGCAGGGTGTTGGGGTGGGGTTGGGTGGGGGGGTGTTGTTGGAAGAGATCAGGGAACCTTTGTCCAGAGAACTGTCTTCTGTTTGTTGTTGTGGGGCAGAGGGGCAACGGCGCCTGCAGATGCGACACACACTTGTGCTGTCTTGCTCACACACACTCACACACACACACACACACACATATATATACACTGGCACTCAAACTCATATCAGCTGGGCTATTTGTGCCTGCTCAAGTAGCTGTAGAGCTGGTTTGGCTGTGGTGATGATGTGTGAGTGATGTGCCCTGCTGTGCCCCTGCTCTCAGGCAAACATCGGTCAGATGGACACATCCAAGGACATGTGGCAGATGATCATGGGGAATCTCGCCCTCATCCAGGTACCCAGACTGAACCCTCCACAACGCAACACCACGCTACACCTAGACATAGAACGCTGTGAGGAGCAATACTGGAACACAGAACATTATTAGAGTGACTAAATGTTCAACTACAGATTACTTTGAAACCGGTGTAATCCTGGTATTACCCGGTGAGGTACCCTGTTCTCTGACTGGGAAGGGATTATATAAACTAAGGCTACTATTATGTCATGTTTGACCAGCCTACTCCTACAGCCTCCCCCTGACAAAGGGAGGGTAGCTCACCAGCTTCATGGAGACATGAAGTATGGCACACACACAGTACATACTGCACACATGTAGACACTAGTACACTCAGATAATTATGATTCACCCAAACACACCCAGGCACAAAGCAAGCCCTCTCATGCCACCTGTCTGCCTGCCTGTCTGTCTGTCTGTCTCTCCCCAGGTCCAGGCCACAGTGGTGGGGTTCCTCGCCTCCATCGCTGCAGTGATCTTTGGCTGGATCCCCGAGGGCCAGTTCAGACTGGGCCACGCCGTGTTGCTTTGTGCCTCCAGTGTGGCGACAGCCTTCATTGCTTCTCTGCTGCTAGGTAATGACCAGGGCCACACACTATATCGACAGGGACAGTGGACACACAACTGGGATTTAATCCCAATTCAATATTGCTAGCCATGTAGTCATTCTTCAGTAAGATATTATACAATCAGTATATCTATTCTCCTGAAAGTAAGATAGCATTCTAAACTTTGTATAAGATGTATGGGTTTTGAACTCAGAAGCGCCATTTTTATGTATCAAGCAGCTTGTGTTTGGTTTGTTTGACCAAAAGTCCCTCCCTGGTTTCCTCAGGTTTGATCATGATTGGTGTGATCATCGCATCCAGGAAGGTTGGCATCAACCCTGATAATGTAGCCACACCTATCGCTGCCAGCCTGGGAGACCTGATCACCCTCTCTCTGCTGGCTGGCATCTCCACGGGCCTGTACAAGGAGCTAGGTACCCAACACAAACACAAACACCTGTCTTCTCATCAGTCTCACAGGATGTTTTCGGGTTCATCTACTGTCACAATGACATATTGAAGCTGGTTTGATAGTCTCACCACAAATGTTTGGTTGACCCCATCCTGACTAGACGCAGGGAGGCGTAAAATAACAGTGTGATCCCAGTCCACACAGTGAGGGTTGATCCCACAGCTAAGCTCACAGGCTGTTTGTGTGTGTGGAGGATCTATTGTTAGCTCAGTGATAGTGTCTCCACCACACCCAGCTTTAGTGTTCCTCCCACCCACCCAAATTCACACACACGCATACACACACACACGCACACACAGTCATGGAAACATCCATCACACTGGAGAATAATCACACCCTCCCAGCCAGTCTTCAATGTGCTGTGTTTCTGTCTCTATACAAACTGTAATGTCATACATTTGTGTAGTTCTGGAAATGAACCGAGGTGTTTTTGTGTGTTTGGTTGTAGACCTCAACAACTATGCCAACCCGCTGGTGTGTGCTGTGTTTGTGGCGATAACCCCTGTGTGGGTTCTGATAGCGCGGCGGATCCCGTCCACTCGAGAGGTGCTCTACTCGGGCTGGGAGCCTGTAATCATCGCCATGGCGATCAGCAGGTGCCGCTAGCACGACCTGACACCACTGAACCTTGAGTAGAAGCCGTGTTGTGTGATTGGGTCGTAGTATTCATCCGTTTCCCTCTCTCAGTGTGGGAGGCCTGATTCTGGACAAAACGGTCTCCAACCCCAACTTTGCCGGCATGGCTGTCTTCACCCCTGTCATCAACGGTGGGACTCTCAAACAACCCTCTGTACAACCTCCGACAGAACACTCAACCAGTAATACCGACTATATACATCCACGCTCTCTGACTGTGTGTGTTTGTGTCCAGGCGTGGGCGGTAACCTGGTAGCGGTCCAGGCCAGTCGAATCTCTACCTACCTGCACATGAATGGTCTACCTATGGGTGACCCAAACGCTCCCCCCAGGAAGTGTCCCACCCCTTGCATGTCCTTCTTTGGCTCCAGTAAGAAAAATACCTTCTTATTCTGCTGTGTAATATATGATGCAACAGATGTAGTTATGTAAGGGAAGATTTGAACATGATCCCTCTCCACCCCACCCCCCCCAGGTGTGAACTCTCGTTCAGCTCGCGTGCTCTTCCTCCTGGTTGCCCCGGGACACCTGGTCTTCCTTTACACCATCAACTCCATGCGAGCAGGACATACCACTCTAACCTCCATCTTTATAGCCTTCTACATGGCTGCTGCACTGCTGCAGGTACATGCACACACACACACAGACACACCTGAACCCATACGTAGTGATGTCAATTCTCTGGTTGGCCCCAATGCACATCACATCCACACACATCTCTCTCTCTCTCTCTCTCTCTCTCTCTCTCTCTCTCTCTCTCTCTCTGTCTCTGTCTCTGTCTCTCTCTCTCTCTCTCTCTCTCTCTCTCTCTCTCTCTCTCTCTCTCTCTCTGTCTCTCTGTCTCTCTCTGTCTCTCTCTCAGGTGTTGATCCTGCTGTACTTGGCTGACTGGATGGTTCACTGGATGTGGAGCCGGGGGATGGACCCTGACAACTTCTCCATCCCCTACCTGACCGCCCTGGGAGACCTGCTGGGCACCGGCTTCCTGGCGCTCTGCTTCCACATCCTCTGGCTCATTGGAGACAAAGACACCGATGTGGGAGACTAGACACCCACCCACCGGGACATGGACAACAGGACACCTGACACCAGGCCAGTGTCTCCATCTGGCTCAGCGTTGGGCAGGTATCCTGTTCTGTTCGGGGGCTCTGGTTGGCGGTGGTGCCTTATAAGGAGAATAGAGTTGAATTTGAGCCTGTTGGGGATTGCCTCTCCCCCTTCTGCAACGTCTGAACGACTTCATCAGTGTGTCTGTTTCAGCCATAGAACAACAGCAGCAGCACGACGACCCCCAGCACGACGCCTCAGCCCTTCCACCACCCCCCCCCCCCCCCCCGGTGTACACGAGTCTCCCTTTGTATCGCTACGTAACTGAGCTCCACTACTTTGGTTATTGTTCTTATTACTGTTCTGATGACGATTATTATTGTTGCACTTGATATAAATCAATATCAGTTCTGATGTAGGGCAAATCCTCATTATTTTAGATGGGGATGTCAGCCCACAGGCAAGTCTCTCAGACATGCTGCCTTTGTAAAGATGAAATCAACTTCTAACACTTGAAATGACACAGACAGACAGCAAAAAACACACACACACACACACACACACACACACACACACTGAAGCCTAGTACGCTGAATCACCAAGTGCTTTATGTGTATAGAGATATGCATGATGATCTATAATGTGATGTAATAATTGGAGGTAGGAGGTTATGGGGCACTGTGGGCCTTGGCTGGGGGGTGTGGTGGCAGCAGCACAACAGACCTAAATCTCTTTAAATAACCCTGCTGTCTTAACTCAAGTTCAGCTGACTGCCCCTCATGTTACCCCACCCAGGAGGCAAGGTGATTAGCTGCCCTTAACCTCCGACCTGAAATCAGATCCTTTGTGCATCACCTGCAGTGATGTAACTGCGTTGCATAAGGTTAGGGACTGCTTCTCAACAGAGGTTGTTTTACATAACATTTGTATTCATATAGCAGACGCTTTGATCCAAAGCGACATACACATTGTATCGTACAGGTCCTATCCCCTGACCTTTCAAGAGGCCGTAGGTTCAACACGTCCTGAAGGGTTTTCTTGATTAACATTGGCCCTGGTACTTAGCACACAGCAGCTTTTTGGTCGGGCCACTTCGACAGAGATCCCTGAGCTCAGAAATCAACAACCTGTCCTCGTTTCCAGTTTGGTCCTCCTGGAGCACGGCTCAGGGGGCGGACGGGAAACATCTGAAATGAGATCTCTCTTCAATGTTTACTGACTTAGCACAGCCATTATGGAGACCGTAAAACGACGTGGTTAGTCTGTTTGTTTGGCAGGGTTTGGCTGCTGGGCCCACAACTGACACCCACACTCAAGGGGTCAAGGGTCACATGTTTGTTAGGTCACATGTCTGTTGGGTCACATGTCTGTTGTTGTGCTGTGAGGTCAGAGAGGTGATATAGCGACACAGGCTGTTTCCAGTTTAATTGGTATGTGTACAGTCAGTTCTGGATTCACACTGTATTTAGAATGTAGAGGAATGTGTTGCACACATGGAATGGTTGGTTTAACAGAGATGATCACCTGCTGGCCTCTTTGCATAGCATAAATAGTATGATGGATTTGCAATTTGATTGGAAGGGGAGATGACAGTCTTAATTGGTTTGTGTGGACTGGCAGGTTCCAAATGTGGTTATCACCATTCCAATAGTTTGAGCAAAAAGCTGCTCCTTAAGCAGTCATTGTTTTGGTCCAGTTCAGGTTCAGTGTTGTCTATATCACATCCCAAGGGCTGCTCTGAAAGACCATAAACTTGAACCACACGCCCAGGGCAACCACCTCCTGAACACTTTGTTGATTGCAGAATGAAATCTTTATGACTCAAATTCATTTAGAATGTTGGCACCAGAGGCTGTAGGACAACCCACATATTTGGTGCCATGATTGATGATAGCTTGTATGTATAGGCTTGCCATAGATGGTACAAACGGTTACAGCGTTCATAAAATAGCCTTTCAATATTGTTTTATAAGTGTGAGCATGGGTACACACAAATGCACATAGTGCCACAGTACTTGCATATACCATATGAACTGGCTCAAATACTTTAATATTAAAAATGATCGGTTGCGTCACTGTTAAGGAAGGGCGAAGAGGCTATTAGAGATTACAGCACACAGCCATACTGTCAATGGAGCCTGTCTCTCTGAGTCACAGCTTGGTTTCAAGGTGAATTGTTCACACTTAAGTTTTTCCGGGCTTGTAAGATTTTAATGCGTTTTAAGGGGCCAGCAGAATGCATGTGCAGGGCACATAAATTGAAAATGCAAAAGTTGTCCATTCAGAATGACTTTTCAAAAAAAATTGTGATGTCAGATGTGGCACATTTTACAAAATGGAAGTTGGAATTTATGTGATTATTTGCATTAAAAATAGATTTACTTTTATTTTGCTTTTCATTGACTTTTTTCCTTAAATATTTTGTGGATGTCATTTGTAATAATTTGTTTCTGTGAATTAAATGGGCAACTGCAGAAAGATGCAACAAGGATTAATCAGTAGACTTGTGCAAAGTACCGTAATGTATAACAGACACCAGAGGGTGCCACTCCTAATTGTACTGATTTAACACAGTGGTAAAACACCTCTTATTCTCTGCATCCACTCTTCAAAAGTATGTTCTCTGAACTTTAGATTTGGCTTCTACTTGTACCCTACATTTTAGAATTCTTAATTCTATGACTTGTATCCTTGATTCTAGAAGCTGTGTGCTACATGGTTGTATCTGTATCATTCATTCTAGAACCTATATCCATGAGTCTAGAACCTGTATTCAAGACCCACATGCCTTGGACTCTAAAACGTGTATCTTTAATTCTAGAACCTATAGCTTATATTTTAGAACAAAAGCTGTATTCCACTCTCTGCTGTCTTACTGACCAGGTGCCAAGTGTTTGGCCTCCGCAGGATTGAAAGTTGTGAATACTTTTTTGGGATGAAGTAACGCTTTGTCTATTTATTTTTAGATGCACACAAAGCAAATTGTACATATGATATATTTATTCTATAAAAAGGTGTTTATTTTTCATTTGATTTTGGCTCTGTTTTGTTTTTGTAATTATTACACTTTTTTCTTTTCTCTTCTGTATATTTTTTTTCCACTCTTTTCTTTCTTTTCTGCAATGGGCCAGTAGAGATTTGGCATTAGCTGCAGTAGATTGGCAGTGACGCTAACATTTAGCATAGTGCCTAATATGTGACAAACTACACACCTCACAACCCCTGCAACAAGCATGGGAGTCTGCTAAGACAGAAACGCCTTAACCTATCAGAGCCAAGCTCAAGTTGAGAGTAACCAATCAGGAGCTAGGCTCAACACAGAGTAGCATCTCTAAAATTAGCTTTGATTAATAACTGATTCAGAATCATTATGTCGTAATTTAATACTGTCTGAAGGAGTGTGACCTAAAAGACAGAGTCTGTCATGGCTACATAGCCCTCTATTTAGAACAAGGATGAGTCAATATTGTAAATCGAGGGCTCTGCCTATGTCTGAATCAACCAACATGGAGGTTCAGAGAGGAAAACAGACAGATTATCTATCTATAACTCACACCTTCCCCTCCTTCAGTATTGCCCTCAGTGCTTCCATCCAGACCCCCCATCCCCACTACGAACACAGCTGACTCTTGGCTAGGAGACACAGGCTGCAGCTGGCTGGAGACCCCTACTGGACATAACAGGAACAGCCGTACCTTCCCACCTTGACACAATGAGATGTTTTACTAGTGTCTCCAGGTCTATCCAGCTGCCTCTATTAAACACACACACATAGAGGAAACATACAGAAGCACACTCGTAGAAACCTGCTGAGGTCAGCGTGCTCCATATGTGGACTCCCCGTCCCCCCCACCCCCACCTTCTCTTCTCCATGGTAACAGTAGCGAGGGTCTCTCCCTGCAGGATTTTGTAAATTGCTGGAAATAAAGGACTATATTATTTCGTACCACTCCTCCGTTTCCCAGTCTTTTTCTGTGAGTCTGTATTGTTGCTGCTGTGTTGGAGGCCTACACGGGTTACATCGTCTCTCAAACTCACGTCTACACAGTTCCTAACTCATCCATTCACAAACACATTATTAACAGTGAGCTCAACACAACTGTAGATTGTAGTCGCTTCTCAATCAACCTCTGGAGTTGACGTCAGGGTCCTACAGACCTTGGGAGAGAACTGTCGATCGCTAATAGCAACAAAGCTCAATTCCTTGTCCCTGAAAAAGTTCCCGTCTCCATCCCATGAACACAATGTAAACGTTTTGGTGTGTTTCTGGCTTCCATGTGACCCTGAGGTCCTTTGACTTCCTAGCTTTCCCAAGACATAGATAAGTGTGAGGTCTGTCTCATGCTCTCCTCCCTTCTGCTCCTCATCCTCAGTCCAGCGTGGGAGCCACCCTTCTCTACTGGGTGATGCCACTAGCCACATTGCAAACAGACAGACACACTGTGTGCGTCTGCATAGCAGTGTATGTTATCAGACAAGTAGCCTTGCAAAAAAATTGCAGTGTTCACTCTGTATTTAAATGACCCCGAGTGTACTTTATGAAGCAACTGGCCCCAGCTGACAATATGATATGTATGTATCTCCCCCAAAATCCAATAAAGCAATCTGAATGGTAATACTTGAACAGTTTCATGTCATTTGATAGTTATAAGGGAAGATATATTCCTCAAGAAATACTGACTGATTTAATATTTGCAGAATAATTTAGTAGGCATACAGAGTAAAACATGGGAATAAAAAATGTGATTGAACTACAAAACCAAAACATACAATTGCACAGGTCTATGTGGTAAAACGTGTAAAGAAAACACACACAAAAACAGTTGGACAGTGCTGGAGTCGGGGGTTATGGAGGACAGCCTTGGGGAAGGTGAAGGTTGTCCTATGGTGATTTGAGCTCAGCAGGAGATAAGCAGGGGGTTAGCGCTGGAGCTCTGCTGACTGTGACTGGAGGACAAAGAGCCTTGTGGCTGTCTGTCATCTCCACTCGGACCACTACGTCCTCCCTCCTCCCCCCCTGCCCATCCTCCCTCCTCTCCAGGCAGCTCTTTGGACAGCTGGGCACAGAGGGCATCAGCCACCTGCAGCACCTGGGAGGGGCCTGGTGACACATAAACCAATCAGTGCAAGGACTGACGGGATGTGTTTCATTTCGGTCATTGCATGAGTCAGCTAAAAGGCTGACTTCTAAATGATGATACACCAATGAATGGGTGAGGCTTACCCTGACCACTTCCACAGTACATGTCCAGAGTGTCCATCAGAATCTTCCCCAGGGCTCTACGTGACACATTCTAGTAAGAATAAGAGAAGGCACATGTCGTGACAAACAATACACCAGCAGGTGGCATTGTAGAGTTACTTTGGGTCCTCATGAGAGCGAGACCTTTAACTCACGCTATGCAGACAAGCTAGGGTAAGGACATTTATGAGCATGCCTTTTTGCGTAGCTTCAGCAGGAGTGCGAGTGCGTGTGTTAGTTTCTCCTCCAGCAGAGCCAGCCGTATCCTCTCTGTCTCCACCAATTGCTCCTCCAGCCTCAATCCCACCACCTCCTCACTCCTCTGATAGGGACAGAGACAAGAACACACACTTTAAAAGTGTCCTGGTGGCTCACTGGGTAGAGTGTCTACTACATTGGCGGAGGCCTTGTTTCAGGGGCCCAGATTTGATTACAGCCCAGGCCATTTACATTTGCATGTAGTCATTTAGCAGACGCACTTATCCAGAGCGACTTAAAGTAAGTACTGATGACAAGCTCGATTCTCTAACCACTCAGCCATCAGACCCCATTTCCTGCATGTTCAGCCCTCTCTCGCTCCTTGCACCTTCAGCCCACACTATCTAACATCAAATGCTCCTATGTACTAGGATATATCCAACTATTACTCTCTTACTTTCTGCAGTTCGTTCCCCCTCTCCTCAGCAGGGCAGAGTTCTTTGCGGCCCCGCCCCTTTCCATCCCTGGGGGAGGCGACAAGGTCGTTGTCATGGAGGAGGTTGTGGGAGAGGAGGAAGTGGTGGACTGTAGGGTTAGGACATCTGGGAAGACAGGGAGAGGAGAGAGGAGCAGTAGTTACTATGTGTCTGTGTTTTGTGTGTGTTAGATTGTGTGTTTGGATGTGTGTGTGAGACTAACCGTTCTGCGGTGCTGTGCAGTCTGTTGATGAGCTTCTTCACCTCTGTCAGGCAGCAAAGTCCCTCTTCTGTCTTCTCCTCCTCTTCCTCATCAGAAGACGCCTTCCCTTCCACAGCGCGCTGAAGACCCTCGCCTGGAGCACAGAGGTCAGAGACCAATTAGGCGTTTCAGTAGGGAACAACACAAACTGTATACATTGATCCACAGCCTTCAGCGTCTCAGTGATTTGTCCACAGGCCTGCCACTCACTGGTCCTGAGGCAGGTGTCCTGCTCGATACGGTAGAGGGGCCGGGGGAGGGGGTTCTCTCTGCAAGTGCATTCTGATCTGAGGAGGTCAAAGGTTAGAGACATGGGTCACATATTATGCCCTGGGGGTGGGTTGTTCGATGGGTGGGTTGTGGGTATGAGTGTGTGTGTGCGTGTTGAAAGTGTGTAAGTGTTCAAGCTCAGACTTGTCCAATGAGAGTGTAACAGCTGCACTCTGTTAGACATGCAGTACAGCCTCTTTACAGCCACTTGAAAACCTCCACATAATGTGTAAGCTATACTGTTCTGTTTGACTGTACAACACTCACACACTCTCTCTCTCTCACACACACACACACACACACACATACTGATGTGTGTACCTGTATTCCTGAAGCTGGGACTCTAGTTGTGCGATTCTGCTCTGTAATGTTGGGACCTTATGGGCCTGTTCCTGAATCAGACGGACTCGCTGTAGGCCCAATCTAAGAGCTTCCCTCGCCTCCTCGGCCCGCCTCCTGAACACCAATACACCAATCAATAACCAACCAAATCTTAAATGTTCTGTGTCTGAACACATTCTGGAGTAAATTTAGCAATCAGAACCAACCTTATCTCAGCGTTCTCCTTCCGCAGCCGAGACTCCACCCCCCCTAGTCTTCGAGCCTCCTGATAGGCCCAGCTAAGCTCTTCCTCCAGGCGCTGATTGAACCTGATTGCCTCCTCTACCTGTCCGTCACGTGAAGAGCGAATCAGCTTGAGCTCCCTGAGGAGAAGGTCCTGAGGGTCCCATTTGTCTGATGCCCCTTTTGCACACATCCCTTCCCCACAGCCTCTGCTCTGGGGCTTCGAGGCCCCCATGGCCCCCTTTTGGCCCTCAGAGCTAGCCACTTGAGGGGATGTTGATGTGTTTGAACTGGAGTGACTGAGTGTATTTGACAATGACTCGTTAGCTCGATCGGTGAGGGCACCGTGCCCCCTCTCCCGTCGCAGTGCCACCTCCAGTGCCAGGCAGCGGGCATCGCTCCCCTGCAGAGCGCACCGCAGGTCCTCCACCAGCTCCCTCAGAGCTGCAGCCTCACTCTCAAACTGCTGCCCAGGACCTACAACCAGAAGGTCAGACTAAGCCAACTTGCATGGCAGCTTACATCGATTGTCATTAAAAGTGCAGTGAAATGTGGTTACTTTGCAATGTGGCTAATACAGGCTGTTCACTGACTCTGACCTCCGAAATACTGTAAACTATACACTTGTGATCCGTGCTCCTCTGCTTTGCTGTCTATATGCACTGTACGTGGCAATGGGAAAAAAAATAATGGCATTTTTTGTTGCTGACCAACAGCTTGATGTGTGAGTATAAAGAAGAGGACAGGGTGCGGTGCAGGTGTTAAGATTTGTTTGAAACTACCTTTCTCAGAGCTCCCATCTCCACGGCACTTCATCTCATGGGAAACGTGCACAGGTCTCCTACCGGTCTGTTCTCTTCTGAGGTCAAAGCTGACACACTTTCTCCGTCTGACCCGCGGCCACCGAACTCGTATCTGACGCTCCACGTGCTCCGTTTCCGCGGTTACGGGAAGGCGCAAGGTTCCATTTTGTAATGCATGGACGCGAAAATACCCGCATAGCCGTGAATGGAAGTCCTTAAACGACAGCTCGCTGGAAAGCCCGACGCACACACCTTGACCTTCATCTCCCTCTTTTTCTGCGTCCGGCGCCCCCCTCTCCTCACTTGCTCTGGCGAGCCCCAACACCGTACAAAGCACCGCAAAGTCTTCTGCTGATACCACGTCGTCACGGTTAGAGTAAGCCAGGTGGTGAAAGACCTCCTGTAGGTACTGGTCTATTCCCGTGGCCAGGACTACAATCTCATTCTCCACACCGGGGTCGGGGCAATGGTGGTGGGCTAGAGCGCTGCGCAGCCACTCGCCCTGACGCGCTGCGCGTGGAGAGGAATAAAAAGCCGGTACAGTTTGCATGCTGTAGTTTCAACAGCTGTTTTGAATATTAACTAATGTAACATTAGTTCATTTCAACGCATAACGCTGATATAACAGTTGGGGCTTTTGTTACCCTTAAAATATGTCCCGATTAGGAAATAGACCGCCTGTAATCCTGTGTTCCAGATTTACGCACGATTCCAAACTGCCCAAAACAGAAAAAAAATCACATATTCTCAACTTTACTCACTAAAGTCACGGTTTTAAAGCAGGTCCCACTGTCCGTGTGTTGCAGAAACAAGTACCGACACGGGGCACTAGGGTTTTTCTTTCTCCCTTGTGTCCGTCGAGTCAGGACTGACATGAGGAACGAGGAAATAGGGCGGTGAGAAAGCAAACTCACAAAACAGCTCCACCCGTATTCCTTCAAGTGTGTGAGACACAGCTAGAGAGAGAGAGAGAGAGAGCGAGAGAGCGAGAGACCGAGAGAGCGAGAGATATTTAGTCAAAGATAAGATGTCCTGACCAACCTGACAGAGGTGATTATGATTAAATTGCCATCTAGCATGCAATAACAGATTAATTTCTTCACAGTGTCCTATGTCACTCAAATAACTGCAGGCACTTTGCTGTCCATCCAATGAGAGTTGGAGACCTGAGTCATGAAGGCTTCTGTTTCAGGCTTGACCTGGGAGTGAGTCACAGTAACTGCTAAACGGAGGGACCAACTATAGCAGAACACCTGATACACACTTATACCACATACACACCACTGACTCAACATCATCAGCAAAATACCAATGACTTCAACACATACCTACACTTCAAGCCAAAACAAACACATATGCATTTCTGAAGAAAGCCAGCACCTTCACACGGCAGCACAACGGAAATACCTGTACCTCTTCTCACAGCAGCGACTCATCACACCCCTGACAGCTACAACAAAGAGACCGTCCAGGGTTACACCCACCTATGCACACGCATGACTTCACAGAAACACACCATCCACACAGAGATCTGACTAGACAGCGCTTCAACGGCAAACAAGCAATCTATCGGATCAGGTATCATAGGATTACACCGCAACAGACCGCATGAGATGAGTCACCAGTGACAAGGGATTCTGGGGAACTTCCTAGCTTAATCTTCACTCTGGAGGTGGTGGGGGGGCGGCGGGGGGGGGGGGGCGGCACATTAGGGGAAACAACCGATTAATAGTGCTCCTCATTCTCTAAAGGTTTTATGTTTCCTCCAATGAACCTTGTCCATCTGTGGTTTACTAGGGCTATTGAAGCCGTTTCACCCTTGTGGATCGGTCAAGACTTGAGGATGATGTCAGAGGTTTCAGCCACTGGGGTCTAAACATCCTCCCTCCAACTCCTCAGATTGCCAGATAGCACACCGTCATCTCAGGAAGGCAGACCTGTACACTCAAACAGAAAGCCAGTAAAAAGACAGACACAAGAGAAAACACAAAGACAAGATCTACATTGGCCTATTTCATGGACAAGTGAAGGCAAGTGAAGCAGCTCCCGCCTGGGCTGCTCTTAGTGTGTGTGTGTGTGTGTGTGTGTGTAGTCTTGGTCTCTTCCAGCTTCAGGGCACACATTACTGTACTGGGATTGGCACATGGACACACAGGTACACACACCCACAGGGAATGGCAAACGCGTTAGTTCATTTAGTTAACCATTACCTGCCAGAGGGTCTGTACGCCCACGCCCAACTACAGGAACAAACATCACCAAATACTTAGTTAGATAATGTCAAACAGCTATCAGATATCACTGTATGTCACAAGTGCTAAAGAGCCAGGTCAACTTTTGCCAGACTCTCTCCAACAGCTACATCTGTACCGTTTACTGTGACCTAGAACTCGAAGCTCACTGAGGTAGGCCATCTCTTCATCTTATATTGTTCTCAAAAGTATTTGCCCTCATCTAAATCATGTTATTGGCCTAATTAGTGCTGGGTGTGCAGCTGAGGAGGAAGCAAGTGGAGGTCATCAGAGTGTTGAGGCCACAGCCCCCAGCTGCTAGCTGCTTGTAACTCTGAAAGGAGCCGAGCGAGATGAATGGACCCAAGACAAACAGAATGGCAGTACTGGCAGCAGGGGCGTGGAGGAGCAAGGAGGAAGCAGTGGGGGCAGTGCATGTGCGTGTGCACGTGGAGCTAGGGACAGTGGCCTGTTGTTCACCTTTAAAAAGGGTGCAGCCATTAGGATCCACATTGACAGGCTTTGTGGTTAGGGCCATATGGCCTACTGAGGATCAACAATGGACTGAGATGCACACTTATGCACATTAGTTTCAAGACACACGCCCAGTCTTTGATGTTTCTACAGTGACCCTTCAACTTTGCCATGCCCACAGCCTGGCTCCCCTCCTAACTGCTTCCACCAGACCTCTCCACAGTAGAAAATCCTTCTTCCAAATCTCAGATAACTGTGCAGTGTCATGGTTAGGAGTTTCACTTGAATACCATTAGTATTTTTGGTGTGTCTTGCTTCTTTGACTACACTTCTACATCATGGCCACACATTTCCTCCTGTGGCCATTTGACATTCCAACCTTAATCTGACTGAGGATTTAAAGCCTGTGTTAGTAAGATGTCTATCCTTCATTTAGCATCAGATGGTACATTATCACCATCTGTGATCCCCATCATAGCTAGAATCCAGTGGCTATGGAATGTGACCAGATTTGAATCAGCACAGCTGGCAAGCAAGACTCCATGTTAGAAAGAGTGAAAGCCAGGAAAGAAAGGGGGACATGGGGAAAGAAGAACAGAGGAAACAAACACTTAAGGGGATAGAAGAAACCATAAACTTCACAAAACCCTCAGGTCCAGATGGCCTGGCTTGTGTGGGTTGGGTGTCTAAGGTCGTCTGCTATTCAGACCGACCCCTATTTCTCTTGCCCGGTGAAAGTGAAAACTGACCACGCCTGTGCTTTTGTGAAGTGGATGAAGTACATAGGAGGCGATGTGTAAAAGTGTAAACATGTCTTCATTCCTCAGATACACAAGGAATGTAGGTGGTACTCTTGGGCCACCTCAGGTCCACGGTCATGGGTATGGCTTTACAAACAGACAAACACGCGTGCACGCTTCCAACATCTCGCAACTGCATTCCTCAGAGTGATTTTTTGTGTTTTTTTTAAATAAATACATAGGGGCATGTTCCTACAGGTACCACATACTAGTGTAAGCTTAGTCTGCTTGATCCTTTTCCCTTCTCATTTAGTGTCAGTAACCTTCTGTTCAAGTTTGCCAACATTAGTCTGTCATGACTGTAATTGGATGTAGTTTTTAATAATAAAAATGATTTGCTTTTATCGCTATTTACTTGTTTATTGATCATGCGAGCGTCCACAAACACACACACACTTTCTCCCATTGTCCTTCCTCCATCGGCAACCAAGAGCAGGAATCAGCCATATCAAGGGGACTGTGGGCCCAGTCCAGGTGCTCATCCATGTCCTGGCCAGGGTTCTGCCTGTGTTTATGTTGGGATTCTGTATGTTTACATGGGGATTCTTTGCAGTGGAAACCCATGTGAGCATGGGGAGAACATTCAACCTCCACACAGAAAGGCCAGGGGGTTGTCCACCTGAGGACTAAACAGTACCTCTAGTGGGAATCAAAACCAGTACCTTCCTGCTGTGAGGCAACAGTGCACATCATGCACACCAGCGTACCACATCATGCTGTGAGAGCCATGAAGTATCCAGGACACTGGATCATATTTGGACTGCGGATGTGAATCTGTTCTACTAATATGTGGATAATCCACATCAACACTGGTTTAAGATGATAGCTTCCTCATGTGATCTCATTTCCTTTTTAGCCTAGTATTGGCTGTTTTAGTGTTTCCACATGACAACAGTGCCTCCCTGAGGCTGACAGTACTATTTCATTTCCAACAACACATACCATAGACTAGTGAGGGATATCTGCACAACTACTATTGGTTTCTTTGGCACTTCCATCCATCCATCCATCCATCCATGACCTTTGGAACGTCTTGTAAAATTCATGAAAGGCAACCTTTCTCTTAAGGTGTTGGGTATTTAAAAACAAACAGGGTCATCATTCTATTTAAAAACATGCTTTATGCTGCGAAACTAACCTGGTGAACGGAGGGTTCACACCTACTGCGCTGTGACGTGTTGCTATATTTCATTCCATATATTTACTGTAACTCAAGTCAAAATATCCAGAACTACCTTCCCCAAAAAATATTTTCTTAAATGTTTTTCTTCCAGAATGTTAATAATTTAATCAGTGCTGCACAATGAGGGAAGGGGTTGGGGAGGGATGGAGTGAGGTGGGGGAGGGAGGGGGTGAAGTGGGGTCTGGTGGAAGGAGGTTCAGAGGGTGTTGTACTGGTGTGGGACCTGGGGGAAGGAGAAGCTGAGATCCACCAGGCTTACCAGGAACTGTCCAGTTGAATGTTGACCTGAAGTCAGGGAAGATGCCCCTTCTCTTATACCATCCTGTAGACTGTTGCCCTGTAGACAGGTGATGGAGAAATATGATGGTGGAGCAATGCGCTATTTCATGAACAAAAACCAGCATGGTTTGTGAATAAGATGGGTCTAATCCTAGTGCCACCTCATTACCCCTCCCACCCTCCCTGTGAGACCTACCACCTCCTCCCTAAACACATCTAAGATTAATTCTTTGGCGGGTAGTTTTTCTATAAAAGTCGGCAACACATTATTATTTATAGTGGTTAATCAAGTAAAATATTGCATCAAGCCAGAAAGTCCGGGTAATCATAAAGACCCTGGTATTTTTTGCGTACGGTCTTTAACATACTATGATTTGGGACGTACACAATCCTTTTCTGGCATACTAAACAGTATGAGTTTTGAGGCGAGACATGGGGGCAGATCTGCATTTGGGACGAGGGGTTGTTCCCAAAAACAGCCACAGGCTTTCCTTGGGTTTTCCCACTAGAGGGCAGCAAACCAAATGACATTCAGCACATACTGTAAGTGTATCCAATACACTTACATGGACTGGTTAAGAGTCTGCCACTACATCCACTGTGAGAAGGTAGACAGGTAGAAGGAAAGACAGGGAGGTCATCTGAGAATACCTAGTGCTAGTGAGAAGGTAGACAGGTAGAAGGAAAGTCACAGGGAGGTTGTTTGTGGAGACCTAGTGCTAGTGAGAAGATAGGCTTCCCATCTCCAACAATGATATCAGGAGCGAGGCCTAGTATCAATTTTAACATAATGTCAGTTCATTAATCCTCTCCATGCCACCCCTTCCAATGTATCACTGATCATTGTATAGTGGACATGTGAAATCCTTGGGGGCATAGAGCGTATGCCTGAATATAATAGACGACACCAAGGATGCCGTTTACACCAAGCCACTTACCTGCAGGACGTGATGCTGTAGAGTCGCTCATAAAAGACCGGCCCTCGTCAAGTTAGCCCTAAACACCGCATCTGAGGGAAAAACCTCATAGGCTCTTATACCTTTACAAGATCCTGTCTGTACAAGTTGTATTGTGGCCGTCAACAATGCATTTCACCCATGAGGAACAACATTACTGTACTGTACTAGGAGCGGTGGGTGGTTTTAATGTATAATATACACCTCTTAACAAGTAATAAAAACACAGTCCAGGTTACTGTAAGCACTACTGGATGGGAATGGTTGTTATTGTTGATGATAGGGTTCCATCAAGGCTACTCCACACAAGTGTCTGCAATTCATTCATGCCCTCAATTGAAATGCTTGGAAACACCCCTTGCAAACACACAGATCTGAAAAGATGGGATGTCAAACAGAGCAACAAAGGGTTTCATCACTCCTGTATTTTCAATCCTTAAGTGAGTAGAAAGATAGAATCTTATGAGATCATTTTAGCGGTAGTCCTAAATCAAGCTCCTTCCTTTGCACTCTCCTTGGCTCCTGAACAGACTCCTGTTCCATTTGAAACATGTTGCTCAGTAAGGAAATGCTTTTATCCAAAGCAATGTGAACAGTCTTTAGAGATAACAGAGCTCTGTATTAAACCTCCCCATGTGAAATCCTCTGCTCCTTGTCATTCTCCATGAGCCCTGTGAAGCCTGACTCCTTCTGATCCTATACTCTGGGCTAGCTATTCCAACCAGCCAAGGTAAAGGTGTACCCACACTGCTTTGACATCTCAGCTCCAGTAAAACCACACGCCAAGCGACGTGCTACTCCACAAATGCACCCGAGGTTGAACCGTGTTCTTTCTTGGTTTGGCACAAAGCTACAAATATGAAAACTGAAAGATTAAAAGTTTCATCTGACATCATATAAAAAAAAACAGCCCTCTTAAAATAACAACCACTGCATTCTGTGTTTTTTTTAAATACCTTTTTTGTCTTTAATGTATTTACAAGCTTTTAATTTGCTCTGTAGGTTTGAAGTATTACAAGCACTTCATGTTCAGCAACCCTGGCATTTTGCTTTTTTAACTTGCATTTTGCTCATTTCCATGTGAATGTATCTATTGTTTGTCGTCATTTGTGGTTTATTCATGTTCATTTAGAGTTCTTTAGTGGACTGATGTACATTGCTTCTTGAATACATACCTCTGCCTCTCTCTCTTTCTCCTGAGGCGTATGTACATATCACGTAGAGCAAGCCAAAGCAGAGGAATGACTTCCTGTTTAGAGGGGTCACTTCCTGGGGTTACTCAATAATAACCTTTGACCTCCGACATCATCAAGTGATGCCTATTGTCCGTGTGCATCATCCACTGGTCTCTTTGCCTTCCCCTTCATTCCAAAATAACTTTGTTTTACCCTGTTTTCAACCAAACATCTTGGAATCAAGGGAGGCTATTTATTTCACAAGTATTATTATTATTATTGTTATTATAATTAATAATATTGTTATTTCTATCGCCATCAATGTTCTCCTCACTGTGAGCCTCTGCAAATGTTAAATAAACTTCCGTATTTGCAGTTCTTAAAAAAATAATAAATTAAAGAGTCCGGAACCTATGTATCTTTAAGTCTCTTCTTAAAAAGTAACAAAAGAAAAGTAAGTTAAAATTTAAAACAAAAATATTTTCTATGTATAATACATGTATTTAGTGCTTCCGCCATTGGAATTAAAACTCAAAATGGCGGCATTTCTCAGAACTGTACCGCAAGAAAAAATTCCAGCCGTAACCAAGCCGTTCTGCCCGCCGCGCACATTTTGAAACGGCCGTTTGTTCTGCTGTGAGGAAGAGGGTGCAGGTTATTCTACGTAGCGACAGCTGGCCTCGTGTCCTAGGTTCGCATTGGCTGCCTGCTCCCTTGTCAGTTGTCCTCCGACTCCTCCTCCGCCTCCCTCAGCCAGGTGAAGAAGGCGGTGACAGACTTGAGAGCCACGCCCTTGCCCAGCTGTTCTGCTGGGTCCTTGCTCGACTCCCACTTGTAGAACGCGTCCTCCGAGATCACGTCCTCGTCATACAGACAGTCAAAGAACATCCGGAGAAGGTCTGGAGGGAGACGAGGGAGAGAGGAGAGGAGAGGGAGGGGGAGAGGAGGGGGAGATGGGGAAAGAGAGAAGGAGGAAGAGAGAGGGGCAAGTAAGGAGAACCAGTTATCATCAAATTCGAGGTCAAGTCTTCTCCTCAGTGTGTGAATGACAGCAGTGAGCGGCTAGGGAGTCTAATGAAGAGCCTGTCAGTATGGGGGGGTCAGCGTCTGTGAGTGTGTGTGTGGGGGGTCTACTCACTGGGGGGCTGATCCAGGGTGACGATCAGAGCTTGAAGTGCATAAAGTGCTTGCAGCTGTCTCTCAGTGTCTGAGTTAAGGTACTTGAGTAACACAGGCAGTCTCCGACGAATGATGACCGTGTCCACTCGACAGGATGGGCTCTCATCTGCGCAGGAAACCAGAGAGAGAGAGAGAGCGAGAGAGAGCGAGAGAGGTGCAGAGAGAGAGACCGGTTCAAATCCTTCCCTTCCTGCAACATTTACTAGAACGAGCTGAAACCGTCAGGTGGAGATACAGAACCTCGCCCGGAAAATGTGTTCCAGATAATTCTTTGGTCTGCTCTGTCTTTAGCAGCACTTGTGTAGATCGTGGATGTGAATAGCGGAATTCAGTTTGGGGGGAGGGGGGGGGCATTGCGGTGGGGGGGATTTTGTCTTGGTTAGAAAGAGAGCTCACCTTTGACCGCTGCTTTGCACACAGCCGTCATGAGAGCCCTCAGGAATGGAGACGAACTCATCTGAGATTCATCCAGATTAGCCTGGAGAGAGAGGAAACAGGACACGCAGGAAGGAGACACGGGAGAGGAGAGCGAGCGAGAGAGAGACAGGAGACCACAGGAATCACTCAGGGATCACACAGTCACAACACCAACCACAACTCTCCAGCCTCAGCCCCAGCCCCGACTTCCGTACCTCGACCCAGTCAAAGATCTGCTCGTCACTGGCCATGTCCTCCAGTAGCAGCCTCTCCAGCTGACCCCTCAGCTCCTCAGGGCCCAGGGGCCTCTTACTCTCGCCTGCCTCTGAGGCCGAGCCCTCCGACACAGTGAACTGGAGCTTCTGTTGAGAGGAGGACAGGTGGTGAGAGGAGGAGGGGTGGCAGGAGGAGGAGAGATGGTGAAAGGAGAGGGGAGCACAAGAGAGATAGCGGGGGAGGAGGGTGAGAGATGAGGAGAGGAGGAGAGAGGAAAGGAGGGATGGGAGGTGAGCCTTGGTGTGTGTCGAGGTGTGTTCCTGTGACCCAGAGGTGGCCCATACCAGACCACAGAAAGTGTGTGCAAATATGTTTGTGTGTGTGTGTGTGTGTGTGCGCGTGACGGACCTGCTCTGAGATGAAGGTCTGGACGTCCTCATCCTCAGGCAGGAAGTCGCTCCAGCTGAGGCCAGACTCCCTCCACAGCCCCCCCACCTTCCTATGGCTCTGGAGAGGACAGGGGCAGCTTGTCAGCACCCTCACAACCTGGACTGGCTGACTGACTGCTGACTGACCATTGATAGAAGACTGACTGACTGACTACCGACCGACCGACCGACCGACTGACTGATAGATGAGTGCCACACACGTCTTTCATGCCTCCCACTCAAGCTTTTACTTTGTTTATATCTGTGGTAGGTGAGTCCCACTTTCCCAGCTGAGTTCATCTCCCTTCACACATCTACCTTGCTGTACAGAGCTGAGTCTTCCATTAGACAAACAAAGCCAGCCACTTACCATTTGTTTGCATAGTATGTGCAGTATTTCAGAAAATAAGATCCCAGCTCTTCCCACAGGAAGCAAAGGTTTGCTTAATTCAC
>NC_140369.1:13842500-14050000 GCF_054491055.1 Hypomesus nipponensis
CCCTCCAGCAGCTCCTTGGAGCTCCCCCTCCTCAGCAGGGCTCCGGGCCGCAGCACCAGGCCTGAGCTCACGGCCTTCTCACTGCGCTCCCTGCCCCCGCTGCCGCGACTGAGGACGGAAAACACACACGTTAGCATAGCACACACACTCATGTTAAAAAGCCCTGAGCGCACGAGCACACACACACACATTCATACCACACACATAATATACCCCCCACACGCACACACATATCGTGTAATCCCAAATTGCAAACGACCAAATAAGATTATTTGTAGTCCGTTCATCCATCATTCGATCATGGGTTATGGTTCTATGGTCGTCCCAGTCTGAGGTGCTGGCAGTGGGTCTGAGGGGGGGTGGGGGGGGCAGGCAGTGAGCTCCTTACCTCCCCAGGACTCTCCTGGCCTCGTACTCTGGGGCCTGGACAGGGGGCGAGCCGGTCTGGGCAGCGGGGGGGCTGGTCTGGGCAGCAGGGTTGGACTGGAGGGCAGAGTAGCGGTTCAGACTGCTGCCACCGGTCCTGGACAACTCTGAGGGGACAGGGCGGACGACACACAGTCAGCACTGTACGCAACATGATGTGGGGGAGGGGGGAAGAGAAAGAGAGAGGGGCAGGGAGAGAGAGGCAGAGAGAGGGGGGAGAGAGGGAATGGACAGACAAACAAAAAAGAGAAAAAAGAAAGACGTAACAGAGAAAGCGTGAAGAGTCAGTGGTCACCTGAGTCGCTGGCCTTGGCTCCTCCACTGCTGCCCTTCATCCAGTTGAGCTGGGCTCTAGGACCCAGCTGGATCTTCTCATCCACCTGGGGCTGTGGACACAGCAGCCACCACAACCACGGTCACTTTCAACAACCACTATCAACCCAGAGTCTTGACAACAGATAACCACATAGTTAACCCGTCAACACGAGGAATGGAGGCAAGACGTGTTTTCCCCACACTACCATGTTCAACCAGCAGAGGGAGCCTGTCTCTCGCCCTGCAGTGCTGCAGTACCCCCTGTGACCAGCAGGCTTTGTTTGAGTGTCGTTGCACTGAACTAGATCAGCTGAGGACAAGGCTGTGTACACACATTCCAGTAATGAGTATGTATATCCAACCGCAGGATTCCGTGAGAGTGTCTGAACTCAGCACAGTTCGGGAATACGTAGCCAAACATAGCACAGTGTGTATAGAACTTTGACACAGCGTAAACAGCCACAGCAGAACCTGGGAGATGGTCGGAGGGGACACATCAGCCACTCAGACAACCTCTGGGTATGTAATCGGTCTGGCTTAGAGGAAGCCTGGAAAACATATTTGGCAGGCGATTTGTCTACAAGGAAGTTGTAGATCTAAGTTACTTTCAAACTGATGCTGAAACTCCAGGGTTTTGTCCCAGTCTACGTGGCTGGCTGGTGTGACGAGAGAGGAGGAACAAGGACAAGGAAGGAAGACGAGATGTACGGAGGAGCAAGGAGGTGGACTTGGGATGTGTGAGGAGACATTAGAAGACATTAAGAGGTGCTAGGAGATGATAGAATACATTAAGAGGTGCTAGGAGATGATAGAAGACATGAAGAGGTGCTAGGAGATGATAGAAGACATGAAGAGGTGCTAGGAGATGACAGAAGACATGAAGAGGTGCTAGGAGATGATAGAAGACATGAAGAGGTGCTAGGAGATGATAGAAGACATTGAGAGGTGCTAGGAGATGATAGAAGACATTGAGAGGTGCTAGGAGATGATAGAAGACATTAAGAGGTGCTAGGAGATGATAGAAGACATTAAGAGGTGCTAGGAGATGATAGAAGACATTAAGAGGTGCTAGGAGATGATAGAAGACATTGAGAGGTGCTAGGAGATGTTAGGAGGTTCTAGGAGAAGTTTGAAGATCTTGTGAGGTGTTAGGAGAAGTTAGGAGGTGTTAGGAGCAGTAAGGATAAGTTAGAAGACATTAGGAGGTATGTGGAGGTATGTTGAGGTGTGAGGAGACATGTGGAGGTGTTGGGAGGTATATGGAGGTGTTGGGAGGTATGTGGAGATGTGAGGAGGTATGTGGAGGTGTTGGGAGGTATGTGGAGATGTGAGGAGGTAGGTGGAGATGTGAGGAGGTATGTGGAGGTGTTGGGAGGTATGTGGAGATGTGAGGAGGTATGTGGAGATGTGAGGAGGTATGTGGAGATGTGAGGAGGTATGTGGAGATGTGAGGAGGTATGTGGAGATGTGAGGAGGTATGTGGAGATGTGAGGAGGAGGTGTTGGGTAATAGGAGGGAGGTGGTCAGTGTTGCTGACCTTGGATATCTTGGGGATCTTGGTGGGGTCGATGGTTCTGTTGTTCTTGGTGACGGGCACAGTGTTCCAGGTCTCCTCCCTCTGCTGCACCCTCTGCTCTCTGGGCTCTGGAGGGGGGAGGGGAGGGGGGTCGGTCACCGGTCTGCCAGAAACTCTCAAAGCACACAGGGCTGAAGTCGATTACATAATGATGATAATCACAAATAATCATCTATTAATTTAGTCAAAGAGACATACAGGGTGGGATCAGTATCTGTGGCCTTGTGATCAGCAATGAAATACGGCTAACCTAACACCCCTTTATCTCATGGCTATTCTGCCACATTTTCTGGTTCAGCTGACTGGAATAAAGAAAAAGAAGCCGCTTTGTGTCCACTCTAAGCCACCGTAGCATCTCTGCAGGGTACTGGACAGGGAGGAGAGGGAAGAGGAGGAGGGGGGCTGGGGGGCAGTCAGCAGAGAAAAGGGGAGGAGGGAGGAGTTAGGCGAGGAAGAGGGGAAGGGTGGATGGAGAGTCAGGGGAAGGGGGGATGGAGAGTCCAGGGTGGGGTGGGGGGATGGGTGTGGAGTCAGAAGAGGGGGGAGGGGCATGGGGAGAATCAGAGGAAGGGGGAGGGGAAAGCTGTAAGCCTTAAAGAGGATTTGGCCAGCGGGGCTGAGTCTGACCTGGCCGTCTCTTGCTGTCCTTGGAGAGCAGCTGCTGGTGCACCTTCCTCTGCTCCTCCTGCTCCTCGATCTTGGCCTCCTTGTGGATCTGCTCGATGGTCTTGGGACCCTGGTCGGCTCGTCTCGACACCCAGTTGTGCTGTGGGGGGGAGACGAGCCGGGAAGCCCTCTTTAGAACACGCTCATGGGCTCATGCACTGCACGCACACACACACACGCGCGTGTGTGTGCATGGCTACTCCTGTGGGGACTCGCAATTCAGTTGCTTTCAAAATCGAGTTTTCCCTCACCCCTAACCCCAAAACACCTAACCCTGAACCCTAACACCCTAGCCCCTAACCCCCCTAGAAATAGCACCAAGATAATGTCCTCAAGTAAACTGTCTCCTTTGTTGTGGTCCCAACAAGAATTGTTAAACATGCCACCCCCCCAACCCCTCACAAGCACTCACCAATCGAAGGTCTATTATATCCTGCAGCATAAACCGTATCCGAGAAGAAGTCTTCCGCTCTTTTACAATTTTCTCCATCTGATTGAAATACTGATCCATGCGGGGCTGTGGGGCAGACAGAGAAAGGAGAGAGAAAAGATAGAAAGAAGGCGGGGAGGGGGGGGGGGGGGTTAGAGATAACACCAAACTAGAACATTCTCAGTTCCCTGCTGTTCACTCTACCTTCAATTCAGATCAGTCCACTCAATACAGCGGGAGAGAGCGCGAGCGATAAAGAGGTGTCGTAGAGCCTAATAACTGCTCACAAACTCACTTCACAGGGAGAACCTGAACTGAGATGTGGGGAGAATGACAGGAACATCAGCGAGGGAACCTCCAGCCCTCCAGTGCAGCCCCGCCCCCCCCCAACCTTCACAGCCCTTCGCCTGACCCCCCCAGGGACACAAACACAGCTCACGACCCACTAACTGACCCACTCACCTACAGAAAGAGGTCAACCTTGTTAGTGTCTCTGGTCAAGCGTGGACATTTAACATTTACATTTGATTCCTTCTGCCGACGTCTTTACCCAAAAGCGGAGCACAAATAGAGCATAAAGAAACAACAATTTCAGATCATGGATTGAGAGTGCAAAGTTCTAACGGTATTCTGGTGGCCAGGATCAAAGGAGGGTCTATATTTACTAGTCACGTCGTCAAGTTACCACATCCCAGAATACTACAGTGGATGTGAGCTCCACACAAGCTGAGGTCACACACAGATGCAGTTCATCACCTGTGATAAACCGTCATCACCGTGACAAACTGTCACCAACCGTGATAAACTGTCATCACCCGTGATAAACTGTCATCGCCTCAAGTCCCTTTGTCACTGGAACCCAGAGTGTTTATATGGCTAGTGAGAAGGACAGGAAACCGAAGGAGCGACCATCACGTCATAACAAAGTCCAATCTGTTCCAGGGAGCTTTCACCTGGGAAGGTTCTAACCGGTAAGGTTCCACCTGGGCCAGGTTCTACACCCACCTTGGCCTTCTCGAAGTCCAGGTCCTTGCCGATGGTGGTGAGCAGCCTGCAGAGGCACTCCAGGGACTCCTGGTCGTGGTTCTTCAGCAGCTTGACCACGCAGTCGTGCATGATGGCCTCCGTCAGCATCTTCAGCTTGAACAGCTCCCCGATGAACTTGATGTTCCCTATGGAGCGCCGGCGGGCCTTGTCCTTGGCCTCCTCCAGCTCCTCCTGCAGACGCTCGCGCTCCGACTGGAGGGGGGGTGGAGGAAGAAGGAGTATAAGGTGGAGGACGGAGCAGTTGAAGGGATGGGGGGGGGGGGGGAACAGGACATGGGGGGTTAGCGACCTGGACCAGGTGACAACTGGTTACTAATAGACATCCTGGTGTATCTGCTTAGGGCACAGCTGCTTGGTAGTAGGAGGGAGGAGTGGGGCAGACGAGTGTGTGAGATATCAGACACGGCGTGGGTGGGCACCCACAGACGTCAGCCACAAACCCAGACATCTATTCCTGCTTTCATTGTGGAGGGGAGGTGATGAGACAGTCAGATGGAGCCTCCCACAGTTCTACTGCGGTGATTCACTCACAGTTTGTTTGTGTGAGAGCAGATGCTAATGCACTGTGCATCAATAATTGGCATATGAGCCGCATCGCAGTACAATTCATAACCTGTGCCAATTTCGAGGTCCAGCTGTCATTGGAAACCAATGGGTCTATCAGTGATACTGTGTTTGTATGAGTAGCGAGAAGGGGGAGGCAATCCAAGGAGCTCAATCTGTTCCAGAGGGAGGGTCTACCAGGAGAGGGTCTACCAGGAGAGGATCTACCAGGAGAGGATCTACCAGGAGAGGATCTACCAGGAGAGGATCTACCAAGAGAGGATCTACCAGGAGAGGTTCTACCAGGAGAGGTTCTACCAGAAGAGGTTCTACCAGGAGAGGTTCTACCAGAAGAGGTTCTACCAGAAGAGGGTCTACCAGAAGAGGGTCTACCAGGAGAGGGTCTACCAGGAGAGGATCTACCAGGAGAGGGTCTACCAGGAGAGGGTCCCCCAGGGGAGGGTCTACCAGGGGAGAATCTACCCACCGATGCAGAAGAGTCCAGCTCCTTCTGCTTCCTCTCAAACACCACGTCGTCCACCTTGTCCCGCTCAAACTCCTTCTGACAGCGGTTCAGCAGCAGCTTGCGGAAGTTCACCGTGGTGCTGGGCTTGTCTGTCATGGGAACTTTGAGCTGCAGGGAAGAGGGGAGGGAGACAAAGAGGGAGGGAGACACAGGGAGAAAGGAAGGGAGGGGGAGGGAGAGAGAAGAGAGGGAGAGAGAAGAAAGGGAGAGAGTTTAAAGAGAGGGTATGTACTACAGGAATAAAGAAAGAGAAGTCTGATGCAGTTGTTAAGAACTGCCACAGGCCTCCTGGCATGTATGCACCGCCTGCATCCAACAAGTGTTCCCAAAAGTATTGAACTAAAACATGAAAACAAACTGGGCCTAGTTACACCAGAAAAAAAGGAATACTAGAGAAACACGGAGAGGAAAGCGCCGTGTAGGAGAGCGACGTGCAGGAGAGCGAAAAAGACAAGAGAGACAGAGTGAAACACAACGAGACACGAGGAGAGACAACGGGGGAGACCTGAAAAGAGATGATAAACCTGAGGGGAGAGACAGACACAGGGGAGACCAAAACTCCAGCGGCAGCATACCGTGGCCAGACAGCGGCACATGTTGCCATAGGCGACGGAGAAGCTGGGCTCGTCGATGGCCTTCTCGAAGACCAGGTCGATGACGCCCTTCAGCCTCTCCTCCGTGTCGATGGTCAGGTCGGTCACCTGCTTCATCAGCTGGTTGAACATCTGGGGGGTGAGCTTGTTGAGGATGCTCCGCACCTTCCTGAACAGCTCCTGGGGGGGGGGGGGGGGCAGAGAGAGTGAGTTTTTTGGTCCTTGTGGTGGCAGGATGTTACTGCTTGTGTGCGTGTGTTTTTTCATCACCAGTCTGTGTGCTTTCATCACCAGTCTGTGTGCTTTCAACACCAGTATGTGTGCTTTCATCACCAGTCTACCTGTGTTTTGATGATCTCCGGATCGTCTGAAGGCCCCTCCCTCTTCATGCCGGGCTTCCAGGCGTGCTCGGCCTTCTTCAACTGGACCTCGTCGTTCACAGACACGTTCATGATGATCTTCCTGGGCGGGGGTCGCCGGGCTCCTCCCATGTTCATCAACTGGGGGAGAGACGGAGAGAGCAGGCGGGAGAGGAGGAGAAAGACAGAGAAGGAACGCAGAAAGAGGCAGAGGCAGGGGGAAAAGGGGGGGGGAGTAGGAAAGAGAAAGGGGAAAGTAGGATGGAGAATAGGAGAGAGAGAAAGCAGGAAAGAAAATGGTAGGAGAGAGAAAGGGGAACGGTTGGATGGAGAGAAGGAGAGACAAGAGCAGGAAAAGGAGTGAGGGGGAAACAAGGAGAGATGAGTTGGGAGAAAAAGAGAACCAAAAGGGGAGGGGTAAGCAATGACATCAAATGATGGGTTTGTGTGTGTGTGTGTGAGAGAACATGTGTATGTGTGTATGTATGTGACTCACTGCAGCGCCGCGTCCCCCAGTCATCTGTCTGCCAAAGTCAGCGAAGGCGGGCGTGAAGTCGGGGCCTCTGGAGATCACCCTGGAGTCTGGAGCACGGCTAGGGAGCTTGTTCTGGTTGATCTGGGGGGAGGAGGAGAGGAGGAAGGGGAGAGGAGGAGGGGGAAAGGAGGAAGGGGGAGAGAAGGAGGTGGAGAGGAGGAAGGGGGAGAGGGGGAGGAGGAGAGGGAGAAGGGGAGAGAAGGAGGGGGAGAGGAGGAGGGGGAGAGGAGGAAGGTGGGGAAAGAGTGTATGGGGGAGGGGAGAAGGGAGAGGGGGGCCCAAAAAAATAATAAGTTGAAGGCCACCAGCAGGGGGAGCAGTGGTTTCTGAACAATCAAGGCTTATGGGAAGAGTAGTCCTGTAATACAAGAGCACTGATGTAGGCCTATAGCTAGACATGGTCACACCAGACCAGCCAGACATAAGACAGGACTGGACAGCACTATTAGCCTCAAGAGGATTTCAACCATCCAGTTTGGCTCTCTATGAGCTGGCAGATTCTCTTACCCTGCCCTGTTCAATACTGCCCAACGATGCCCTGCCCTATTCAACGCTACCTCATCCTACCATATCCTACCTTGCCATATCCTGTCCCAGCTCGGCCATGCCCTTCCTATACAGTTTGTTGTCGCATGTGTGTCAGCTGTGCTGGTGATCGATGATGTTTAACTGAACGGGTGAGTGGCGCCTGAAGCCCAGTCAAAACCAGATGTGGAACAACAGAGGGGGGAGAGAGAGAGAGAACAAACCAAAAAAGAGAAAATAGAAAAGGGAAAAAAAGCTACAAAATTGATTCTTTAGTTTTTTTTTTTTTTTTTTTTAAGAGAGCAGATCCCGCTCTCTCTCTCTCTGAAGTCATTGACTCTCCCCTGCCCCCCTTCCTGCAAAAAGTTCTGGGAGAGAAGGAACAGGAGAGTGTGGGCCTGGCTGTCTAGCACTGCCAGTGTAGCTCTGGGAACCATTAACACTGCCAAGAGTGACATAACAGCAATGTGATGTTAATCATAACAGGATCTCAGCAAGGGCCATACACTGCAGCTGTATGTGTGGGATCAGCTGAACACCATACTGCTAGGTACTGACCACAGACCACTAAAGTTGAAGAGTTACTGACAAAAAAAAAAACATTTAGCAGACGCTCTCATCCAGAGCAACTCACAGTAAGTACAGGGACATTCTCCCCGAGGCAAGTAGGGTGAAGTGCCTTGCCCAAGGACGCGTCATTTGGCACCGCTGGGAATCGAACCAACAACCTTCTGATTAATAGCCCGACTCCCTAACCGCTCAGCCATCTGAACCTGCTAGCAGTGTGGGGTCTGAG
The DNA here is from genome assembly GCF_054491055.1 of Hypomesus nipponensis. NCBI lineage: Eukaryota > Metazoa > Chordata > Actinopteri > Osmeriformes > Osmeridae > Hypomesus > Hypomesus nipponensis. Next base: position 13,850,838 of record NC_140369.1, read on the forward strand.
CATGGTTGGAGGTAGACAGCTAGTTCCCCCAGGTGAGGGTTGGCAGACAGCTAGTTCCCCCAGGTGAGGGTTGGTAGACAGCTAGTTCCCCCAGGTGAGGGTTGGCAGACAGCTAGTTCCCCCAGGTGAGGGTTGGCAGACAGCTAGTTCCCCCAGGTGAGGGTTGGCAGACAGCTAGTTCCCCAGGTGAGGGTTGGCAGACAGCTAGTTCCCCCAGGTGAGGGTTGGCAGACAGCTAGTTCCCCCAGGTGAGGGTTGGCAGACAGCTAGTTCCCCCAGGTGAGGGTTGGCAGACAGCTAGTTCCCCAGGTGAGGGTTGGCAGACAGCTAGTTACCCCAGGTGAGGGTTGGCAGACAGCTAGTTCCCCCAGGTGAGGGTTGGCAGACAGCTAGTTCCCCAGGTGAGGGTTGGTAGACAGCTAGTTCCCCAGGTGAGGGTCGGCAGACAGCTAGTTAGGCCCCAGGTGAGGGTTGGCAGACAGCTAGTTAGGCCCCAGGTGAGGGTTGGCAGACAGCTAGTTAGCCCCCAGGTGAGGGTTGGCAGACAGCTAGTTAGGCCCCAGGTGAGGGTTGGCAGACAGCTAGTTAGGCCCCAGGTGTGGCCCTGGGCCTGGTCTTACCTTGTCCAGCACCACGTCACTGATGGGAGGGAGACCCTCCGGCTTCAGCACACATGCAGGCTTGAACTGGAAACCCAGCAGGAAGTCCCGGTTATACTGGCGCTTCCCGTTAGCCTCCAGATCTAATGATGCCACACCCAGACCGGGGGGGAGAGAGAGAGAGGGAAGGAGAGAGAGAGAGGCATAGTGTACAAAGGTGAGATTTTCTTTTAAAATCCCAATCGTTTCCATGTCATTCCATCCCGTGCAAAACGCTGGTCCATAACCCATGATGGCAATCAACCCCGCGTCCTCCTCACCCTCCTGGAAGAGTTCCGGGCTCCCCCCCAAGGGCCCCTCCTTGTCCCCCGGCGTCGCCCCGCTGTCGCTGCTCTCCGTCTCCCAGGGGTGGCCCGCTCCATTCCTCAGGGGCTCCAGCTCCTCGCCGTTCTCCTCGAGGTCGCACGCCAGCTCCTCCTCCGCCTCCAGGGCCAGGGCCGGGGCCGCCTCCGAGGCTGGGGATGAGGCTGGCGCCGGGGCCGCTGGGGGCGGAGGGCTGCTGCTCTGAGGGGCTGGCTGCAGAGCCTGGTCTCCAGCCGCCTGCTCCACCGGCGTGGCCTCCTCCTGGAGGGAGGAAGGAGAAGGCTGGGTAGTTAGGGGTGGTGCTGGCTGGATAAATAGGGTGGGGGTGCTGGTGGCCTTGTTGACTGACTGACTGACTGACTTGCAGGGGGAAGCCGTTTGGTGATGGTCCTGGACCACAGTAAGAGTCAGCCATTACTGCCTGAGCTCCACTGCAGCACATGTGGAAACGGTTTCCATCTGAACTATCGCCCACATCACGTTATCCCTGTCCTCCCTCCCTGAATGACTCTCTCTAGACTACATTTTCCCTCTCTCCCTTCCCCCCTCCTGTCTTACTATGAGTCCCCCCCTGCCTCTCTCTACCCTCCCCTGGCTGTGGTTTTTCCCTTCTCTTCCCGCTTTCTTCACCCCTCCTCCTCCTCCTCCTCCCTGTCCCTACCAGACCTCCAGCAGTCCTCCCCTCCTCCTCCACCCTTGCTCTTACTCCTCCTCTCCTTCACCAGTCCTCATCCACCTCCTCTGCTCCAGCAGTCCTCCTCTTTTCCCCCCACCCCTTCCATTCCTCTACCCCCCCACCCCCTTTCCCTTCCCTCCTACCTCTCTCTCCATCTGGGGTGTCTCTCCTTCAGAGCTCCCTTCATTTGGCTTTGTCCAGGTCTTTGGTGCAGCAGGAGGTATCTGAGATCCTGCACAACACAAACACACACCGACCACAGTCAGCACGTTGCCAAAAGTGCCATTTACCAAATGATTTACTGCTCAACAGTAACGGGGCCCTTCTCGCCACGACAACCTTGACCTCCGGCTAGTGGAGTTAGACGAAAGCACTGTGCTGAACTCAGCACTGAGGCCCATTCTTTCTGCCGCTGGGTCTCATAGCAACCATCCCTCATCAGAACTGCACAGGCCTTTGTCAGAGCTCCCGTGACGAGAAGACGCAAGACCCAATCCGATAAAACGCGGCGCTGGCTGTGCGCCAGAACAATCCACGGCTTTGATCACTGAATAAAAAGTCTTCACAACAACGATTAGCCTAGTAACTATTTTTTTTTTTTATCACAATATCTATATGAAGCACGATGCTTATGTGGCTCTATGCAAACAGACGCTGAGGAGGTGGAGTTACCTGATGTGGGACTCTTCCTAGTGAGGCCTTGTATCTGGGGCTCTGCTCTGCTCTCAGCTGGGGTGTCTGTCCCCGGCCCAGTTTTCTGGGGGGGGTCTTTAGTGTCAGAGGGCTGGCTGGCCTCCACTGGAGCCTGCACGAGGGGGGGAGGCCTGGGGGAGGAGCCGGGACCACAGGGGCGGGGCTGGAGGTGGGAGCGACCGGTACGACCGCCACTGGCACGACGGGAGGCGTGGCAACGGGGGCCATCTCTGCCCTCACCTCGGCGGGCCTGGGCCTACTCTCGGTGGCGTTCTCTCTGGAGGCCTGAGATGAGGCCTGGGGCTGGAGTAGGGATGGGGCCTGGGGCGAGGACTCCCGGGCTGGGGTGTCCAGCTCGGCGCCATTGTCTACCAGGCCATTCAAGGCCTTGGGGGCCAGGCTCGGGGCTGGAGCTGGGGAAGCAGCCAGGGTGCGCTGGGCCTCGGGGAGAGGTTTGTCTGTGCTGAACGGCTGGGCCTGGGCGGCAGCCTGGAGCTTGGGCTCCACCGCGGCGGGGGAGGGGGAGGCCACAGGCTCGACAGGCGGGGGCAGCTCACTGGGGCTGGTGGAGGGCAGGGGCGAAGGGCCGGGGACCCCCGCGGGAGGGGCAGGGCGGGGAAGCGCGGGCTCTGCGGGGGGAGGGAGGTCTGGGAGGGGAGCCTCCCGTCTCTCTGGTGAGGGTTCTGGCACCACGGCAGAGGAAGACGTCAGGGCGGAGGGCTCCTCTCGGGGCTTCTCATCTGCAGGGAGAGACAGGAAGGGACGTCAGAGCAGAAACAGAGAAGGGTCATGGACGGGGGGGGAGGGAGGGGGTAGGGTCGCCAGGACGACACACTGGGGACGCGGGGAGTCTCTGAGCACGTCAGAGTCCGTCCTGTAGAACAGCTTCCTCCTCAGGGCTCTGGGAGCTGCTCCGGGAGCTGCACCGAGCGCTGACGGGACAGGGGTGGGCTAGACAGTGTGAGGGGTGGGGAGGGTTAGTGAAGAGAGGGGGGTCCAGGGGGTGGGGTTAGATGGGCGGGGGGGGGGGGGGGGGTTGGTGAGGGCTGGAAGGGGTAAAGGCTAGACAGGGCGAGGGTGGTAGAAGATAGAGCGGGTTGTATGGAGCTATTTCAGTGCCAGCACAAATGACATCTGAATGGAATAGTTTCGAATTTGAAATGTCCAAACTGATTGCAGGCCAAATTTAAAATTGCATTTGCAAACATTGAAATTGAATCAAATGGTTTGAAATCAAATCGAACTTTTACTGCTTTCGACGTGTGCTGGCACTTCATTCCATAGGGTGGGGGTTAGGTGGGGTGGGCTTAGAGGGTCGGGGGTGGGGCATTGGAGAGGGTGGGGGTTAGAAAGGGTCAGAGTGGGGTTCAAGTGCAAGGAGGACAGAGGCTGGAGGATATAGACGGTCTAGTAGAGGGTGTGGTTGAAGGATGAAGGCTGGGGGAGGTGGAGGGGGGTTGGGGGGGTGGAGGTCAGACCTGGCCCAGGCTTGATGATGTCTACAGCCCCCGGGGTGAGCTGCTGCTGGTGGGGCTGCGGCTGTAGAGGCTGGGGCTGAGGCTGGGGCGGGGGCTGAGGCGGGGGCTCCAGGCTGTAGGCCACCGGGTGAACCAGCCCCTGGCCCTGTTCCGGAGTCTGCCTGCTGCTGTTGCTCCCGCTGCCAGCATGCTGCGATTTGAGGTAGAAAATGTGAGGATAATGAGGGTGCGGCCATAAAAACTAGCAGCACAGAAACAGCCACGCCAGACAGACAGGTGTACAGAGGGAGGGACAGACAGAGAGAGGGAGAGACAGGTGTACAGAGGGAGGGACAGACAGAGAGAGGGAGAGACAGGTGTACAGAGGGAGGGACAGACAGAGAGAGGGAGAGACAGGTGTACAGAGGGAGGGACAGACAGAGAGAGGGAGAGACAGGTGTACAGAGGGAGGGACAGATAGACAGGTGTACAGAGGGAGGGACAGACAGAGAGGGACAGACAGGTGTACAGAGGGAGGGACAGACAGAGAGAGGGAGAGACAGGTGTACAGAGGGAGGGACAGATATACAGGTGTACAGAGGGAGGGACAGACAGAGAGGGACAGACAGAGAGGGACAGACAGGTGTACAGAGGGAGGGACAGACAGACAGAGGGAGAGACAGGTGTACAGAGGGAGGGACAGACAGACAGAAAGAGGGAGAGACAGGTGTACAGAGGGAGGGACAGACAGACAGGTGTACAGAGCGAGGGACAGACAGAGAGAGGGAGAGACACAGAGAGGGACAGACAGAGAGAGGGACAGACAGGTGTAGAGAGGGAGGGACGGACACAGAGAGGGACAGACATAGAGAGGGAGAGACACAGAGAGGGAGAGACACAGAGAGGGACAGACACAGAGAGGGACAGACACAGAGAGGGACAGACAGGTGTAGAGAGGGAGGGACGGACACAGAGAGGGACCGACAGAGAGGGACAGACAGGTGTAGAGAGGGAGGGACGGACAGAGGGGACACACAGACAAGCACACACAAAAACAAATAAGCCCAAACAAACAGAGAATAAAGCCGAAAGAGGGATACCAGTGTGATATGGTCAGGGAGAGAGAGAAGCAGGGGAGACCAGGACAAATTGAGAGGGGAAGAATGAGAACAAGAAAGAAGAAGAAGTAAATGAGGCAAGATGAATAGGAGAAACAAATGAAGAGATAGACAAGAGGAATAGGAGAAACAGATGGAGAGATAAGCAGGAGGAAGAAGAGAAACAGATTGAGAGATAGGGGTAGGGGAATGCATGGAGGGGTGGGAGGGAGGAGGGGTGCGTGGAGGGAGAAAAGGAAGAGAGGGCCAGATGAGGTGAGAGCAAGGAAAAGAAAAGACGTGTAAAAAAAAAAAAAAAGCAGAAAAGGACACGAGACAGAGACACAGAGAGAGAGGAAAGACACACTGTTAACATCCCAGGAGACGGCAGGGAGAAAAAGTGTCACACCAAAAGCCTTCCCTCTACAGAATCCAGATGGCTGTGAGAGCAGCTCCCGACGGCGGACTGAACCCAGCACTCCTCTGGGACCTTGGGAGCCTTTCCTCTACCAGAACCAGGCAGCCAATCAAGCTGCGAGCACGGACAAACGACATCATCTAACTCCCCGGACGCAGAGGATTGTACGAAACCTCGACAATTTTTTCGACGAGAGGGATTCCACCGGCTGAGTGGATAAGGCTGAGTCGTCGTGTTAGGACAACGAACAGGAGAGAGACTACCTGGGTTTTCTGGATTGTGTGGAGGGAGAGGAGGAGGGGCGGGGATAAACAGGCCAGAGACAGACAGGCAGACACGGGCAGTGCTACACACAGACATGCACTCGTGACAGACAGCACGAGGGAAGCGTCCGTTATTCAACATGGCCTCGGGGCGAGATACCCGGTGGAGCGTCTGGAGCCGGAGGCTTGTGTGAGTTCTACTGAAAGCTGCCTGGTGGCTGACCGGCTGTGTACCCGGCCCAGGTGCAAGGCTGTCTGAGCGGGGGTGAGGGTGTGTAGACATATCTGTGTCTGTGTGTGTAGTCGTCAGATCTGTGTGTGTAATTCTGTTTGTGTCATTGCATGGTGCTGGGAAGGTGAGGATCAGAGCTAAGCACCTCCTCCTCCACTTCCTCCAGCACAGTGCAGACAGTCTTCTGTACTGGTGGCAAGGCGCCGGCCTACTCTCCAGCCTGACCAACACACTGCAGGTAGGCTAACACAGTTCAGGTAGGCTTTCACACTGCAGGTAGGCTAACACACTGCAGGTAGGCTAACACACTGCAGGTAGGCTTTCACACTGCAGGTAGGCTAACACACTGCAGGTAGGCTAACACACTGCAGGTAGGCTAACACACTGCAAGTAGGCTAACACACTGCAGGTAGGCTAACACACTGCAGGTAGGCTAACACAGTTCAGGTAAGTTACAACACTGCAGGTAAGTGTGTGTGTGTGTGTGTGTGTGAAACTTAGTATGTGTACTGTGTCAGTGACACCTGTGAAGAGCATGGGATGATAGTATGTCACTCAAAAGCAGACAGGGAGGCAGAGAACGAAATACAGAGGGGGAGTGACAGAGAAATATTGTTTATTGTACAGAGAAGAAAAGAAAGAGAAAATGAGAAAGAGAGGAAAGGGAGAGAAAAAAAAGAGAGACGGAGAAAAGAGAGTGAGCGAGACAGGTGGGGGTGGGGGGTGTCTTACCTGTGGTGGGGTGGGGGTGGAGGAGGGCCGACCGACAGGGGGCGTTGGATTCCTGCTCCCTGACCCCCCTGACATGATCTCCTCCGTGATGTCCCTGCCGCCCTGGTTGGGGTCTCGGATACGGATCTGGGAGGACAACATCACAAAAACAAACGGCCCTCACTAAAGTGTCAGCCCCCCGGAGCAGACAGCACACACACACTCACCTCAGGGGTAGGGTGTGTGTGTGTGTGTGTGTGTGTGTGAGTGTGAGTGTGAGTGTGAGTGTGAGTGTGAGTGTGAGAGAGAGAGAGAGAGAGAGAGAGAGAGAGAGAGAGAGAGAGAGAGAGAGAGAGAGACAGAGAGAGAGACAGAGAGAGAGAGAGAGACAGAGAGAGAGAGAGAGAGAGAGAGAGAGAAAGAGAGAGAGAGAGGAGAGAGAGAGAGAGAGAGAGAGAGAGAGAGAGAGAGAGAGAGGGGTAAACAGAGAGAAAGAGAGACAAACTGAGTGAGGGAGTAGGAGAGACAGTGAAAGATGGTAACAGAGAGAGAGAGGGACAGAAGGGGGAGATCGAGACCGAGAAAGAGGCCAGGGTATGTCTGTGTGTGTAGTCAGTGAGGTAGACTGGACAGGAGACAGGTCAGTGTGTTTGTGTGTGTGTGCACAACATGTGGGTCAGCGTGTTCAGGTACTCACTGCTTTCTTCTCCCTCTTGGCTGGTGGAGGTTGCTGTGGTGTAGGCACTATGATGGGGGGCGAGGGAGGGTATACCGACTGTCCTGGGTAGTATGGGGGGGCAGCTGAGGGACGGAGGGACAGGACAGAGACAGCCTGAGCCACACACACTCTGAGGCATTGATCCAACAAACATTGATATGCAGTCCTGCATGCTGTACATATCAATACAACCCTAGTTCCTCAGCCTGATGGGAAAACAACATAGGTGGCGTGTGTGAGGGTGTAAATATGCGTGTGAGACATGTGTGTTTCAGCTGGGAGCACGTATGAGTGATGTGTGTATATGTATGAGTAATGTGTGTGTGTGTATGTGTGTGTGAGTGTGCGTGCCCTCACGGTAGGGTGTGGGGTACTCCCCAGGACCAGGGCTCGGGTAGAAGGTTCCAGATCCCGGGGGCTGGACTGAGTACTGCTGGGGGGGCCCCACGTAGGGAGCACTGTGGCGGTACTGCAGGAGGAGACAACACTGGTCAGACAGGCCTGGGGGGGTCAGACAGGCCTGGGGGGGTCAGACAGGCCTGGGGGGGGTCAGACAGGCCTGGGGGGGTCAGACAGGCTGGGGGGGGTCAGACAGGCCTGGGGGGTCAGACAGGCCTGGGGGGTCAGACAGGCCTGGGGGGGGGTCAGACAGGCCTGGGGGGGGTCAGACAGGCTGGGGGGGGGTCAGACAGGCCTGGGGGGTCAGACAGGCCTGGGGGGGTCAGACAGGCCTGGGGGGGTCAGACAGGCCTGGGGGGTCAGACAGGCCTGGGGGGTCTCCACAAACCCCACCCTGAACCCCTAAACCCTTACAGACACTGATATACAGACTGATATAGACACTGGTATAGACACTAACTTGTGCAGACACTGTGGACTGGCAGACACTAATTTCGACCGGCATAGACGTTGATAGAATGATTGACATTAGTGCAGGCACTGATATAGACTGGTATCAGAATAGCATTGACTGACAGACAGACATGGCTCTGATAAAACTGAACATGGGAGATGCAGAGGTGTCCAGTGAACACCAAAATACATTCATGGCAAAGGTTAATTAATGTAGATAAATGCAAAACCAGCCGGCCAACCAGCCAGTCATCGAGCTAGCCAATAAGTCATCCATCCATTCATCCATCCACCCTGCCAGTCAGTCAGTCACACAACCAGCTAACAAGCCAGCCAGCCAGCCATCCAGTCAGTAGTCTATCCAGGCCCCCAGCCGTACCTGTGGGATGTAGTACTGGGCAGCCTGTGGGGAGGGGAAGGGCATGGGGGCCATGGTCATCATGATGGGCTGGCTGGGGGAGTAGACGGCAGCAGTCGGGGTCTGGGAGCCCGGCCGCAGGGACTGTGTGTTGGTGGGGATGGGGGGCCGCGCCGGCTGCATCTGGGTCCTCTGGAAAAACTGGGAGATGGAGGGAGATAGGAGACGGGAGGGAGGGGACAGAAAAGAGAGGAGAGAGAGGGGATATAGGCGAGAAATGGAGAGGGGGAAAGAGATCGGGGGGAGAGATGGAGGGAGGAAAATAAAGATGGGGGGAGAGAGAGAGAGACAGGGAGAGGTTACACGTGAGAGAATCCAATCCCTGAGCAGAGTGGATCCACACTGGACACTCCAGCAGTGGTCTCCTCCTCTCCAGAGGGGCTTCCAGGAGGGGCAGGCCACCCCCACCCCTCTGCCCAGGGGGGTACACACATACTGGGGCTGTCTGCCAGGGCACTGGGGGGGCGGCACTAAGTGGGTCCTGTAGCCTCCACAGAAACACAACAGCAGAGAGAGCCATGCTACGGCCTCTTCCTGCACCGCGGTACACCGACACTGCAGTCTGGCCGCAAGCACACGCTCTGGCACAAACTGAACGCACCTCGGCCACATGGCATTTAGAGTGCAGCCCGAGCCCCATTCACAACTGTCCTGTTAATATGTAGCCAAGTGCACTGTGAACGTGAGTGAATCACAGTATCATCAGGATTTCTTGCTGCGGGAAACAATCCCAGAGCTGATGCATCCCAGACAAGTGATGATGACGCGCTGTTAGCGTTTCCTAAGTGCTTGTTTTGTGTGTGTGTGTGTGTGTGTGGTGTGTATGTGTGGCGGGGTTCATATGTGTTGTGGGGTGGTAGGTGTTGGTCTGCATATGTGTGCAAGTGTGTGTGTGCTGTATGTGTATGCAGTGTGTGCACGGTGGTGTGTGTGTGTTTACGTATGTGTGTGTGTGTGTGTGTGTGTGTATGTATGCGGTGGTGTGCGTGTGTGTGTATGAATGCGTGTGTGTATATGTGTGGTTGTGTGGTTTACACCCCACAGAGCACTGGGAGGGGTGTCCTAGCGACGGCAAGATCACAGCAGACGGAGACTAAATGTGACAACAGGAGGCTCGGTGTGGCCAGGGTTTAAAGAAAGAAAATGTTGCTCCGCAATCAATGTGCATCGCTCGGGGTGAGATGAAAGGCTGCTAACAACAGCTGGGACTTGACTTCCTCCCACACGCACGCACACAAACACACAGTTGGAGAATAAATGGAGAAAGTCATACTGCTTCCCAAGAAACAGAAACTAAATTGTCTCCTTGGCACAGCTGTGGTGTAAGAGTCCTCTGGTGTCTTAGCGTCCTGGGTATGAGGGTTGTTGACACAACCGTTTCCAGAAAATCATGTGTTCAGATTTTTTCTTATTTCGGGAGAACTTCACGGCTAGTAAGCAAAGTCTTCTGTCAATGTAGCCGTGGTCAGGGTACAGAACAGAGAGCACAGTAACTAAGCCAGATTCCACTGCTGGCTCCTACCCCCCAGGCTGGTTCTGAGCCGGTGCCCAATCTCAAACCAGTTCTTTGCGTTTCGACAGCGAAAGAACAGGCTCCTGGCCAGGAAAACTGGTTCCACAGCGACGCCAGCTGCTCTAGAACCCTTCCACTCACGACAGGGGTGGGATTATCGTGACCAAGACCAACTGAATTTGTGACCACAATTACCGTCATTGTTTTTTAAACAGAGCTTCAGTGAAGAGCACACGTTGATTGTGCTAGCTTCTGCTACAGCTTGGAGGTCAGATCTTAACAGCGGCCCGTGGATGGGACTCATAACTGCGTGGGGAAACCATGTAGTCCACCATTGTTGTTGTGGTGCCCGAGGTCCGCATTCCCAGTGGCGGACCCTGACGACAGTGGCGTCATGACCTGGCTCTCTAGTCCGTGGAGAAGCAAAACGGTTCTTAGAAGTTTTGCAAGTTGAACCAACTGCGAACCGGCACTAGTAACAGCCCAGGAGCAGAACTAGGTTCACGTCGGTGGAAAGGGGAGCAGCTGTGACTGGTCTGACCACTGCTCTTGAACCCATGTCGCTGTCATTCCATAGCGACGCAAGCACACAACAACATTCCTTAATGAACTAATTAAAGCCCCCTAATGAGCCCCAAAGGAACCTCACTGTGATTTGTATCAACCAGAATAGCATTTCTGTGTTTGATTTCTCCCTACACAAGAGGCAGACACAGAAAGAGAGAAACGGATCAAAATAGACACAATCCACATTTTCAGAGAAGGGGGGGGTGGGGGGTGACAGTTCTAGGGTTCAGCATGCTCTTCTTTAAGACTAGGCAAACAGAACCGGAATGAGATGAGATGAATGAGCAGGAAAACTAAGAAAGAAAGATTCAAATAGCGCACAATAAAGACAGTGGGGAAAACATCTTCATTCAGATAGCATGGGTTAAGCGAGGATGACCCGTCAGCGAGTTAGTTGTGATTGGAGCGAGGACAGAAAGGGGGCGTGTCCTGAGCATACAGCAGGGGAGAAGACGACCTTTGGAAGTCGAGGAGGGGGTCAGGGGTTAGAGGGTCAGGGTGAGGACCGGTCAGGGTGGTCCTTGTGTCATGCATGTATTCAGGAAGTGCTGAGTAAGGCTTGGGTATATTACCTGGATGGGTCTGAATCCTCCCTTGAGATTGGAAGCAGGAAAGAGAGAAGAGCCAATGGGAGACTGAGCTGGTGAGTGGTGCCCAGACGGAACACACAGCGAGCAAGCCGCAACACACACACACACACTCTTCAATACACACACGCAGTTTTCTCATGCACTGTATGAGACCTGTGTACACACAACTACACTCCCTCACACACACACACACAGCATAGCCCTCTCTCTTGCCTATGCACACACACAAACACACACACACACACACACACACACACACACACTCTAAGCAAACAGAAAGGACACATCATAAGGCTTTTCCGCCTGCTGCATGTGCAGCTTGTCGCTGGGTGCTCTTTGCCAACTCGGCGGTTTCCAGCACTCAGTGTGTGGCTGGCTGTCTCCCACGGCGATGACTTAGCAACACTGGCAGGGTGTGGAGGGCTGCAGGCCAGGGCTGAAGCCAGGCCGGGGGCTGGGGTGAGGCCAGGACTCAGGCTTGAGTGGGGGCCACCGCTGAGGCCAGGACCAGGCTGGGGGCCATTCTCCATAGCTGGACTCCAGTGGTGTCTCCAGCTGTAGGACTGGAGACACCACTAGGACCAACCTGCTTTACCTAGTAGAGGTATAAGAGTGACTGCATAGGGCAAGGATCCCAACCAATGCCAGACCAGGCCTCCTGATGTCATGACTCCAGCAGCCAGCCTCCTCCCACTCTCTGTTACAGGGTGTGGAGGAGAAGACCAGGGTCCACAGGGTTGCTGCATGGGAGCAGCTAGCACCATGGGGGAGGTAGGGGGGTCTGTGGGAGGGTGTGTGGGAGGGGGAGAGTCTGCCTGTGTGCGTGCATGATTGAGTTAGTCAGTTAGTGGCCTGAAACCTATTCTCTTTTCTGCTCGTGTTGCCATTTGTCTGCAGTTTGACAAACGTTCATTAGCTAATATTGCTAACGCCAACAATGCTGGAACTAACAGCCAACCAGTCACTGGTCACACAAAGGCCAATACTGTACAATAAGCTTCATAGGCAGAGACAGTGGACAGAGATATACAGTAGAGAGAGAGACAGAGAGAAAAAGAGAGACAGAGAAAGCAAATGATGTCATTCGTTTTAGGTTTAGGGCAGATGAATGAATCTCTCGGCCCCCTGTACCACTCATGGCGTGGGGCTTGGCCGTTCAGGCTACACAAGGCCTGCTTCTCTGACCGGCAGAAAAGCTCATTGTTCTTCCTCATCTGCTCCAGCACTGCACTTCCGCAGCAACGCAACAGAGAGATAGAAACACAGAGTGGGAGAGAGGAAGGGAGAGACAGAGAAAGCAAGAGAGACAGGGAAAGAGAGAGAGAGAGTGATAGAGAGAAAAAGAGAGAAAGGCAGAGAAAGCAAGAGAGACAGGGAAAGAGAGAGAGAGAGTGATAGAGAGAAAGAGAGAAAGGCAGAGAAAGTGAAAGTTAGAGAGGAAGGGAGAGAGAGAGAAAGAAAGAAAGAAAGAGAGACACAGAAGCAGACAGAAAGTGGCAGAAAGAGAAAAAGTGACACAGTGAAAGAGCGAGAAAGAGTGACGGAGGGGAGAAAGAGAGACAGAGAGAGACAGAGAAAGAGAGACAGAGAGAGACAGAGAGAGAGAGAGAGAGAGACAGAGACAGACAGAGAGAGACAGAGAGAGAGAGAGAGAGAGACAGAGACAGACAGAGAGAGACAGAGAGAGAGAGAAAACAAAAGAGTAAAGAATGGAAAGAGCAGAGGGGGAGCCCCAGAGAGCCAGTGACAGGCTAGTGAGGGCACGTGTGACCGTCCAGTATGACCTGAGCACAGGCCAGACACCTTAAGCTCTCCGGCTATTTATAGCTTGTTTTCAAAACACTGCAGACAGAATCATCTAGAAGGAGGGAATGTTTACATGTTGAGACACTAGCAGGGGGATGCCCAGACAGCCAGAAAAAGCAGCTGTTCTTAACGGATGCCGGTAAACGGATAAGCTACCAGCAGAACCTGCCTGCTGAATGTTGTTCCGTCACGGACCAGGATAATGTCACGTTTACACACACAGACACACACACACCCTGACACACATGCTCACACACACCATGATATGTGATACCCATAGAGTTCTGCCCTCAGCCTAGACCCTTTATTCTCCCCCCTCATCTGCAGAGGAAGACGTCCTGTGATTGGACGTCTATACATTGAGACCGAGAGACTTTAGCACCTGAACAGCCAATCGGAGCGCTAGCCTTCTGAAGACTTCTAAGCAGCTTTGGCAAAGTAAAGGAGGGAGAGGATCAGAGAGTTGTGTGAGCGCGCGTGCGTGTGAAATTGTGTATGAGTGTGTGCGTGATGCGGTTTTTACCTGATGGTGTGTTGGTCGAGGGCCCGTGGCAAACTGGCGAGGGAGGGTTGTGTGATACATGTCCAGCAAGAAGAGAGAAGCAGAGACAAGAGACAGAGAGAGACAAGAAACAGAGAGAGACAGAGAGAGGAAGAAAGAGACAGAGATATAGAGAGAGAAAGTGGGGACAAACAAAAACACAAAAGAACCAATGAGAGGCAGAAGGCATGGTCATTTCCATCAGCGGGATGGCGTCATTTATCGAGCGGTCAACTCCACTCCTCTGTCCAGCGCAGGCTAGCATCTTACAGGCCTCGTCTCTCACTTCCTTTATGTTAGTAGTAGTATGTACTTCCTGTAGTCCCTGGAGTTCGTTGGTACTAGTGTGTACTAGTGTGTTGTGTCAGACCAGCATCCCTGGTGTTGAGTCGCATGTTTCAGAGTGTGTTGTTGTTGGTGAGTGGAAGTGTGGAGGGGTGGGACGCAGGAAGTGACACCACAACAGGAAAGGAGGGAACTTACCGGGCGACTCTGTGGCTGTGCATTCATTGGCTGCGGCTGGGGAGAGTACACTAGAGGGGCGGAGCCAGCATTCTGTCCAGTGGTGTATGGGGACTGGAAGGTAGGGATTGAGGGATGTATGAAGGGGCGGGGAGGTATAATGGGGGAGAGAAAAAGTGAAGGGTGCAAAGGGGGGAAAGGGGGAGAGACAAAAGTTGAATACCAACGGATAGAGTTGGAATGCATACAAACTCCATACAGAACAAAATCATACACATACCCTTTCAAGTTCCTTAAATGTTGGGGATTCAACTATGCCTGATTAAGGTATCCTTTCATTAGAACCCAGGCTGGTATAAAGCACAGTGATCGTGGAGGTGCAGACAGCAGTGTTCAGGGTAAGGCAGGCAGAGAGCAGAGTGATCAGGGTGAGGCAGAGAGGCAGAGAGCAGAGTGATCAGGGTGAGGCAGAGAGGCAGGGAGCAGAGTGATCAGGGTGAGGCAGAGAGGCAGGGAGCAGAGTGATCAGGGTGAGGCAGAGAGGCAGAGTGATCAGAGAGAGGCAGAGAGCAGAGTTATCAGGGTGAGGCAGAGAGGCAGAGTGATCAGAGAGAGGCAGGGAGCAAAGTGATCAGGGTGAGGCAGAGAGCAGAGTGATCAGGGTGAGGCAGAGAGGCAGAGTGATCAGGGTGAAGCAGAGAGGCAGGGAGCAGAGTGATCAGGGTGAGGCAGAGAGGCAGAGTGATCAGGGTGAAGCAGAGAGGCAGGGAGCAGAGTGATCAGGGTGAGGCAGAGAGGCAGGGAGCAGAGTGATCAGGGTGAGGCAGAGAGGCAGAGTGATCAGGGTGAAGCAGAGAGGCAGGGAGCAGAGTGATCAGGGTGAGGCAGAGCAGAGTGATCAGGGTGAGACAGAGCAGAGTGATCAGAGAGAGGCAGAGAGGCAGAGTGATCAGAGAGAGGCAGAGATGCAGGGAGCAGAGTGATCAGGGTGAGGCAGAGAGCAGAGTGATCAGGGTGAGGCAGAGAGGCAGAGTGATCAGGGTGAGGCAGAGAGCGATCAGGGTGAGGCAGAGTGATCAGGGTGAGGCAGAGAGGCAGAGAGCAGAGTGATCAGAGAGAGGCAGAGAGGTAGAGCAGAGTGATCAGGGTGAGGCAGAGAGGCAGGGAGCAGAGTGAGGCAGGGCCATATGGACAGCACGCATTGTTGCTCCAGAACAGCTGAGTCATTCTGAAATCCCTTCCCTTGCACCAGCATACATAAGTGTGTGTGTTTGTGTGCACACGCAGCAAGACAATTGGAGAAACTGGCATCACAGCAGCAGTGTAATTGACTTGCTGTCACGGTAACTAATTGATTAACCCTTGAGTGGCCGAGCAGCCGGCAGCAATTTCCAGGCCCATGACGCGGTGCCGGACGCCGCTCATTAAGACTAATGTCCCTCTCTAGCAGCGCAGACAGATCCAAAGAGGATCCGCTAATAAGTTCAGATTAATAAAAGACAGGCTTCAAGACCGAAACACCAATGGCATGCTGTAACACAAGCTTACAGGACACAGGGGAGGGAGAGAAAGACAGAAAGACACAGACAGATGTCTTGGAAGACGCAGAGAGAGAGAGCGAAACAGAGTCATATCTTCGAGACAGAAAGAAAGAAAACCAAGGCAGCCACAGACATAAAGCATGCGGCGGGACGGTCAAGACGGACGCAGAGAGGGCGACGACGGCGGCGACTCGCACAGACTCACCCCTCCGCCTGTCTCCCAGCCCTTAGGGTAGCGATACTGGGGAACTGTGGGGACGGATACCTGAGAGAGCGCCGGCGAGTGGGCGTGGCCAGGGGGCGTGCCCGCCAAGTTGGGGTGTCCCTTGGTGATGTCGTGAGTGGCGTAGGGAGGCCCGGCGTGCCTTTGTACCTGCGGCGGAGACATGGAGAGAGACGGAGGTTCACAAGAGAGATTGAGAGAGGGGGTGAGATGGAGAGGGTGAGAGCAAGAGATGGATAGAAACAGATGGGGGAAAAGACAGAGAGGGAGATGAGAGAGAGGGAGATGAGAGAGAGAGAGAGGCTTAGTGGAACACTGACTTTGCATTATTTTAATGTTCAGAAAGCCTCAGAATCAACCAGGGAGTGTTTTACTCCAACCCACACATACACACACAGAATGTAGCAGGATTGGTTGTATGAACGGGAGAGAAGAGAGGAGGAAGAGAGCCCTGTGCTGGGTTCCCTCAGACCGGGCATTGCTAGCAGGCTGGACTGGACTGTGCCAGGCTAAGCTATAGATAGCTCTGTACCAGGCCGCGAGGTTGAGCTGTAGCTAGCTCTGTATGAGGTTGAGCTGTAGCTAGCTCTGTATGAGGTTGAGCTGTAGCTAGCTCTGTATGAAGTTGAGCTGTAGCTAGCTCTGTATGAGGTTGAGCTGTAGCTAGCTCTGTATGAGGTTGAGCTGTAGCAAGCTCTGTTCCAGGTTGAGCTGTAGCTAACTCTGTATGAGGTTGAGCTGCAGCTAGCTCTGTATCAGACTGTGCTGCCGTGTCACACTCTGGGCAGGAAACACTCTGGGTGGGCACAGGGCACCCACACACTGCAGCTGCAGCAGCCTGGCACAAACTGGACATACACACAGCAGATTTGAGGCACTGCAGGAATGCCGCCTGTCAGGGCAACACTGATATACTGGAAAGCAGAGACGGCACACACATCGATGCACACACACACGCACATAATATTGTTGCTGTCTCTAAACAACAAAAAACACTTGTTCTACATTGATCACTAGCAATGATTCTCTAAACTGCCCTCCCTCTAAATCCCTCCATCTCTATATCCATCCCTCCCTCCCCCCTCTCTCGCTCTCTCGCTCTCTCACTCTCTCCATCCCTCCCTTGGCGTGGCCCAGTTTCCTGCCTGACCTGGGATAAGGCAGCTAATCTGGCTACTGTTGTCAGGGGAGGAGCTAGACCATAGGCCTGACAATCCCATTGGCTGAGGGGCACGGTAGGGGGATGGGTAGAGGGCCTGCACAGTGCCTGCACAGAGTCAAGTGTATAAACAGCCTGTCAGGCTAGCTAAATCCAACCAGCCTGCCAGGAACCATGCGTTCCACCGATGTCATTTGTGTTCACTGATTGGGTATTGCTCACTTTGAACCAATACCTGAAGCTGTATACAAATTACCTTTTTCAGTACATTACTTAACACTCTGGAATACAAATGTTAAAAAATCCCCCCAAATAAAAATAAAAAGACCAAACTTCTTCATTTTGACATTGTTATTTATTTACAACATTCTTATTTATTTTGTTTTTTTCTATCCTTCAATGCTGCCTGCAGGCATTCAGTGAGCGTAGTCAGAGTCAAGGTCAGGGAGTGCTTTTGGCTCGTGATTGCCCCTGACTGTGTTGAACACTGATCAAGCTGCAGGAATGACATGACCTCGCTGTCAAAGTCTTGCTCTCTCTCTTTCTTTTCACTCATATATTTGCAGAAATACATAAACACACACATACTGTGTATAGACACACACACACACACACACACACACACACACACACACACACACACACAAACACACAAACACACAAACCTAGGGGCCTGGGGACTGTGCTGATGAGGAGCAGTGTTTCCCCGAGCTGACATCATTGTTTTCCCAGAAGGCCATTTGAGGTCAGGTGTGCCCTGACAACCCATATCTCTCTTTATCACTGCAGTTACACACACACACACACACACACACATATATGCACGGACACACACACACACACACACACACACACTCTTGTATAAAATGTGTACCAAAACATGTGCCCACAGAGAGCATGGTGTACATGGTGGAAACATCAAGCTATCCATGCGTGTGTGTGTGTGCAGGTACAGTAATTGTGTATGTTTCTGCATGTACGTGTGAGTACTAAGGCTGTAACGGTTCACAAAACCAATTGTTCGTTTTGCGTGCGTACCGAAACAAAAGCCTCGACTAAATGCTTCAATATGATTACGTGCATCCCTAGTGACATATTCACTATGTTTGGATGGATGCAAACGTTTTGTGTGTGTATGTGTGAAGTGAGAGTGTGTGTATGTATGCAGGTATTGTGTATGCGTGTGTGTGTGTGTGTGTGTGCGTACTCACGCTGTAGACGGCAGCGACACCAGGCTGTGTGGGGAAGATCCTGTCGTCCAGGGAGGGCTGCACGCGCGAGAGCCTGGGGCGCGTCATGTTAAGGAAAATTCTGGAAGGGGGTCAACTTAAGGTCAAAACAGGTCAAAGGTGGGAGGGAGGGGGGCATGGTGACAACATCAACAGTAGCAACAGACAGTAGGACAGAACAGTCCCACTCCAAAAGGATTCAACAGACCCCAGGACACACCTAGTCATTGCATGAACCATGAAACTATATTTCAAAAAACATGCCCATCTAGATGCTCTAGACTTCACGCACATTTTATTTTCTTTCTTCTTAGGGTTCTCTACTTCAGAAATTGTAGCTTGTAAATAATGTTTTCTATACTTAGAACTTCACAATAGGCTAGCCTAAACTTGCTATCAGCCCCCCTCCCCCACCTCTTCAAATGCCCAATCTGCAGAGTACACTTTGTACCTTCACCACACTGCACACGTGTACAGGGGAAAACCAGACATAGACTTCCCGGCTTCTCCAAACCTCCCACACAAAACTGGGAATGACAGGGAGAAGGAGAGGGAGGGAGTGAGTGAGTGAGTGAGTGAGTGAGGGAGGGAGTGAGGGAGGGAGGGAGGGGGGAGGGAGAAGGAGGGAGTGAGGGACGGAGAGGGACGGGGAGGGAGGGAGGGGGGAGGGAGGGAGGGAGGGAGGGAGGGAGGGAGGGAGGGAGGGAGGGAGGGAGGGAGGGAGGGAGGGAGGGAGGGAGGGAGGGAGGGAGGGAGGGAGGGAGGGAGGGAGGGAGGGAGGGAGGGAGGGAAAGGGGAAGGAGGGAGGGACGGAGAAGTAGAGAGAGGAAGAAGGAGAGGGAGGGAGGGAGAAAGGGAGGGAGGGAGGGAGGGAGAAGGAGAGGTAGTTGGGGGATGGGGGGAAGAGGGAGAGGAAACCAGACTTAACTCAGCCAGTCAACAATGAGGTCAAATTCAATCTACAGTGGTCGACTGCTGAATTTATTCAGGAAGCAATTGGATAGAAAGGCTACTATCAGAAGTTAACATGTGACAGGGCGAGGCCTAGGGGAGGTGAGTGAGTGAGGACAACTCTACAGACTATGGACTCATTTCACCTCCAAAGAGTATCCGGGTACAGACTGCTTTACTGGAAACCACTACAACTTATCTTTCTGGTGTGACAGAGAAAGAGAGTGTGAGAGAAAGAAAGAAAGATAAATGGAGAAAGAAGAGAGGTGGGGTAGAGGAAGGAGAGGGAGAAAGAGGCGAGAGAGAAAGCAACAGGGGGAGAGAGAACTTGTAACCTGCTCAGGCAGTTCTCCGTCTATGGAAACTAAGGACAGGCGTACACATACAAGTCACATGATTTCAGGGAAACTCTGTCCCGCACTCCCCTCCTCCTCTCATGAGTTTATTCCTCAGTGAGAGAGAAAGAGAAACAGAGACAGAGAGAGAAACAGAGACAGAGAGAGAAACAGAGACAGAGAGAGACAGAGACAGAGAGACAGAGAGAGAGAGAGAGAGAGAGAGAGAGAGAGAGAGAGAGAGAGAGAGAGAGAGAATGCAGAAAACAGAAAAGTGAGAGGGCTTACTATGAGAGGACACTAAAACAAAACCAAAAAAACTTGATCTAGATCTCAACACAGCTAAAAAAAGTGAAGTGCCATCTTGTCAGTGTGTAACGTGTGTATGTGGAGAAAGAAAGAAAAATAAATGGGGAAAGGGAAACATTGGAGAAGTGTGGAGCGGAATGCCGGGGGGGCAACAAGTACGTTTCCAGTCTGGGGTCAAAGTTCAACTCCATCCGTATGACACCGGTAGCTAGGGAAATCAATCAGGTGAGACAAGAAACTGACACCCCTGAAATTTGGCAGAAGAGACCCCGTAACTGAGTAAAACTGCCCTATGCTCTGGAAAAGCATAGAAAATGCTTTTGCATGTACAGTGGACACAGTTAAAACATCTGATTGCCTGCCTGATAAGCCTCATTCACGAACAAGTGAGAGTCCATCGATGCATTTATAAACGTAAAGCGTAAACGAGCACAGACATAGACTCACATTCTGCTCTGTCAAACAGCTTGAGGTTTAGGAACGTTTTTACACAATTCCATAGCACAAATTGTTTATTTCCTAGATTCTACGGGTCACTAGAACATGAAAGCTCTGACGGTCTTGTCTTGTCACAGCTGTTGTATATGAACCTGACCTACTTCTGGGAGACACAAACCCCTGGCCAATGCTAACCCTTTGCTCCAGACTCAGGAGATGCTAACCCCTTGCTACAGGCTTGGGAAATGCAACCCCTTACTAATGCTATCACCTTGCTACAGGCTCTGGAGATGCTAACCCCTTGCTATAATGCTAAAACCTTGCTACAGGCTCTGGAGATGCTAACCCCTTGCTATAATGCTAAAACCTTGCTACAGGCTCGGAGACCATAATCAGATGCTAACCCCTTGCTCCAGGCTCTGGAGGACAGTTCACTCATCCTGGAGCACAGGGCTAACCAAGGCTGACAGCCAGGAGGGGGGCAGGCCTTACTAATTAGTCATTAGCCTAAAAGGGAGAGTGAGAAAGAGAGAAGGGGGAGGGGGAAGTGTGTGTGTGAGTGAGAGAGAAAAAGGGAGGAGGCGGTTGTCATTAAGAGACAGTCAGTTGAGGATTTCTGGAATCCAGACAACACTGCGGGGAAGTCAACAGAGCTGAGAGACAAACATAGAAGAAAGGTAGAAGGTACAAGAAGAGAAGTTGAACAAGAGCGCAAAGGCATAAGAGGAGAGAGGTTGAAGAGAGGAGAGGCAGCAGAAAAGACAAAAAAAAAGGTGCCAGGACTCTGTAAAGGGTGAACCAGGCCTGCCCAGAGAGGTGAACTTTGCCAGGTTGGCCGTGATGTCGAGCGAGGCCAGAGAGAAGCCCACGGCGCTGACTCACTCAGGCAGGCCCCTCCAGGGAGACCCTGGCCCGGGGGGATGACGTTCACCCATAACACTCACAACTCCAGCCTCAGTCCTGTCTACGCAAAGCCTGCTCCACACCAGTCTCACTCACTTTCTGAGGCCAAACACTGGGTCACCCCCTCCCTATATTAGCTTAGTAGGCAGACTTCATGTTTCCCCCGGTGACCACTCCCTGGCGACAGTAGCTATGCGCACCCCCCCCCCCCCCCCGCCTTCCTTGTCACAGCAACAGAGGGGGGAAAGCATGTCATGTCTCAGCCTTGTCCTTAGCTTACTGCAAAGCCACTTATGTGCTAAGTGTGTGTGAGAGGGAGAACGACAGAGAGAAAGACAGAGAGACATCTGAAAACATACAGGACAGCAGGTCAAAGTCAAGCTGAATTTTCTGCTGAGTCGTCAAAGACGTTTCCCTGAAATCCCAATTTCCTTAACAGTCTGACCCAATGAAAATAAACAACATGTTGTTGTGAACGGTCACATTGGAACAACTGCCTGCAGTAAAGGAAAATGACTCGAGACTAGGCGATTATTATGCTGATTTCCATACCAACAATTAGACACTTCCCTTCACAGTCAAACTATAGTTTCTCTTACCTCTGTAGTTTATCATCTCAAAAAAATTATAACATTTTTGGATCTCTTATTTCCAGTCTATTAACTATCCTTCTCTATAACCTATACCGGTAGGTTACTTCTCTCTCTCTCTCTCTCTCTCTCTTTGCTCCAGAGTTCAGTCTAGTCTCTCTTTTCTCCATAATCTATACCATCTCTGTCTTCTCGACCACTTAGTGACTCCTTCCTCCATAATCTATAGTCTCTCTCTTCTCTATGATCTATAGTCTTCCTCCCCTCTCTGTCTCTTCTCTCCAGACTTGCCTCTCGGCCCCAGTAGAGCCATCCTGCAGCCTACCTGAGTTCACTGGATCCAGAGGGGAGGCACAGGAAGTGAGTGGAGACAGGCCATATGGTGCAGGCACAAAAGCCCCTTCTCTCCCTCTCCCTACCTCCATCTCCCCCTCTTTCTCTACCCTTCAGGCTCACACAGCGCTGGGTAAACAGGCAGACCAGCAAGGAGGCCACGAGGCAGCCATGACAGCAGGCAGGCAGGCAGGCATGCAAGGAACTAGGCAGCCATGACAGCAGGCAGGCTGGGGGACAGCATGCAGTATAGCAGGCAGACAGACAGTTATGCTGAGATGGCGCTTTCACTGCAGCAAGCTGATGCATTCAAATCCCCCAGTGGATCTCCTTCGAGTCTGTTTCGGCTACATCTCCTTCGAGTCTGTTTAGGCTACATCTCCTTCTTGTCTGTTTATGCTACATCTCCTTCTTGACTGTTTATGCTACATCTCCTTCTTGTCTGTTTATGCTACATCTCCTTCTTGTCTGTTTCGGCTACATCTCCTTCTTGTCTGTTTATGCTACATCTCCTTCTTGTCTGTTTATGCTACATCTCCTTCTTGTCTGTTTATGCTACATCTCCTTCTTGTCTGTTTATGCTACATCTCCTTCTTGTCTGTTTATGCTACATCTCCTTCGAGTCTGTTTATGCTACATCTCCTTCGAGTCTGTTTATGCTACATCTCCTTCGAGCCTGTTTATGCTACATCTTCGAAAGTGTGCAAAAGGTTTGTTGGGAAGTCCTGGCTTCCACACAGACAACAGAAGCTACCCTTGTAAGCCACCACGATAGGTTCCATCTTGCACATTATCCTTCAGGGCCCGAAAGCACCACGCTCGCCACACATATCAGCTGACTGCAGGAAAAATGTATCGCAGTGATATCACGGCTGTCAATCCATCCAGGCAGAGCTCTGCCAACCCCCCCCCCCCCCCCCCGCCCCCCAAAACAAACAAAAACAAGCAACCAGAGCAGGGTTGAATGGAGACAAGTCCCTGGCTGTTTCTCCCTGCTGTAGGCAGACCTGTGCCGGCTGCCTGTCTGACTGGCTGCCAACTCAGCAGCTTATTTATAACCCCAACAGTGAGTGTGCTTATGAGAACATCTCACCATATAGCCCGGCCTGGTCTAGCTAGCATGCAGCTGTCCTCCCCAGCAGGGCCGTGTAGCGCTACGTGACCCTCCAGCTGGCTACATACCGTGTTATCTAAGGACCGAACACTTCAGGTCACCTACAGTCCTGAGTCTGTCTTCCCTCCTCACGGCAGGCAGTGTGGACACAAACGGGGCAGGTGTTAGGCTTGCTAGACCCTGGGCTGTTAGCGTGCATTTTCAAAACAAGCTATGTTTAACGGCCTACAGGCTTGCTATTAATAAGGTGGGCAAAATAGAGGGATGGGCAACGGGCAACAAGGTGACAAGACATTTTGAAACAGGAGAACTCGAATAGAGAACGGTTCAGAGAACTCTGCTCAATCAACCAGCCATACATACCTGCAATCCAGTCAATCATCCATCCAGCCAGCCAACCAGTCATCCATCCATCTAGCCAACCAGTCATCCAGTCAGACAGCCAACCAGTCACCCATCCAGCTAGCCAACCAGTCATCCATCCATCTAGCCAACCACTCATCCAGTCAGCCAGCCAACCAGTCACCCATCCAGCTAGCCAACCAGTCATCCATCCATCAAGCCAACCACTCATCCAGTCACCCAGCCAACCAGTCACCCATCCAGCTAGCCAACCAGTCCTCCACCCATCCAGCCAGGCAGGCCGCAGGGTAAGTGGGGGGGTGAGGGGTAGGGATGAAGGAGGGGGGTAAGGCTGGGTGATCTGGGTCTTTGTTAGCAGGCGGTGGGAAGCGCTGCCTTGGCCCCCTGGCTCTGAATGCTGAGCAGCCCTGCCATTGTCAGCAAGTGTAGGAGCAGCAGCAGCCACCGTCGCATGCGCCCACTGTCTCTCTGGCAACCAAGGGCAGCAATGAAACCCCTCCCCCCTCCCCCCCAACACCCTCCTCACACTTTCTCTCACAGTCTTCATATCTCAACACACATACAGGCATCGATCACACTCTCTCACTCACTCACTCACTCACACACACAAACACAGCCTCCCTTCTCTCACACACCCCCACACACACACACTCACTCACTCTCTCTTTGACGTGCACACACACTGGGAACTCCCATCCTGTGGAAGCGGTAGGCAGATGGAGCATAACACACTCCCACTTCCTTGACCTCAGCTAGTGAATGAGGCAGACAGAAAGCAGACAATGTAACACTCATGTGTGGATGCTACAACATCTGACGTACACGTCTAGTAGGTCACATGACAGTTTCAAAAACCACGGCCGTACTATGCAATGTCAATAATGAAGTGATATTCCGATGTGCAACAGCGCATGTGTAGTGGTCTTGAAAATTGTTCTCTCATGGGAGTAAAAGGAACCGTAGTGCCGTTGGTGTACAGTAGTGACAACACAGCAACGTCCAATGACTACTAAAATCCTGCATATAACCCTCTTCTCCTCGCATTCTTTGAAACACTGATACAGCAATTTCATAAAGGCCGTAACTAGAAAAACCCTGTGTTAGGCCGTTTAGCCCTAAAAGGCATCCTAGGAAACAGCTGCAAACGATCTGTTCCACGGACGGGACACGGTCTGAGCACGTGGCCCTGTCATCACATCCACAACGCCGTGAGGGGACAGGATCCATCCACTTATGGAAATAAATAAATAATAATTAAAGAAGTAAATCAGGATCGAGGGACTATGACTGGGGGTGGGGGGTGCAGGGGTCAGAGCCAACACAGGTAGCCTCACAGATGTCTGTCACGCATGGGCAAACACTGGAACACGCCCAGATCCAGAACTCGCTTCCACAGAAACAGCCCCAGCTTTCCAAGCACGCACACACGTACGCACACACACGTACGCACACACACCTTCTCACAGGCTGCAATTAACAGAAGCAGGAAACTAAGTCAACTTAATCCTCTCACACAACGACCAACCTATCCCTGCTGTGAATAAAACAGGAGATGACATAACTATGCCCTCACAGACTGGCATCTAACCAGAGAAGAGGAGCCTCATACCTTGACTCACATTATTATATAGCCTATATATATATTATCCGATAATGGACACCCCTGCAGCCAATCAGAATCGTGTTGTCACCCAGACCATGGTATTAAGAGCATTAATGTATGGCTACTAATCCGGACACACAACTACACCTACTATATTGTCACAATATCCAGGAGGTGGAGCAAATAGGCCTAATATATATGTGTTGAAACCATATTCAGCATAAAAAGCTGCAGATTGCCATAATTCATACAGACAGCCAGTGGGTGATATTGTTGGCTAACGAATACAAACCGTTACAGCAAACAGACTAAGGCATGGTTCAGACCAGATCATGTCCTAATAAGATATCATTTCAACTAAACATACTATAGGTCCTATACAATAGTTATAGTATAGGACAACAGCTGACTCTCATTCACCTGTAGTGATATGGAAAGGCAGACTTAGGCTTCTGCTGCCCACCCCACCCCCACCCATAGTAACACTACTCCAAGGCATTAGCCTCACTTGCAACCGGCAAATGGCTGATCTAATCATCCAGGCTTTAGAGCTGATCATAAATGTGTGTAGTAGTTAATGTAATGGTAACAATTACTTGACGATTCTTGAAGTGGTAGCGTCATGGTCGTTTTTATGCACTAATTCCATACTATTGTACCTATGCATTAATTCCATACCAGGAGCCGAAGCATTGAGTTTGTGAGTTATCAGAGCAGGAGAGAGAGATGGTTATCTCTTAACGTATGTTGGTAGTGGATAAAATAAAAATTGCTGGCTAAACTCCATATTAAAGATTTAAACTATCTCACATATCAAGCAAATATGAGGCAACAATTGAACTCTTTACAGTATAAATATGTAGGCAAACATGTCATTATATTGTTATGATAGCAAAGGCGGTCAAATTGTATTTAAAGAAATATGTAAAAATTGCGTTTGTTGTAACTAACGAATATAGCTGGGCTTTCTAAAGAGAAAAATGCAACACTTCCCATATTGTACATTATATTTCAATGTGAAACGTTAAATCATAACATGATCGTAATGACTGGTTGGTGTCAAGCGCCATGTACTGTGCCGCTGTCAAAACCACGGGCTTGAAAATGCCGGTGCTTCACCGGCTGTCATCTTGTACGCTGTATCTAAGGCCTAATCTTAGCAGGTGTCTCGGTGCAATACAACTTGCAATCTACAAGAAATCAATACATGCAGCCGTGAAAAATCAAGGCATGACATTTCCCTTCGGTTGTTAGTTAACTAAATAAATGATTTCAATGGGACAACAAGGGGCTCATGTCGTAAACTATGACACCACGACAAAACTTGCTTATGCTTTGCTGCTGATTGCGACGTGACTAGAGCTAGTCGCTAGAAATACGAACAAGACGTAAGCTACTAACTAGCACTAGCGTTAGCTAGTAGATCCAAAAACCGGCAGCGAACAAAGCCGTGGCTAGTAGCTAGCGGTGCTAATGACCCATTCCATTAGGACATGATCAGTCTCGTCGAACCTGCTAAATCGTCATACACAGTTAGATATTACAAGCAAAGTATGTCCCTGTCTATGTAACCTAAAAGGATCTCAAAATCGGATGTGATTTAATATCAGCTATGTCGATAACTAAGCTGCCGGGTAATTCTAAAGCTAACCAATGAAGCTAACTTAATGGTCGTTAGTAGCACCTAGCTTCTAGCCATTGTCCCCTCCCTGCTGACTACGAAACATCACTCGCATCACCCACAATCCAACCCCCAAATTCTCCGAAATGTGTTAAATAATTCCGTCACAATCCGAACATTAACTTAACATGATTTGGGTGAAAAGGGCATCATTGTCCATGAAGGATACTGAGGAGGCGGCACAGCGGTCGGCTGAGGAGCGGTCGGGGCTCCCGGCGGTAAAGACACGGAGGTTAGGGTACCCCGCAGTTGGCTCGACGGAGACGGGCCGGTTCCAGTTCCACTTACTGCGACAGTGGCGGATTTTGGGACTACTTTCGGCGGCAAACTCATTGCAAAAAAATAAACAAAAGAAAATAATACACTAATAAATACTGATGCAAACAAAGTCTAGCTTGCATACATATAGCAAGCGTTTGGAAATGTTGAAGCAGGCCGCAACCCCCTTTGCCGAACTGGGATAGCTTGCTAGCTCGTATAGCAGCAGAAATGCCTTTTTCATGGAAAGTCGCCGTTCGGATCTGTGGTGCTATTCATGGTGGGAGGTTTGCCTCCCTTGCCCGTCCGGGACCTCCGCGGATCCGGTTCGGTTCAGATCTTCAAATGAATATTGCCGGTATCTTGCCTCCTTCAGTTATTTAACATTTGCTCTCAGCAAAAGATATTTCTATAATAATTTTCCTAACGGAGTGGGGAGACTTCATCAACATGGCGATGCGGCCGCTTCCAGCAGTCCGGCAGGACAGACCATTCGGTAATTCTCGGCCAATTACGGATAGGCTCGTCCTACCAAAGGCTACCTCATTATTTTCCATGAACGTGCATTGCTTCACTTTAATGTCAAAAGTGACGTGAAGAATTAACATTCCACTTACTTTACAAGAAACGAAACCGGTAGTATCACAATTTATAATTGAGAAATACTACTGTGGTAATGCAAACACCACATCCTGCACTCCCTTTCAATGCTGCTTTCAATCATAATTTACAATAATGCAGTGTAAAATGACTTATCTTAATTATTTTACTGGAAAATCTATGCTATTGTATTTAGTCCGATAAAAAAAAAACTCGCCACAAGTTTGTGACAACCTATATTATATGGTATTAGACGTTATCTGGTCAAATCAGATCACAAGTTTTGTATCTAAATGTATGCAGCGATCCCTTGTGTCCAACACAGCACATTACACCCCCTTTTTAGAACCCTCTATAAAATACACGAGTAATTTTAGTTTTTTTTCTAATTTAAAGGCTTTTAAGCCTTACTTAAAAAAACAAAAAGTCGTTCAGATTACACACTTTTATTGGACTAAAAAGATGTATGGCACAATAAATCAGTGCTAACATTATGCATGTGCATGACCGAACAACTAAAGTGTTAAAACAACACTTTGGAATTGCTTAAAAATATGTATCATTCAATAGACTTGATAGACTTGACACCATGCTGCCAATTAATGCATATATTTTCATGTTTGTATTAATATATAAACACAGTGGTTGGTGTACAGTAGGTTAACTGTACTTGGGAGAATATGTGTAAAGGCCTAACAGTCAACTTTTTCTTCCTCTAGGATCTCACATTTCTGACATTATCTGTTGTGTGCTTGGACATTAGCCTTAATAGCTGAATAATTATTGAAGAGTGCCAGAATAATTATTTGGCTTTGAAGGGTTTCAGGTGGTTCCCTTTCTCACCCAAAGATTGAACGTTTATTTACCACAGTTTACAGGATGTTATTATTGGTGGACTAAAAACAATTTGCAGAATATATGCCGGGAACATGGTTTCAGACAGACAGGCTGCAATAGTATGTATAGCTTAAGGATCATTTGTCATAAAAACGGATGATGATGGAATATATAATATAATTCACAAAAATGTACGATACCCCAAAAAAACAAACAAAAAATACAGAAAATAAATATCACTTTCCGTAAGAAAATATAAGCATATTAAGCTAAATCTTTTGTCGCAAAATATTATTGAACAAAATACAAAATATCTTTCCCTTTTTTTCTTTTACAACCATTCTTTTGGTTTCCAGTGTCAAAATCATCCCTCCCTCATTTGATCCTATAGAAATGTGTCCTCCACTCCTGTTAAGTAACAAAGGCTGGTTTCTAAAACTCTTTGTCACAGTGACAGGAGTCAGGATGAGTGTGTGTGTGGGGGTCTTAAAGTCCAACTTCAGTCCACACAAGGCACAGGGTGTTGTGGTTTGGAACCTGAGAGGGATCGGTTTGCGTTTCAGTGGTTTGGAGACCAGAGCTCTCCTTCTCGGGATACTACGCCAGGTTTAACTTCCAGGCTAACTTTCATATACCTGTGCATAAAAGGTCCATATACTGAAGGTCCCAATCTACCACCAACCAGACCAGTCAGTCCAGCTAAGAGCAGGCTATCACCAGAGCTCACACTTGTGTTGGGGGTTCATGGGGGTGTTGGCTTTGCAGCCGAAATGCTTGGAGAACTCGTGCGAATTGGAGACGGTGCCGATGACCCGGAACCTGGACGGACTGTGTGGATCTGTGATGACCCCTTCGTGGGAACTCTCCGGAGTGCGGACGGAGCACCACACCTGCACAAACCAGGCAGAAGCAGACCAGGTGACCACCAGAAGACAAGTCACAGCAGGGTGTTCAGACAAGCAAGCATCAGAACAGGGAGGGGGGGGAGGTAAACATGGGGAAATTGGCCAGTCAGAAAAGGGCATATTAAGCCGCTGAGGCTGCCGGAACTACAAACCTGAGCGAACCCGATGAAGAAAAGCTGCTGGTTGGTCATCCCCAGAGCTGGCAGTGTGGGCTCCTCGCCATTCTTCTCAATCCAGTTCACGTAAGCCTTCACAGTGACACAGCCTCTCGTTACACACACCATCATCCTCCTCCTCCTCCCCCCGCCCCTCTCCTCACGGAGCTCCTCCCCCCCCCCCCTCTCCTCATGCAGCTCCTCCCCCCGCCCCTCTCCTCACAGAGCTCCTCCCCCGCCCCTCTCCTCACAGAGCTCCTCCCCCCGCCCCTCTCCTCACAGAGCTCTTCCCCCCGCCCCTCTCCTCACAGAGCTCCTCCCCCCGCCCCTCTCCTCACAGAGCTCCTCCCCCCGCCCCTCTCCTCACAGAGCTCCTCACCCGCCCCTCTCCTCACAGAGCTCCTCCCCCCGCACCTCTCCTCATGGAGCGACCCAGGCGAGCCTCTCTTTTCTCCCTCTCCACTGCCTTTATCTCCTTCTCTCCCCCCGTCCACCACCCGGGGTCCACTTAGGTCCCCTTCCTCCCCACATACTCTGCTCATCTGCTCCGTAACCTATGACTTTTTCCCTCGCTGACGGGCCCCCTCGCTGACGGCCCCCTCGCTGACGACCCCCTCGCTGACGACCCCCTCGCTGACGGCCCCCTCGCTGACACCTGTTGCGTTTCCAGAGAGGTAGGCCGCCCTTCTTTTTCCACTGAAGATTACAGGCGTGACCCACCATAACCCAAACCCAGGGCATGGGAAACAAGCAGCGACAAGCAGATCGAGAAACACGGTTTTACCTCAGGTGGGGTTTAAGCCATCGAAAGAACACTGTGTCTATCTGCTTACCTTCAGGGGGCTTGTCAATACGTTTGGGGAAAATATTTCACACCATGAATGGCATGAACTGGGCATGAACGCAGCACACAGTGTGCTAGACACACCCTATGGCCCTGCATTACTTGGCTGGGAAGTATGCTGTCTAATATAACCTAAAGGGGGGGAGGTTGTTTGTGTTTCTGCAGAGTGTTTCGCCGCAGACCAAAAGGTCACAGGTTCAAACGCACCCCGTGCTGTGTATCCCTGTGGATGTAAGTCCAAAAGGCGAAATAAATGCATTTTGATCTAAATAAAAGTTGTGTTGGGTGGGACTGGCACGGACCTTGTAGGCAGCCTTCAGCCCTCCGTTATCGGCGATGTTTTCCCCCAGGGTGTGTTTGCCGTTGAGCGGTTCCTTGTTGATGCTGTAGTTGCTGTACTGCTCCACCATGCACTGAGTCTGCTGCTTGAAGGCCTCCACAGACGAGTTCTTCCACCAAGAGCGCAGGTTCCCGTCCTTGTCGTACTCCCTCCCTGTCACATCCAACAGAGTGTCATCTCTCATCTGCAACACCTAAACTAGGGCTTGGGGTTGGGGTGCTGGGGGGGGGGGGATGTTGTGCTGGGCAGAGAGACACTCAAATCACCTCAGCTACTCAAGACAGTTTGAAATGAGTATCTTGTCCCCCGCCAGAATAGGTGCATGTCTCTTCGTATGTCTCTTGTATCGAATAAATCCAGAATATTTACCTTGGTCGTCAAAGGCGTGGGTCAGCTCGTGACCCATGACAACGCCAATCCCCCCAAAGTTCAGGGCTCTGGGGGACAAGATTTAAGGGGGAACATTACAGCTATGAAGAGGTTTCGGAACAAATGCGACTGTCTAGATAACGACACCAGTTAACTACCAGTTGTGCTTGCACAGCTGTTGTGTTAGGTCTTGTCTTTGCACTCAACTCTTTCTTCCACTGTAAATACCACTGGCAACATTAGAGTGTTGGGATGCTGGTATATGTCAGGTCAGTGGAGGAGGGGACTTACTTGGGCCACGCACGGCTGTAGAAGGGAGCCTGGAGGATCCCTGCAGGCAGAACCATCTCATTCTTGGTGGGGTTGTAGTAAGCGTTCACCGTGGGCGGGGTCATGCTCCACCTGCACGAAAGGAAGTCAACAAGGGATAACAGCGGTCAGAAAGGACAGGGAGGAGGGGGTCAGAAGGAGAACCGGGTGAGAGCAGGACAAGGGCTGTTCTCCAGTCCATTTAGACACACAGGAGAACCTTGAACAGAACATTTCCCAGTTCAGTCAGACACACGGAGAACCCTGACTAGAAAATATCCCTGGCTAAGCCCAGAGAGAAACAGGGATCAATTCAAATGGAGGAAGTGGGCTGCTGGGGAACGGCCCAGGATGCCGGCAGTGTTTTGTTGAGTCAGCAACAATCTTCATCAAGGCAGCTGAAGTTTTCTCCAGAGAGAGAGAGACAATGAAAAAAGGGAGGGATGGGTGAAGGAGGAAGGGGGGGAAGGAATTAGGGAGGCTGAGGGAGAGGGAGGGAGGGATGGATGGACAGAGGGAGGGTTTCAGTAACTCACTGGTCTCTGTTGGGAGTTTTCCTTAGCTGGTCAGCTGTCACTCTGGCTGAGAAGTTGTAGTACTGCATGACATTCTGGAAATACAGATCTGACACCACCTCGAACTGAGGGAGAGAGACACAAAGTCAGATGACAGGTAACAGTGCAGAAGCACGCATTTTCAACAACAGGTTATCCACCTAATTTACCTACATCATTGAACACTTTGTCCAGCTCCTTGGCGTCCATTATGAACTTTGGGTATCCGACCATGTTGTAAATGGCATCAGCCTGTGAGGGAACACAAGAGGTGAAAGGGAACAGAATGTCATTTCCGACACCAGGTGGCACTAAAGGGTTATAGCAAATGAACCGGTCGGCTATTTCCTGTATCTGACAACCTCTTCTGAAATAGTTAACATTTCTACACCCTAATTGCATTCCCTATGCTACTAACATGCAATCATTCTCATGACACTGGGGGACATGTTTATATAGTACAAATGTCATTGTTTTGAGAAGATAGCTACAAGATAGCTTGGATGATATTATATATCATATTGTTTGTATCAAGCTTTTATCAACAAGATTAATGTAGCAGAGACAGACAGTAATGGGGTTTGACGTCCCAGTTGTGAAGGAACTGTGGGCTATTGAGATTAACCACAGCCATGTAAACATTGAGGCCATGGCATTCATAGCAAGTCTCTCACCTTCTCTTTGGCTGCTTTTTTAGTCTCCGGGTCCATCCAGCTGACGTACTTCAGACTGTCCTCAAACGCCCACTTGATTTCTGAGACCATGTTTTCTGCCTGACACACACACACACACACACACGTACAAAGGACACACACACACGTACGAAGGACACACACAGGCTTATCAGTACAATTCACACCCAGGGTTATGTTATACAAATAGAAAAGACAGTTCTATCATAGTATATCTGTGTGGCACTTACAATGGCCTTGCTGTCCTCTGCGAAGGTGGATTTGACAAACAAGGCCCCCAGAGCGAAGCCCAGAGCACTGTCGGTATCACTGACACACAGCTTCCAGCGAGGGGTGCAGCTCTGCAACAGCAACACACGCGCACACACACATTAGGAACTTGAGGGGAAAATGCGTCTCTTCAACAACCACACCATCAACAACAACCACACACTAGGAACTGTGGATTAGAACACGATTGAATACTGCTTTTCATCCCACTGAGAGGTGAGAGAACTCTACTGACAGATACAATCAGTACGCAGAGTCTGAGAAATAGGAGCCTGAGAAGTGTTACTGTGCAGAGCCAGAGAAAGGACCGCAAAGTGAGAAGGAAATGAACCATACGGTGTCAGAGAAACAAGCAGACAAGAGAGGGTTGTGGCTTTGCAAAGTCTCTCTGAGGCTTGAAGGTCAGATAATTCCATTCTATTGGAAAAAGAAAGGGAGGGAGCGTGAGACAGAGAGAGAGAGAGGGAGAGAGAGAGAGAGAGAGAGAGAGAGAGAGAGAGAGAGAGAGAGAGAGAGAGAGAGAGAGAGAGGGGAACACTACATTATATGTCATGTGGCACAAGGTCAGCTAGGTGACCCCTTAGTGCTCTGAGGAAGACAGGCAATAAATACAGGACTGACCTAGCCAGTCCCTGACCTAGGGTCTGAGCTCACAGCACGTGATACAGTTTCAGAGGTAATTAACAGCAGTAACAAGGTAAAATTCTTGCAGTAAAAAACATCATATATTCCAGATCTACCATCAGAATCACCACCAGAACCAATACCAGAACCATCATTAGAACAGCTTTTAGAACCACCAAACCACCGTCACAACTACTTTTAGATCTTCCATTAGAAATAGCATCCAAACTACTTTTAGAACCACTATTAAACCACTATGAGAACCCCCATTAATCATGACCATCCTTAACCAGTGAGGCTGTGTGACAGACTAGCTGCAGGGAAGGAAAGTCTGCATCATAATGTCATGGTGTGAAGTTTCATCTTATTCTCCCAAACGTGTAGGACACCCTGTTCGTCTTGATGTTTGGCAAATCAGCATGAAAACTTTGCCCGGAGACAAGACCCCTGCTT
Organism: Hypomesus nipponensis; assembly: GCF_054491055.1. Classification (NCBI taxonomy): domain Eukaryota; kingdom Metazoa; phylum Chordata; class Actinopteri; order Osmeriformes; family Osmeridae; genus Hypomesus; species Hypomesus nipponensis. The sequence continues at coordinate 13,884,796 of NC_140369.1, forward strand.
GTCTGTTCTCTTCGTCTTTAAGAAACCCATGACCTTCTGACTCTGCCTTGGAGACACAGATGCTCCGTCTCGGTGTGTGTGTGTGTGTGTGTGTCTGAGTGTGTGTGAGTGTGTGTCTGTGTGTGTCTCTGAGTGTGTTTGTGTGTGTGTCTGTGTGTCTGTCTATGTGTCTGTGTGTGTGTGTGTCTGTGTGTCTCTGAGTTTGTCTGTGTGTGTGTCTGTCTACGTGTGTGTGTGTGTGTGTGTGTGTGTGTGTGTGTGTGTCTGTGTGTCTCTGAGTTTGTCTGTGTGTGTGTCTGTGTGTCTGTCTTCTGTGTGTCTGTGTGTGTGTGTCTGTGTGTGTCTGTGAGTGTGCGTGTCAGTGTGTGTGCGCCTGTCTGAGTGTGTGTGTGTGTGTGTGCGTGAGAGATGGTGTTCCTTTCCAAAGGGCTGACTGTTGTTTTTGTGAGACCCCCAGAGATGGGCAACAACAGGACTCCTCTCCCACCCACCCACCCTCTCGCTTTCACAGGCCCTCTTTCCCTTACTGTGGAGATCCAGTCCCCAAGCTGAGAGCATGCTGGGGGAGGGAGGGAGGCAGACGCCAGAGGGTGTGGGTTGAAGACAGGATGGGGCGGGGAGGGGGGGGGGGCAGAGAGGAAGCAGGGACAGATAAAGAAAAGACAACAGAGATGGACGGGTACTGGATGTGGAAGCTAGGAGGGTCTGGAGAACACACACACATACAACTCACACAGCCAAACAGGCATACACAAACATACATACACACACACACACACACACACACACACAGGCTATCCAAGCCACAGCTCCTTCCTTGGTATGTTATTACAGTTTGACCCCAGTGAAAAACAAGGCAGAGGAACAGGATCCAGCTTAGATAAGAGCTAGGATCAGCACAACAGCCAGACTCTGCTCTCTTTAACACCAGCCTAGTGGTGGTAGTGAGCCTGGCTATCAGTGTCTTCACTGTCAGATCTGTCTCACTACATTCACCCTCCATGCCCTGGACTAGACAGTACACGTTGTTTTATAACTTGACAATGTACTTTACAGTCACTTTGAGTGTAAAGTACAGGCGCCAATGACCTTTTATCAGCGCTATATGCAAATCCACCGAAGCTGAAAGAGCGGCTCCTCCTCTTATGGATGATCTGTGAAGCACCCTTGCTTGTATCTTATTGGCCCCCTGCTAGTTTGGCCTGATTACGACTGGACGGGATGGCGCCGTCCTTGTCTCACCTTCTTGGTACCGTACATGACCTCAAAGAAGCGCTGCTCGGCATCCTGGAAGCGCTGGTCCAAGATGGACACCATCTTCCTCACCACCTTCATCATCATGTAGTTGTTGAGGAGGCTGCACAGGGAGAAGGGTCAGGTGAAAATACCGCCTGGCAAGTTCACACATTTTAGATGCAAGACAAATGAATACATAAAACACAATATGTTGTTTAAGAGTAATTACTCAGTCGGTAAGACAAGTTCACACATCAGATTTGATATAAATGTATTCTGTGCTAATGTGTGCTAATATGTATCAATAAAACATAGGTAAACACAATAAGCGGTTAAAGAGTTGCTACACACCCAATTTCAGCCTTGGCCGACCCTGACATATTTTCAGAAAATGCTTTCTCGTGAAATGTTGTGGTTAGGGGATTTTTTTTTTACTTTTGCCAAATTCTCAAAGTGAAACAGGAACTTGGCCAATGAATCACCCACAACCACTCCCTGAAGTACGTTGGAGTTCCCCAAAAGGTCCTATGTCACAAAAAGATTCAAATATTTTTAACCACAAGGGGCCAAAAGTACTACCCACACGCATTTAACTCCCAAAAGAGTTGTTTGGCCTATTTTCAATAGAATCTGAATTGTGTTCATTTTCAGAAACTCTCTGTAACTGACTGGGAGGGTGAGACCCTCGGTTGTCATGGAGATAGTTGTTCAGGAGGACCGGAGCGTTGTGAGTGTCTGACCTCTTGTTGGTGATGAGGATGAGGTCGGACACCTTCTGGAGATACTCCCTGGCATACACCACCACGGGCTCCGAGTCGTTGAGGACGACAGGGGAAAACACGTCTGTCAGGTAGGGCATCCAGTCCACAGCGGGTGCCAGAGTCTGAACACACACACGCACACACACAAACACACCAACAAACGACATGCACAGCCGTGTAAGACGTGTGGCACAAACACAGCCACACCAGATGTGAGGCTGATCAGAGTTGAACCTGAGACAGTTGTAACTGACTAGATATGTACTGTAGCTAGTAATCTTTATATCTGTCAAACAGACCAGCCAGCCTGCTAACCTGCTAGCCAGCCAGTCAGCCAACAGGCCTGTCATCCAGCCAGCAAACAGGCCAGTCATCCAGCCAGCCAGCAAACAGGCCAGCCAGCCATTCTCCTGATTCAGCTTACCGCCAGCTCCTTGGCCTGCATCTTGTGGTAGATGAGCTCTTCATCCCTCCTCTCCTCCTGAGGAACAGTGATGTTAGCCAGGCTGGTCTCAAAGTCCACGATCTCCTGCATCAACGACCGCGACGTCTCCTCAGAGCCCCCCAAAAGGACCCCCAGTTCTACCAAGAAGTCCAGGTAGGCACTCAGGTACTGCAGAGACCAGCCAGCCAGCCAGGCAACCAGCCAGGCAACCAGCCAGGCAGGAAGGCAGAGAAGGAACACGCACAGTTCAATTAGACAAACAATACTGTGTGTGCTTGGAAAATACTGAACGCTACAGTACACAAACACTTCCAGCTGCAGGGGCTAGCCGTGTGCTATCTATATATTATTTCTTAATTTTCTGGCCAAGTGGGGGTTTGTTGTTAAGCGCCCATGGATATTTCTAGTCTCTAAACAAAACAAAGAACCGCTCCGGTTTCGTTGTGTCAACAGCACGCCATTTAATACTCCGATTTGATGTTCTATCCCGGAGCCTTGGGCCTGGGTCTGGCCAAACCTCGTTGTCCAATCCATGTAAGCCAAAACTGCAGCAGCCTCAGTGTCCTACCTTTTGATTAGCTGTCTTGTTGAGGTAGTAGTCCCTGGAAGGTAGCCCCAGCCCAGACTGATCCACCTGCCGTTGAGAAGAACACATGACCACCAGGTCACACCCTGTCTCTACACACTAACATTTCAAATCCAGTCGAGTGTTATTTACATAGCCCTTTTCACAAGCATTGTCACAGTGGGGTTCACATATAATCATAGAGCCGCACCTAAACCAACCTAAAACCCGAAAAGAAGACGAGGAAAAACTCCCCGGAAAACTCATCCCCTCCTCCAGAGACTGAGAAGTACATACATGTATATATGTGATTCATTTAGCAGGAGCTTTCATCCAAAGCGATGCAACTTAAGTCAAATAGCACAGCAGGAAAGTACAGAAGATGATCACAAGTGCACTACTCTAACAGTGTTTCAGTGGTCAGAATCAAGGAACGGTCTGTATTTACTAGTCACGTAGTATCCACACGTCAGCTACCAGCACATGCTGTCTGCACCCCCTCAGCAGGTACATGGTGTCTTCTCATTGGTAGGTTCATGTTCCATGATGCCACCTTATAAAGAAACAAGGTGCTGTGAAAACCAATTCTGACCTGAATGATGTTGCTGTTGGAGCTCTTGGAGTCGGTACTGACGAAGACCGTGAAGAAGGGCGAGGTGCGGTAGTTTGCGGACACCTTCCGGAGAACCTCCTGGAAGTTATCCTTGTGCCATTGACTGGTCAGGGCCCAGCCACCTGTCTGGGGGGAACACCAGGGGGGTCACACGGTTACCAATGAAGACCACACTCTAGTATTCTATTACGCCCCCTACGTTACTCCTCTATCACTCCCTCACTCCCTCACCCTCCCTCTCTCCTTCACCCTATTTCCTTCTCTATCTGCCTCCATCACTCTCCCTCAATCTCTATTGGCCTCCCTTCGTATCTAGTAGCCTCCTCCCTGCCTTACTCTCCCTCCATCTCTATCAGTCCCACCCCCCCCACCACTCCATCCCGAGAATGCTAAGAATATCCCATCTACGTGTCTACGACAAGCCGTCTGCCAGCCGGCAGTAGGCCTGAGCCCACCTGATTGATGAGGTCCTGTAGAGGCTGGCCACCCAGCGACTCGATCCTGGCCTCGCTCATACAGGCCTGGTAGTAGCGCTGGGCCTTCTCCTCCGCTGTGCTCAGACCCTTCACGGTGGTGTTCTCTGGAGGAACAAGGCACACGTATGCTGATGTCTCTCCCAAAACACAGGCAGCAAACCGTGGCTATTAACTCCAGAAGAAATGTGCAGCTTAGAGTATGTAGCAGCGTTTATCCCAATTTGTCAGACGGACAGTCGGCCAGTCAGCCAGACGGATAGCCAGCCAGTCAACCAGCAAACCAGTCAGCCAGCCAGCTAGTTAACCAGCCAGCCAGCTAGTCAACCAGCCAGCAAGCCCATCTATCAAGCTCAGTGTTAAGGTGTGGCCTAGCGACAGCTGCCTCACCCAGTAGATGCTTCATGACAGCCATGTTGTGCTCCCACAGGTTGCTGAAGGGCCCCCAGCGAGACTTCCCCTCAGGCAGCGGGTTGTTCTTCACCCAGCCCCCGCACGCAAAGTTGTAGAAGTCATGACAGGGGTCCACGGAGCGGTCCAGCGCCCCCATGACGGTACTCGCCACCGTCACGCATGGCTCCGTTAGACACAGGCCAGGGTGGGCTGCAGGTTCAGACACAGGAGGGGGGGGTCAAGGGTCATGTTAGGAAAGGACAGGTTCAAACTGTGGGGAACGACCTTCAGTGTCAAGGGCTATGGTTAGAGTTAGATAAGTATATTCTATTTACTGATAAACTCTATACTCATCTAGAGCATGTATACTATGTAAACTTGATTGGCTTATAATGCGGGTGGCGGAGTACATTTTCCGTTTCTGTTTCTTAAGGGAGGTCTGACTGGGAAAGCCTGCAAGGCACTGTTCCAAAGGTCAGAGTTCAGCTCTCCAAAGGTCCCAGACAATAGCTGATCTCAGCCAACAGGAAGCTAACATTGCATGACTACTCTCCTCATGGCCTGACTACCACACACACATCACACACTGTACGATAAAACACATCAAACATCTGTGGTGGCATCTCTCCACCACAGAACCTCACAGAAACCTAGGTCTTCATAACTGGCTTTCATACCAGCCTCAACATTTAGTCTCTCGCTTATCACAGGAGACGTTTCAGCACAAACACAATTAATAACCCACAAGTATGTTTGCATAGGACATCCAAACACCTGCAGTTGGTTTTCCAGTGCCTGGAATGCATCAATCTCTGAAGGTAAGGCCAGGGTAATACCTCAGAGGGAGATAATTCCTAAATCTCATTCCTAAATGAGTTCCAGATATAGTCTAGTTCCAGAAAAATTGACAGAAAGTTTGTCCTAAGCAGGCCCATTTGGAGAGTCTCTCTGTTTTTTGTGAGCGAATACAGCCAAAAACTCATGGCCCGAACTCATGGTCCTTCTGGAACGTTCTCCATCTAGTTCTGTGTGAGTGTACCTGGGTGGTAATGGCCGCATGTGTCGGGGGTAAGTGGAGGGATGTCAGTTCAAGTGCCGGAACTTTGTAAATCTCCACATGGAGGAGGCTTCAACGCTTGAGTGGGTTAGAGAAGGATTGTGATGAGGAACAGGGTCTGGTCTTGTCAGGGTATTACGTAAAATACAACTAAATTTGGAAAATGACAGCCCAAAAATTGTAATTACCTGAGGATTTGTTGGTATTTCCCACCCAGACAAGCATACCCTGACAAGACTTGCAATAACACAAAATCTTAAGCAACTCCTCTGCCCAGAACAAGGGCAACAACCAAAGGATGAAATGCTGGCATGGGAACACTGGAAATGACGGCGCGAACGCGGGAGACTAGAGTGGAAGAGAGTTGACTGAAAGCTGCTTCTTGTGAAGCATGACGCAGTGTCACGAGGGCCTGCAGACAAACAAAGCTGAATGGCAGGAAGTGGCATTTTGTTTCCCTCTGCAAATGAATCAAGGAAATGAACCCAGACAGAGAAACGCTGGAGGTAGCAGTCTGGGTCGATAATCTCTGTGTTCCCATGTATTAGTCTCTCGGACCTAACCTCCTCTTTTAAATAACCAGTAGCAGAGGATCAAATGTAACTCAACCCCCACTTTATATAATGGTCCCATAGCATAGAAGCTCATTCCTGTTCTGCTTGCTCCCCATTAAAAAGGTAATAATGGCCGAATGTTGGACCTTTTTCTTCACAACTGAGGTTATAATCACGGTCAGAATGATAGGGCCGTGGCATAGTTGTTTTGCGAGGCCTTGTAGAGAAGATGTTATTGTTGCTTTACTGGGACTAAAGAAAAAAGAGCAACCATTCCATGATGCCTACTGCTGTAATACTGTCAGAACTGTGCCCTTTTGGGACTTGATCTGACTTGTCTGCTGTTCTCACTATACACTATTTGTGCGTCACTATGGATCGAAGCCTCTGACAGACAGACGTAAACATAGGCGAGTTCTCCGAGGTGTGTCGAGGGAAGGCTGGGCTCTCACTACACAGCTAGAGAAGAGCAACTATGGCGTTGTGATGCGGCGGGGTCAAAGTTCAGAGGGTCCTGCCTCACTCTGTTTGTAGAAGACGCCCGCGGTGATGAGGGAGGAGAACAGGGCCACGGAGAGGGCACACACCAGCACCAGCAACATCTTCTCTGTCCTGCGCTTCTCCACCCAACAGCTAAGGCCACGGCCATGCCTCAAGCTTACCTGGAAGACAGAGAGACAGAGAGAGAGAGACGGGAGAGAGAGAGAGAGAGAGAGAGAGAGAGAGAGAGAGAGAGAGAGAGAGAGAGAGAGAGAGAGAGAGAGAGAGAGAGAGAGAGAGAGATAAAGACACAGATTCAGAGAGTGAGGGTGAAAGAGGGAGAGTCAGGGAGAAACAGAGAAAGGGAGAGAGTCGAAGACAAACAGAAACAGAGAGACAGAGGGAGATAGAGGGACAGAGGCAGAGAGATAGAGAACAACAGATAGACAGAAAGATACAGACGGACAGAGAGACAGATAAAGAGAGACACAGAGAGAGACAAAGAGAGAGAGAGACACAGAGAGAGAGACAGAGAGAGAGACAGGGAGACATAGAGATAGAGACACACATAGAGAGACACAAAGAGAAAAACAGAGAGAAAGGAAGAGAGACAGAGAGGTCCATTTGAATATAAAAAACACACGTTTAGTGCACAACCAGAGCATGTAAATCCTTCCCTTTGTATCCTTCACTGTGGGTGCTAATATGTGATTCAAGCTACATATCAAGTGTGCAGAGTTCGTCCTGACAATAGTGAAACAGACACACAATAGGTTTGTACCCAGATTTGGTTACAGTTGATAATGGCTTTTTGAAGCTCTTGTCCATAGAGGCCATACATTGTTTCTCTCTCCCAGCTCACCTTAAGTAACCTTTAGACAACACCACGAAGCTGCCATAACACTGTATTGTGTCTCTGACCCAGATAAGAGTCACAGACAAACCCAAATGGCTGTTCAGTGTTGATACACCGTTGCTATGGCCCATCCACACACTTGAACAGCATTACTGAGCTGGAAGGCATCCACAGGGGAGATAACATTAACTCTGTACAACTCCGTACACTCTATACAAAGTTCTGGTATGTTCTGAGATGTGCCTGATGTGGCCCACTGTTGAATCGTAAGAAAACTGGCACTCAAATGTTTGCCACAAAGAATCAAACAATGTGACTGAGCCTTGTAATATGGATTTAGCCCAACCTCCCACCTCCCAGTGTGATTTTAACTAAACCATTTGTAAGCCTTTTGTGCCCAGAATCACATTAACTCATTTAGCTAAGCTGAGAGGTAGGAAGTCAAACAGGGTGAGTCTGGGCATCTCTCGTGCCAGGGCTTTGCCCACATCCTAATCCTCAACTCAGATGGGTTAGCTCTGTTTGGACTTAATCTGTATTTCTCCAGCAGAACTGAGTGCTTCACTTCTGCCAGGTCTCCACAGTCGAAATGAGAATTCTGAATTTTAAGACTTCTGGAAACTTTGGTTAGATTGTTGGCCAAACTATCTAAAGAATGAGGTGGAGAGAGAGGAACAGTGTTCTCAGGTTGGGCAGAGGTGGACCATGGAAACACTGATGTCTAATGCATTTGTTCTTTGCAGGACTATTAATTACACACGTATATAGGATAAAGTGTCTAAATTGCATCTATTATGTCGATTAATAGAGTTAATAGAGTAAACACATCTAAACAGACATGGATCTGTAAACAATCTGTATGGATCTGTTAAATAAATACACTTAGCCTATCTAACACAGAACACATTAAAGTTCAGAACCCATTATTATACCGTTCCAGTAGTAAGTCTCTGGTCACAACAGCTTGCCTGCTCTTTTCTGCATATTAAAGACAGACACTCACCAAAACCATCCGTTTCCCAGGACAAGATCTGCTTCTGATTACCCCGCTTGAAGCAGCCACGCATTTGTGTCTTTCTAAAAAGCCAGCCTTCCTTTTTTCATGAACATTTAGATAAATCTGTTTCAAAAAGCTAGCCTGCTTTGTTTCATGAAACATTTAGATAAATGTTTCAGAAAGCTTGCCTGCTTTGCTTCACAAAACGTTCAAAGAAATATGTTTCAGAAAGCTAGCCTGCTTTGTGTCATGAAACATTCCAATAATTGTGTCAGAAAGGTAGATGGAATGGAACAATGGAATCCAGATATTGTTTTAACTGTTTGACTATGTTAAAACAATGTAGTTAACAGAAACGGATGTTATCTTTAAAACAATTGTGTTTGGGTATGAAATAATGATCAGCAGTCTGAAGTTTTGCTAACTACATTGCAAGTGTATAACAACATTATACACTGTAAACATTACAGATTGTAACAGTCAACTGGGCATGTGACAATTTGTAGAGGCTCTCAGACGTGACGCGTGTGTGTGCGTGACAGAGGAGTGTATGTGAGTCAAAAAAGGTGTGTGTGTGTACCTGCATGGGCGCGGAGGGGTAGATCTCATCGGTGGTGGAGTCCACTAACTCCTCCTCGTCCAACGTAGCTCTCTTATACGAAGACATCTGAAAGGTTAAATGGAGAAAAGACTCTCTCAATGCTTCCATGCTCCCTCGGAGAGGCCGCCGCGAGATTGTGTATGTGTGCGTTCCTCAGCAGTCTTTGAGAGTCCTGGAAATGATTTCCACAGTGCAATCCATCAATAACAGCTTCTCAAACTCCACTCTCGCAGTCCCGTCTTTTTCAGACCAGTAGTTGAGCTCCAAACCAGTGTTGCTACACCCCCACCCCTCCCCACACCTTCTCTCCCGGCCCAACTGCCCTCCAGCCCCTCTCACCAACCCCCCATCGCCTCCTCTTGCTTCCCCCGGCTGGTGTCAAATCCCTCCCTGGAGAAGTCCTTGTGAGGTGATTTTTTTTCTCCCTCTCCAGAGGGCTTCCCCTCGTCGTGCGTAGCACTTCTCAAGGAAACGTAACGCTGGATCTCACAGCCAATCTACTCGGTTCATACAGAGGATAAAACAAGAAGAGGGACTCGCAAAATACACAGGAAGTAGCAATGACTGGATCAACTAATGTGAATGTCAGAGTAAGGTTGTGTGAAAGAGTGTGTATGTGTGTGTGTGAGTAAGTGTATGCATTCCAGAGTGGTTTCATTTAGACGTCGGGAGGGAACCTCATTTGGTTGGTTGACGCCCAACCTCCCTGCCATTGGCCAGACTAGAGCCGAGGGCGGAGCTTTAGAAACAAACCCCACCCACCCTGCATGCTTTCAGTTGTTGCCTGGGTTACGGTCACCCGATAGGCATGACAGTCAATTGTTTCTTGCTCTGTCTAACCTCTCACCCAGAGGCACTTTGTGAAATGATCTCCATGGTCACTGAAACAAGACATTACCTATGCTAACGGTATGAGTTAAGAACAGTATGACTTGTTTTGGCTAAGCATGTCTAAATCTGTTAAAGGCATTAAAAGAGCTCTTAAAACTCAGAAAAGAATCCAAACAAATCTAGTAATAATCCCTCGGTCCCTTTCAATTTCTCCCCCCCCCCCTCTCTCTCTTTCTCTCCGTCTCTTCTCTCTTGGTCTCTGAACCTCCACAGAAATTCTGGCTGGGTCTTCACTCCACACCCAGACCACAGGCTCCTCCACAACCTTCTTCTCAGAAAGGGAAGTAAACAGAAACCGCCAAACCCAACTGGTAGCTCTGAGTCTGCTGGCTCTTTAACTCCACAGGACCCTTCATTAACAGAGACAGCATCCACACCACTCCACACTGATACAATATAGCTGCACTGGCAAGCCTCACTATCACGCAAGGAGGGAATTGATTAGAGCCATAGAAAAAGAGAGAGATTGTGTGTGTATGAGAGAGAGTCTGAGACAAACAGAGAAAGAGAGTCAGAGACAGAGAGAAACACAGAAACAGAGAGGGAGATACAAATGCAAGTGGACAGACACAGAGAAGAACAGACAGAGACAGACAGAGACAGACAGAGACAGGCAGAGAGAGGCAGGGAGAGAGAGACAGATGCAGAGAGAGAGAGAGAGAGAGAGAGAGAGAGAGAGAGAGAGAGAGAGAGAGAGAGAGAGAGAGAGAGAGAGAGAGAGAGAGAGAGAGAGAGAGAGAGAGAGAGAGAGAGAGAGAGAGAGAGAGAGAGAGAGAGAGAGAGAGAGAGAGAAAGACAAAGAAGGACAGAGATATAGTGAGAGGGAAAAAGAGAAACGTTGGGAGAGTGAATGAGTCAGTAAATGACTAAGTGAATTAGAAATAACGAGATAGTGATGAGAGTGAGAGACAAAGAACACACACACCTGGCTTTCTGCTGATATGCCTTGGAGTTTGTTTAGACCTCTCACCCTGTAAAGTTGCTGCCTGGGCGCATCTATTCTACACCACCTTCACGCTGCTGAGCTGCTGGTGACTAACGTAAACCAGACTAGTCAACAACCGTGACTCACACCGGTGGCAGACATGCCTGGAACCTGCCCCCCAAGGGGGCCCCAGCACTACTTTGTTGGGGCTGGAATCCAGCATGTGAGGTCATAAAATGGGCATTCCACAACATCCTATCTGTGATTTCAAGCCTTGGATGGCTGCCATAACTCTTTCTGCCATCCTGCCTGCAGGGCCTTCCTGGAAGCCTGGAAGAATACGGTCCTCGTCCGTGCTCTACAGCCAGGCCAGGGAGGTCTGTCCTGGGGCTACTCACGGCTGCTGGCTCCCTGGTGGCTCCCTGCTGGAGGTCAGGATTCCTGGCTCCCTGGACCCCACTGAGACTGTGCCCTCTGTGCCAGGCTGGAAACCACAAGCATGCATCAGTAATTTGCTACTGATCCTTCGAACCAGATGATTATTTGCGGCCCAGAGGCATTCCATAAGCGTGTGTGTGTGTGCGTGTGTGTGTGTGTGTGTGCGTGTTGGGTGTGTGGGCGTGAGGAAGGTTATTTGTTTCCTTTATGTTCGGTATTTGTTGTTTCTTCTCGCAACTGAATGAAAATCAGGGAGAAGTAGAGCAAAACAACAGTAGAGAGACAGATAGAGAGACAGAGAGAGCATGAGAGAGAGAGAGCGAGTGACAGAGAGTGAGATAAAGAGCCAGACCTTCAGCTTGACAAAAATCCCACTGAGACCAAAACATCTAGGGCAAAATACGATAACAGAGGAGTTGGCCCATTGGCTGAAACTCTCTACTTCTCTCTCACTCTCTGTCTTATTTGCACTTTGCTTCTCACTCATGTTCATGGCCTATTGTAAACAAATATGTCCCCGGTTGTATATGCTTTTTTTGGGGTGTGTTGTCTAACTTGAAATTTTCAACAGGAACAGATATTACAAGGCCTGTCTCTTAGTCCAGTCAACCCCTTTGATGACTCACAATGCAACTCAGCAATGTGGCACCTCTGGAATGATCTGAAGTTCCCTCTCAAGAGCAACTGTAAGGGTCTATGGTGGCGTAAAGAGTTCCATTGCCTTCCTCTTCCACCTACCCTGATGACCACTTCCTGTCCAGCGTCATGGGTCTTCCAACCCTCTTAACCCTTTAGTCCACCTGGCAGAGAGACATACCATCGACCTGGACACATTCTTTAGATTCCAGGGCTGACTAACACAAACAGAGCCATGCTAACACTGCCTGAGAGACAAGGGGATTAGGCCTAGTCTTCACAACCAGCCGGACAGTCAGCCCCGTCACACAAAACACAGGTTTCAGTGTAGACCTCAATCCCTTCCCTCCCTTCGCCTCCCCAGCACCAGCCCCTCTCCCACACTGCTTGAGGGTCACGGACCTCCAAGCCATGACTGATGATGTTAAAAGGGCTGTGGTAATAATGCCTTCCTCTTTACGCTTCCTTCCCTGCCAAAGTACCGTAAATTCCTTGTTTGTGCAAACATTCATAAAATCCCTTCTGATTCAGACCAACACTCTGATATTGACTTGGCCCGGCTGTTGCACAGGAGACAAGTGTTAAGCAACACACTTTGGTTGTCTCCCTGGTTTATCATGGACACATGTACCACACAGAACATGGTTGAATTAGTGTTTGGTGCTATAATATGGTTATTATCCAACAATGAAGTTGTTTGTTTTGCTTGTGTGGCTTTGTGATGTCATTCTTCTATGTTGAACTGGCAGATTTGACTGACTTGAGACTAAATACTGCTTTAGGACTGCAGGGTTTTGAGGTTGCATTAGGTTAACTTTTGGGTTTAGTGTGTTTTGTGTGTTGACGATTAGAAAAGTATTATTAAGCTAAGCTTATGGTTGAATTTCTATTGAATTATTCCAGCTACACTTAAGACCTACACTAAAGTTTGTCACAGACACCAAACCCTCCTCTGGCTCTTTATCAGTCAAAGGTCTTAAATGGGTGCAGTAAGCTGACATCCAAAACAACAACAACGTATCATTGTCAGCCATTACCTATCATTGGCTAAACAAAATAGTACCTCAACAACCTCAATCAACCTCAACAAACATCTATACAATGAATAAGGCGTCGTGTTCCTCCGCGGGCTAACGTGGGAACCTGATAGGACTGTTTATCACCTGTAGCCTATGCCAATTAGGTTTAAGGAGTGTCTGGAAACGTGTTTACATTTGTGCGTATGTAGCCATAGTCTGTTGCTGCTTAACCCGCTTCAACACGGCATCTGATCTGGACAATGAATAACTCTTGTGCAAACTACGATCTGACACAAGGCTTAACAAACTTACCCGGTCAAATTGCTTCTCAAAATAGCATTACATATCCTAAAAGTGTGGAAATGTGTCTAAATAATAACTTTTTAAATTGTGAATGTGATACTAGGCCTACTTAGCCTAATCATTAGAAAAACACCTAATGGAAATTATGTAAAGTTAGCCCACGGTCTCTTACAGTCTGGGCACATCGCTTGTCATGTAAACAAAAAAAAACATGTTAATAACACAGCCTAAGAATACGTTTACTCACATGACATCGTGGATTCAAATAACTTTTAGGAAAAAATTATAAACTATACACTTCTTACCATGTTGTCAGCAATGTCCGTTTGTAAACTGTCCAGTGCCGTTAGGGGACAGTTGGTTTGCGTTACAAATGAGTGTAACTCTTCACTCGCTCAGTGTGACCATACAACGTGAGAACGTCACTGTAAATATTGAATTTCCAAGAAGATATATCAAAACGAGTTCGGACCAATTGCAGGACGACAGGGGAGGATTCCTTACTGTGCTAGCCAATCGGAATAAAGGAATAGACGTATTTACAAAAAAAAAAGTTGCAACAGGATTTGTGCTCTGCCGGTGGAGGCTGAAACACCCCACTTTATCTAACGTAACTCAATTTTACCTTTAGTCAGATAGCTGAGCGGTTTGGGAGTCGGGCTGTTAATCAGAAGGTTACGGTTTCGACTCCTGGTCGTGGAAAATGACGCTGTGTTCTTGTGCAAGGCACCACTTGTTTCGGGGAAAATGTCCCTGTACTTACTGTAAGAGGCTCTTGAGCGTCCACAAAAAGTGACTTAAGGTTACTACATACTTCAGTTCAGAAAATGTCATTCGTTTCAGATCATCAGTTACATTCAAGTTCTAGGCTATATGTATGCATCAACCATTTTGCAAAATTATTAAAAATGAAAACGTGGGTTAAAAATTAAACGTGGGTCACAGGACGAGGACAAAGTCCTAGGTGGCAGACGGACATTGGCTTCTAGTGACATCTACAGGATAAAGAAGAAAAAAGTATCAGAAATTAGATGAAGTTTGGTGGCAAATCAATTACCAACCTTTAGCCTAATTGCATTGCCTAACCTAGCCGTCTGTGATTATTGTTTTATACAATAAAGAGATAGGCTTTCTGATGAATAAAGTGTGTAAGCTATTATAGGCCTAATACAAATGCGCCTACGTATAGCCTAATAACAATTCTCTCTCAGCAACATCATTGTAACTTAGTCTGATACGTACAACATCGCTGATACGTTTGTGAAGAGCAGGGATTCGTTGTTTCTGTTCAATTTCAACTGGTGAAATTTGTGAAGTCGCTGCCGGCTAGACCGAAAGGCGGCGCTCACGAACTAGACAAGCCGGTGATAGTGGCATCATTATTTATAGGCTTCTCTCCGTTCAAGGAAGCAGACCGCTATTCTCAACCCTAGTGGCTGGACAACAGTTGTGTTATAAAAAGGATTCGCAAAGGAGTGTCAGAAACACTGATGAAAAGGTACATGTGAGAATCACGGACCGGATTGTTTGCCGCAGACACTACGTTCGGTAGAGTAAGTATTTGGACATTTTAACTTTAAATACAAATGCGGGGTCTTGCTATGTTGGTTATGGAAATGGGAAGCTCATACCCGAAGATCCCGCTGAACATTTAAATTGCCTAATTGAAACAGTTAGACTACAGTTTGACGCAGACAGAGCTCAATATGCTCTCTGTCGCCAATTGCACGTTATAACGTGCGATTTAAATGAATAGGCTACATTTGTCTTTGAAGGCGATCCTAATCAAAGTTTTTAAGGTAACAGATCCGTTTTGAAAACCTCGGAATTAACACAATTAAACTAAAAAAGCAATCGTGTTTTCTCTTATGTAGGCCCACAATGATATTGGTTTTCCGTAGATTTTTTTCCAAGAAAATACAGCTTTTCCAATTATTCTTTTCATACAGACTATACTGAGCCATCTATCGTGTTGACGTGAGACTAGGCTAACTGGGGGGTGAACAGCCAAATTAGTCATTCATGAAGCCTTCATGAGGCATTGATACTGGAAGAGGCTTATGGTATAAAACATGTTTCTAAATTATGAGTGTGAGGCTATGGGACCAGTATCAGTACCTCCTGATCCCTGAAAATCCCTTTAAAATTAAATGGTAAATGGAAAACATATGGAATGGTCCGTAAATGAGTCGTCATGTTCGTGTTTAGATTCGGGTTATGCATTTCTTAGTCTAATCATAACCCCTTCATAGCTCCCTTGTCGTTTCAGGTGTTTTTGGTCTTTTGACGTTCATTACAATTGTTTATAAGAACTTGCACTAGACTAGGGCAAACCATTCCCCCAACAGTGCCGTGCAACTCCAGCACGAAGGCTGATCGGCAGATGTTTGAATCAGGTTATCAAGTCGGTACCCAAGATTAAATAACTCAATTTTCTGTTCCTTTTTAAATGTGGATCCGATTTCTTTGCAGGTAAATTGCCAATCACGGTTTTGCATTTGAATGCATTATAATTCGTTTTCACGGAATTCATAAATGGAAAAACATTTTTACAGCATCCACCACTTCAGTTAAAGTTTGAATCACGGCTCGAAGGCTTAAAACCCTTTCATGTATGAATTATGACAACCTTAGTTTGGATTTTTTTCCCCATGTGTTTTAGTCCTCTTTAGACATACAAAAATGAAGTTGAACATTATTTATTTTATGAACACATTTTTTATACACTTTATTTGTTGTCCCCTCAGATGGACAGCATGCGTCTGGGTTGTAAAAAAATAAGAAGTTGAAGAAATATAGATTAACCAAACCAATGAGAAAAATCATATATTATGCTGTTAAAACTACTGTGTCACATTTTTACCATCCTCGGTCATTTTCCCTCCTTGGTCAGAGGACAGAGGAGTCAGAGGATCAGCCTCTTCCCTCCCTTTTTACCGTTATCAGATAACGACCCATTAATTTGAATCGGGTGTGTTGGAACAGGGAAATATCTATTCTAAAACATTCAAGACAGGGGGTTCTTGAGGACAAGGGTTGAGAACCACTGTTGTAGGCCAGTGGTTCTCAAATCTAGTCCTTAGGGACATCCCTGCCCTGCATGTTTCCCCTGCTCCAACAATCTAACACACCTGATTCAAATTAATGGTCATTATCAGGCTTCTGCTGAGCTAGATAACAACTCAATCATTTGAATAAGGTGTGAGAAACATCTAAAACAGGGGTCTCCAACCCTGGTCCTGGGGAGCTACCTGCCTGTAGGTTTTAGCTCCAACAATCTAGCACACCTGAATCTAGTTGGTTGATCAGGTAACTCGTGTAGGATAACGTCAAATAAGTGTTGTTGGAGGCAAGTAAAAAAAAAACATATCAAATTATAACACCCCAAAAAGTTGTTGCATATCAGTTATTTTCAAGACCATCAAAGTTGCAGTAGGCCTACTAGAATAAATCGTTGGTGACTTAAAGCCAGTGACGCATGATGTTCAATTTAGTGGACAGAGGATCAATCGTAATTTCCTCCCAAAATAAAAGTAATACTTCTAAAATGTTACAATAGCATTGCTCCTTCGTAGTTACTTTATGTGACAACATTTCATTTACCTACGAGTGTGTACTTCTATTAAGCGTCTACTAGAGTGGCTGATGTGCAACTAAACCACCAAAACCCATGCATATACAAGAAACAGAGTTTTGAATAGCTGTCCACTGTAGTGACCACTATGCGTGAAAGGCTCAAAAACATTAGCAGTCAAGTACACAATAAAACAAAACAGAGACTGTGAGGGTAACAAAACATCTGCAATGGGAATGTGTTTTGGGAGGATCTATGTGAATGAGGTCAGTTGGTGTTTTCCCTGGACGGAGAAGCTTCTCTCTGGGCCCTGTGTTGACCCATGCTAAGCCTAATCCTGAGAGGGCGGTGTGTCTGAGCGAATCCTCTCCACTCACCTCCACACTCCCAGAGTGGAGTAACACAAACCACGAGCTCTTACCACAAACTATCACACACACAGCTGCCAGAAACGCCAGAGAACGGACCTCTCCTTGGATTGGGGGATTTAACCATTACAGCTCCGACGTCGTCTACCAACCTTCTGACTTTGAGGGCTCTGCAGCACAAGCAGGGAGGTCTCGTTTTGGGACGTGAGACTCTGGGGTCCTGAAGACCTCAGCTCTGGGGAAGAGGATGAGTCGAGAGGGCCTCCATGTGGTTGTGACCACCCTGCTGTCGGGGCTTCTTCTGGTGGTGGCCTTGGCCCTGCTCTGCTACTTCACATGCAGGTTGGCCCCCAGGGTGCTCCCCCTGGGGGGGCCCATGCACTTCTGATAGCCAGCCAAATACAGCCCACACACAGGCCGGTGGACCGGGTCTGACGCACGGTAAAAACGTAGCTCCGAAGACGGGGTGATACCTAGGTTACAAGCTAGCTCCATAGCAGTGAGACAGGATGATACCTAGGTTAAAAACTATCTTCATAGCATTGAGACAGGGTTTTCTGGGTTACAAGCTTGCTCCATAGCAGTGAGACAGGTGATACCTAACTGTGCAGTGAGACAGGTAAGATTTTGTGGATAAGTCCTACCTGCTTATCTTTGTACAATATGTCCAAGGGGAAAATAAATAATTTGTTTTTGGCAAGTCGATTACTAGTGGCATTGGTCAATGACCAATGGCGTTGGTCATGGAGATAAGAATTCATGATTGTGTAACAGAATGTTTAGTCCTGGTTTTCCAAAACAGCTGTTATAGAACAATGCAAAAACCCCACAGGTTGATACCCAGCTCTATGTATAGTGAGACAGGTGGTACCTAGCTCCATGTAGAGTGAGACAGGTGATGCATAGATGCTTCATGAGTGAGACAGGGTGATACCCAGCTCTTTATACACTAAAAAGACTGGAGGGGTAAACTTTGTAGATGAGCTTTTTTTAAATTGCATTATTCATGGAGAATAGAGGTTGTGTTTGTATACCCCTGGGTGTAGTTTAAATATCCTTAAAAGAAATGGTTCTGGAATATAACAAAGTTTGAAAAAGAATCAATGAGAGATAAGCACCTGGTCCTATCCATGTGGTTTCCACCATCATGGTACAATGCACAACCAAGCATCGCAAGGCCTTTCCATCCTTAAGGCCTAGCAAGTTGAGGTCCGTTTTTAAGGACAGAACTTTCCCTCCTCTACTTGTGGTTGGAGGCGTCTTTCCAGTAAATCATTTGGTGTTAATCGGCTTTGCTATGGTCATTAAACCTCTCACTACCATGTCACACAATCCCATTAAAGCGACCTTGACTATACCCCGAGGGGAGGGGGAGGGGGGAGGAAGGGGATGTAATTATAGATGAAAGCATGGCTGCCGAGCACCCACAGGAGCCTGTTCAGACTGCTTAAATTCACCGCGAGGGCCTGAGTTGACCCCCACCAGGTCTCTGCTTGGACCTCTGTTTAGAAAGGAAATGGTGGAGTGGTCTGGCTGGCTTCCACCCTCGAGCCAAATGCTTATTACTTTCGTTCAGTAGTATGAATGAGTCAGGGGGGATCATTTAGTTTTAGCTTCATTTCACTGTAATGTGGTCTGTTCCCAGGATGGCTTGTGTTTTGATATCAAACAGTTCTTTCCTTTTATTGAGAAACTACTCTGTAGACGGACCCCACGTGCTTTTATCTTCTTTCATCAGCTCTGTTTCGATCAGTTCTTGCTTTCTGTCTTGTACATTTCATCCACATGACATTTAATAAAAGTCCTGGTGTTTTGAATAAGTGTGTGTGTGTGGGTGTTACAGTGTATCTCAGGGGAATCACAATACAATCAAGTCAAAGGCAATGTTTTCCATGTTGATATGAAAGATTATTTTATCTGTAATATTCCTCCTCTCTTCTCATTCTCTCTCCAGCGGATCATTGGTTTGAGACAGTTTTCCTCGGGCTCGGAGCGTGGCAAGTGACGGTTACCCTGGGTAACACTGGTGACAGACACAACGCGATGAAGGTGAATGTCTGGCTTCTCTTCTGCTGTGGCCTAGTCTGTGGAGGGCCGATCAAGCCAAAATTCCCTGGTAGGTCTCACTCAAATCCAGTCAAATCCATGTTTAGTCTTTTTACAAGCAAAGGGTTTCACAAATGCCCACAGATATACCATTACCTATAACCCACTGGAAACCTCAAGGGCACACCTGTTAATCAATCTCTGCTTTTCCTAAATCTTCCAATCACCAACCTGAAATCCACCCAGGCACTTCCTCTCCAGACTAATTTGAGTCTTTCTGGTATAGTCTTATGAAGGATGTGTCTTTATATCTAGTTTCAGTGTCCGGCTATTACCGCTGAGGAAGGCAGAGCCAGCACCCTCAGAGTAGGGCAGACGATAGGGCCTCCTCAGCAAGGTTCTCCTCCGACAGAACCTTAGCCTATTTCTCCTCACAAACACGCACAACTACAAAGCTTTTGGGCATGACGTGTTGCTCTTCTTTTAAGTGGATCCAGAATTGTGTAAAAGTGTAAACATTTACATTTTACATTTATGCATTCAGCAGACGCTTTTATCCAAGGCGACTAAAACAAAGGAAGTTTTTTGATGCTGTGGTTTGGAGCTGTTATCTGAGGAAGAACCATGGGAGGACAAACAATAATGGGGTTGCCAGGTCTTTGAAATGTACCTTTCACCCCCACCCCGCCCCCCCACAGAGTTCATATTACATCATTTGTTCCTGTTTGGTCCGAATTGTAGATTTTTTTTCTTCTTCTAGGAAACAATTTCTTAGTTTAAATCCTACAAGATGTGTAGATATATGCTATGCTTCTTACGTAAATGCATTTTATATGTTCATTGTATGCACCTTCCTGCCAAAGTAAATTCCATGTTTGTGTAAACGTATGGGGTAAATAAAGCTGATTCTGAGATCTGGGTGTATTTAATAAATATATGTTTATTCTGACAGCAGCAGAATTCCTGTGTATAATAGTATTTGTTACAGTAACTGATTATTTGGCTGCTCTGAATGGAATGTCATACATCTACTGTTGTATGACATTCATAAGCTTGGATATAGTCAGGTCATGTGATACTCAAAAGAAGCTTATGTTCTGGAGATGTCACAATTACTTTGGTTCAAAGAGTACCATAGCGTCATTACAGTAATGTATCTGAGACTCTGGTGTGTATGTGTCTGTGTGTATGTATGTAGAGATGTGCTTGTGTGTAAAGGTGTGTGTCTTTGTGTAGGTATGTGTGTGCGTGTTTGTAGAGGTGTTTTTGTGTGTGTCTGTATATGTGTGTGTGTGTGTGTGTGTGTGTAGAGATGATCATGTGGTTGGTCCCGAGATTCCCATGCTACTTTTGTTCATGTTCTCATATTCAGAATGTGGACCAGAAGTAATTTAACTGTTGTGAAGACCTGTGGTGGTTGATCACCAGTTTTATGGCCAGCAATGAGCAAACCTCCAGGAAGTTGTTCCTAGAAAAAAGAAAATAATTAAGCTACGTTGATGAGTTTCTGCAATTTCGAGTCCCCATAACATGTTAACAATTGTTTTTCTCTTTATGGACATGTAATTGATTTACAATGTGTTTTTTAGGGCAGTGCACTGACAAAATAGGGCCCAATTGTTTATGTCTCCTAAAAATGTTTTGTAAACAACTACTCATCAGTCTTTTAAAAACCTTTCCCCGGAAATGTACTTCTGTTTTCCCCCCTTCAATGGGCATCATGGTAGTAGACTTGATCTCATGGTGGATTTGTTGTTCCAGATCCCATCTGTAGAACACCTCGATTCAAAGCTGACCCCAATTCCCTCCCTGTGACGCAGACCAGGAGAAAGATCCAGTCTTCTGGAACAACTGGGCTCAGAAAACCCTAAAGAATGCCCTCACCCTACAGACGCTCAACCAGCAAATGGCAAAGAACCTCATCCTCTTCCTCGGTGATGGTAAGTTCTGAGTTTTTGACCCAATAGAAAACATCTTGAAAGGCAGTAATATTGGTATTATGTAATGCACTGTAAAGGGTTTTGAGTACAATATGCAGACTGCTTTGCATGCTTTTTACAGATTATCTATCTTGGTTGTTGTCGGCCAGTGTTTTTTATGGGACGTGAGCGCATGCCTCTGTGACCAAAGCTTGTCAATCTTCTGCCAGGTCTTTGTCCCTCATGGTAGAGGAGATTATGTATAATTCAGAGAATAAGACAAATGTAATCCAGGCAGAACATTGACTAAGGTGGATTAATGTAATCTGGTTACACTTCTATAAGATGTTGTGGCTTTTATCTAACTCTACACGGGTGAACGGACGGTGAAACCGAGTGCTTGACAACACTATCAATGATAAACCAGTGTTGTGCTCTATTAGAAACAAACACAAACACCATGGAATGAGTTCTTTCGAAAGCATCTCGAAAGCTTTGAAAGAAAGGAACTTTGACTGCCACAACTCTATCTCAACTGCTGTACAGGATATTTGTAAGTACAGCTAATCATCGTTGCTATAACTGTATCATATTCCTCTTTAGTGCATCGGTAGAGTTCAAATATTACAGCTCAGTCAGCCATTCAGCTGAAGCATCATGGACCTCAAGTCTGTGTGTGTCTGCGATGGCTTTCAGAGTTAGAAGTATGTGAGGAGGGCATAGTTCAGTGGTTAGAGCACGGTTAGTTGTGGTTTGGAGCAGTGTGAGATGGAGATGAGAGTGCAGGCGAGTGAGGTTTGACCCCTTTAGAGGCTCTTGGAGTCGCTCCTTCCCACTAGAGCCCGACCGATAAAGGATTTTTTAGGCCGATACCGATACAAATATTTGGTAACTTAAAAATCTGATATTCCGACATCTGCCGATATAAAAAAAATATTTTTTACAAATCCAGAAACGCTTAACAAAACAGTAATTATTTGTAGTTTACTTTTTACTTTTTTGTAGGTCACTTTTAGCAGAAGTTCTCATCCAGAGCGACTAAGTACAGGGACATTCCCAGAGGCAAGAACGGGTTAAATGCCCTCCCAAGGACACAACGGAATTTTGAATTGGCCGGAAATCGAACCAGCAACCTTCTGATTAATAGCCCGATTCCATAACTGCTCAGCCATCTGACTCCTGTTATTATTACCTCACAAAAATAATATGATAATGCAGTTTCTGATAAGTAAATGTATAAAAATACAAACTTAAGATAGGAAACTTAAAGTCCTTTGAACAAAAACACAATAAAAAAAAAACATTAATATTCATTTATCGGCCATTATAAATGCAGATACCGATAGTTTGGAAAATGCCCAGTATCGGCCGATAATATCGGCCCGCCGATATATTGGTCGGGCTCTACTCCACACCGATCAGTCTGGCTGCGGTCGGTGGACTGACGGCTGTGGTTGTGTGAGGCCTGCTGGGGTGAATGCTGAGCGGCCGTGGGGAGGAGGAGAAGGGGGGGGGGCCTCCTCGCGCTCCGCCAGCCCAGCACGGTGACGTTGAATGAAAGGGAAAACAAAACGAGGCGCTAATGAACGAGATGTTTGTCATCTCTCCCTCTCAGTCCCCCCAGCCTTAAGGAACAGAGTTGTCATTTAATGTAATGGCATTTTTGGTTGTCTTTAAACATATATATACACTATATTGCCAAAAGTATTCGCTCGTCTGCCTTCACGCGCATATGAACGTGAGTGACATCCCATTCTTAAACCATAGGATTTAATGTGATGTCGGCCCACCCTTTGCAGCTATAAAAGCTATAACTCTTCTAGGAAGGCTTTCCACAAGGTTTAGGAGTGTGTTTATTGGAATTCTTGACCATTCTTCCAGAAGTACATTTGTGAGGTCAGACAGATGTTGGACGAGAGGGCCTGGCTGGCAGTCTCCGCTCTAATTCATCCCATCCCATGTTCTATCGGGTTTGAGGTCAGGACTGTGCAGGCCAGTCAAGTTCTTCCACACCAAACTCGCTCATCCATGACTTTATTGCCCTTGCTTTGTGCACCTGAATTCAATGATTTGGATAGCTGAGTGAATACTTTTGGCAATATAGTGTATATTTTACATATTTTTTACAATGGTTAATAATAAAATCTGAAAACATAACGAGTTTCACTAGTGTAAATGGAACATTTGTGTGTGAGATGAATTGTTGAAATCTTGCATGAAAAGTTGAGAGGTGCCATCCAAACATGTTATCTTAAGGGTCTGATGTTTTTTTATTTATTTATCTGTTTGTAGGAATGGGCGTTGCCACAGTAACAGCAGCGAGGATCCTGAAGGGCCAGTTGAGTGGGAAGAGCGGAGAGGAGAGCCAGCTGGAGATGGATAAGTTCCCCTACGTGGCCCTGTCCAAGGTGCTTCACCTCCTCCTCCTCCTCACCTCCTTTTTGCTTCCTCAATCTTCAGTAATAACTACCTCTTAGTCAATCTTTACCTTTGGAGAGTAACCCCCTCCCCCTCCTCTTCCTATTGCCCCCGGCCTCAGTGCCCTTGTTAGACGTATGCTTTTGATGTTGTTACTTTACTTGGAACATACAACGTCATAACTTCACTGGGAATGTAGGATGTTATTAGTTTACTGGGAACATCAACAGTTCTCCTACACTTAATGGAGACAGATAGTGTTGATCGTAGGCCTCAACAAGTTGTTGTGATGAACTACGTTGTCTATAACCCAGTCATGTTTGGGGTTTCCTGTTTATCCAGGTCCGGGTATGGTGACCATCTTGGTTTAGTAGTAACTCCTTGTAAATAAGGATTGTTTTCTTATCCGTTTTACCTTTGAATAAAACCCACACCAAACCAACTACAGTACTACAGTAACCAAACGTCTAGTCCCTTCTCCTTCTGGTTTTGAACGATACTATACCTATATTGTGAGGACGGACAACAGCTGTCCAACAAGTGATATGACACGTGTATCCGGCTGGCACGTGTACTTCTATTCGAGCAGTTTCTAACACATCCTGTCTTCTAAGAAACCAATAGCTTCCTGTGGTGTCTCTATGCTAGCAGTTTCTAACACATCTAAACACACATTCTATTTTGTAAGTATTTCCATTCTTTATATCTCCAAGGTTCATTCAAACGAAGGCTTCTTAAGGATCCTTTGACAATAGTAAACAGAGCACACTCTCCAGTACCAGTCAGATTCCAGTATGCCTACTGTAACTCCCTGACCTTTTGACCCTTCCAGACATACAACACCAATGCCCAGGTGCCAGACAGCGCGGGCACCGCCACAGCATACCTGTGTGGGGTGAAGGCCAACGAGGGCACGGTGGGGGTGAGCGCAGCAGCGGTGAGGGCACAGTGTAACACCACCCAGGGCAACGAGGTCACCTCCATCCTCCGCTGGGCCAAGGACGCAGGTGACGAGTTGTGCTGTCGCACACCTGTAATCTGCTATTCCCCTCTCTCTGCTCTCCTGCTGTTCTCCACTTCCCTGCTCTCCTCCTCAACTCTTCCCTGCTGTCCTCCTCTTCCCTGCTCTCCTCCTCCCCTCTCCTTCAATCTCTCCTCCTCCCCTGCTTTCCTTCTCTCCTCTTCCCATTCCCCTCTCCTTCCCCTCCTTCCATCCCCTCCTGCTCCCCTCCTCTCCTCCTCCCCTGCTCTACATATGTCTGCTGCAGCCCTGGATCCAGTGAGAGTAAAATCACTCAAAAGATCGTATTTCAGTGTGCTGGAATTCATTACATATGACCTCAGTCCACCTTCCCATGCCTGGCTTCTATAGCTTCCTGTAGATAACTTATCTTTGGTCCACAGACCCAGCCTTGGGTTCAGTTGAATCAATACTGAGTAGTGAGTTGAGGGCTTTTGATGCATCTCTCAAGGTCAGGTGTGAGCTGCACTTCACGGCTCGCCTGACCGACTCAGAGACATGGGAGGAATGAGGAACTTTGTCTACTGGGTCATTAGGCCACAGATAACAAGGAGAAGGGGGACAATTGTTCCTCACAGACCACAGCAGACAAGCCCTGACCCCCCGACCCGCAGTCCTCATACATACTTACGCATACACACACACACTTCTACCCCCTGCCCTTATGCATACCTACCCATACCACTAGTGTACACACATAAGCACACACACACAATTCTGACCCCAGCCCTCACACACACACACACACACAGGATCCCACAGATCACTAACCCATAAACAGTCCACCCCATCAACTTATGTTGCTCTGTCGTTGACCAATAAAGGCAAGTCTGTGGGAATCGTCACGACAACGCGGGTCAACCATGCCACGCCCAGCGCAGCCTATGCCCACTGCGTGGACAGGGAGTGGTTCTCCGACAACGAGATGCCAGTCGAGGCTGTGGAGGCCGGGTGCAAGGACATCGCCAGGCAGCTGTTCGAGAACATCCCCAACATTGATGTGAGTCTTGTAAAAAAATTACTTGAGAAGATTCTATTTTTGTATACTGTGTCTCTCCATTTTTGACTAATCATTATCAAGAGGAGGATGGTGTATTTGAGCAATTTCTTTTAATATCTCTCATTTTTGTTGCCGTTATTTGACCTCTTCTCCCCCTGCCCCTCCGCACACACCTCCCCCTCCACTAACACCTCCCCCTGCACACACACCTCCCCCTCCACTAACACCTCCCCCTCCACAAACACCTCCCCCTGCACACACACCTCCCCCAGGTGATCATGGGAGGAGGGAGGAAGTACATGTTCCCCAAAAACATGTCGGATGTGGAGTACCCTGGAGACAAGAAGCACGCTGGGACTCGTAAGGACGGCAGGAACCTGGTCCAGGAGTGGACCAACCGCATGAAAGACAAGGTGACCAATAGGAACATCTCAGCTCTGTGCTTGTTCCTCACAAACACAACATCTGATGTCTAATACCCTAATAACGTGTTTCAACTCTAAACTGATATTACATCCAAACTGGTTTCCCACAGAAGGGCCAATATGTATGGAACAAACGTCAACTGCTGTCACTGAATCCTAACAATGTAGATCATATTTTGGGTGAGCTCCTGGATTCATATTTAATTTTGAATTCTTTTTTAATCTATAGATGATTAATTACATGATTAATTACTGCTGATAACACCCCTATCCTTCTGTGTCTGTTGTCTCTGTGTTCCTTCCTGTCTCACTGTGCCTTCCTGTCTCCCTGTTCGATCCTGTCGCCCTGTGCCTTCCTGTCGCCCTGTTCCCTCCAGGTCTGTTTGAGCCGGGAGACCTGTCCTACGAGCTGGAGAGGAACCAGGACACAGACCCCTCTCTGACGGAGATGGTGGAGGTGGCCATTAAGATCTTGAAAAGGAACCCTAGAGGCTTCTATCTGCTGGTGGAGGGTGAGTCTGATACCCCGCACGCTCCATTTGGTGTCTCATTGGTTTAGAGGTACAGGACTATTCAGGAGGGGTCGGGGATGGGTCTCAGGAGTGGTACTGAGGCTGTGGCCGGGGTAATAATCAAGTGTGTTGTGTAGATCGGCTTATGACCATCAGGTGTGTTTATAAGATGGTAGATGGGATTTTCGATGTGGGAGAGAGAGAGATAGGAGGAAGGGAAGGCGAAAGAGGGAGAAAAGTAAGATGAAGAGGGAGAAACAGAGGGAAAGGGAGGGAGAGGGAAATGCAGAGGGAGATTGAGAAAGAGACAGATCAAGAGTGAGGGAGACTTTGGCAGACAGGGCTACAGGCCAGGGAAGAGAGAGAAGGGGCATGACAGAGGAGAAAGGGAATGAAATGGAACTCAGTAGAATTGTATCAAATTGGATTGAACTGAATGGAGCTGTTGGTTGACAGGCGGGCGCATCGACCACGGGCACCACGAGGGCAAAGCCAAGCAGGCGCTTTACGAAGCGGTGGAGATGGACCGAGCCATTGGCATGGCCGGCCTCATGACCAGCGTCCACGACACCATGACTGTGGTCACGGCGGACCACTCGCACGTCTTCACCTTCGGAGGGTACACGCAGAGAGGCAGCTCCATATTTGGTACGTCTGGGTTGCCACCCCCCCTTCGGTCACTGCGGTTGGGAATATGGCCGCGTATACGGAATCCACCATGGTCATGCTTTGTCGATCTGAATTGGTAAAAACACAGTGCTGAGCACTGGAAGGAACGTTTGGCAGGTGAAATCCTGATTTGGAGCTATTTTGCTAACTTGAGCTGTACCTATGTTTGCTGGACACTGAGACAGACTGCTTGGAATCAAAGAGAGCAGGGAACTCATTTAGTCCGAAAAATTTGGTTTCTCGGCTCTGGTCTTTTAATTAGAAATACTTTGTGTAGGGTAACTTCTGGTGTATGTGGTTCGACTTCTGTTTGTAAATCTAATTTTTCCACATGGGACAATAAAGAGTTAGCTAGAAACTGAATTCTACCGCTCTGAGGTCATGTTTGAGATGTTAACATTTCATTTAATTATCAGAAGCTTTCATCCAAAGCGACAAAGAAATGGTTCATGTAGAAAGTTATCTTTAGTTAGAATCCTTTGGTCACCACAGCGGGATCGGTTTGAATCCGTCCTTTGATGCATGTCTTCCCCCCTCTCTCTCTCTCTCCCGGCCTTTGCTGTCACGCTTCCCTTAAAAAATCAAACTTTCATGCTTGTCCAATCAAGCATGAAAAATGCTCAGAACTGTGTCTTATGAAGAAAAAAAGAAAGAAGTGCACAGTTCTAACAGTATTTCATAGCTCCTCCTCCTACCCCCCACCTGACGCTGGTATTCTGGATCTTCAGGCCTGGCCCCCATGGTGAGTGATTTGGACCAGATGCCCTTCACCTCCATCCTGTACGGTAATGGACCAGGCTTCAAGATCACTAGCGGAGCCCGGGAGAACGTGTCCACGGTGGACTACGGTGAGCACCGGAGCGACAGCTCACTGACCCTGGCACTGTCAGCACGGGCACTTCACATGGTTTTGGTGTCAGAGGTTATGAGAGTCTCTCTTGCCTCTCTTTTTCTAACCATCATGGTCTCCCTCTCCCTCAGTTTTTGTCTGTCTCTCTGTCTCTCTCTATCTTTTTTTCTCTTTGCACGACCTTCCCCTCTTCATCATTCCCTACTTATTCTCTCGCTCTGTCTGTCTCTGTCTCTCTCTGTCTCTCTCTCTCTCTCTCTACATTTGTCTCACACTTTAACCCTAACAATTGCCCTTATCACTCACCCCTTTTATACCATCTCTCTTGATCTCTGTCTCTCTCTCTCTCCGCATTCCTCTTGGTCTCTGACCATGACCTTTCCCTGCTCCCCCCTCCTTCAGAGCACAACGACTACCAGGCCCAGTCAGCAGTTCCCCTGCGGTACGAGACCCACGGTGGGGAGGACGTGGCCGTGTTCACCAAGGGCCCCATGGCCCACCTGCTCCACGGGGTCCACGAGCAGAACTACATCCCCCACGTCATGGCCTACGCCGCCTGCATCGGCCAGAACCGAGATCACTGTCTGTCAAAGAACAGAGCCAGCAGCCCCACCCTGAGCCTGGCACTGCCCAGCCTGGCTGCCCTCCTCACAGTCACACACCTGCTGTGCTGACCATAAGCCCTCTCCCCCCCCGCCCCACCCCCCTTACACCCCCAAACCCACTCTCCTCCTCCACCCCTACCCCCCCGCACACACTGTTCTCCTCCACCTTTACCATCCGACATCTACTCAAACATATGTAACACACTTTTATCCTCCCTTCTATGTTTAAATATGAAATGTGTCTTTTTTTTTTTTACAAATTCTGTACAGTTTTGGAGCTTGGGAACACTTGGGAATTTCAATGTTAGTGTTTGTGAGTCAGACATAGGGTGATCTATTGGAAATATCCCCATGTTGTGACAGGAAGTTCAGTACAACTGGCTATAAATCAGGCTGTTGGTATTGTTCATATTTCTGTCAAAAACACGTTTTTTAGTGACCTATCACATAGTTGTTTCTTTTGAGATTTTTCATAATAAAATTCATCCTCTCCTGAATCCTAAATGAAGGGTGCTTTTGGCACTCTCAACGTAAGGTTTTAACAGATGTGTGTCGACACAGATAAACATTAGGGATTTAACTAAGTAAACTGTAATTCACTCGTGATTACCTAGTTACACTTATGATTTGATGTGGATTCTTTATAAGCCCCTCCTTAGAGATCTATAATGGCAACGTAACAGAATCTACCTCATTGTCCTCCATGGAATCCCTAAACAAGCTTCTGGTGTCATCACAAAATAACAAAATATGTTACAAAACAAAGCTATTAGAATTTTTTTTTATGATACTTTTAACGTTTTTTTTTGGGTATGTACAGTGTTTTGTGTTCTATGTACATACTCCCCAGATGCAGCAAGCAAGCAAAACCAGAAAACAAACCTAAACATCACTATGACTGTAAACAGATGTTGTAATCAATCCTTTGCCAATAAAATAATGAAGACTTCTTTACAAATTGAAGTTGATTTGTCTGTAGCTGTAACTTTGCGGGCACCTTGCAGTTGTTCTCTCAGCTTCTCTACAATTTGCTGTACCATAACAGGTCATGTGCACCGGTATCACACAGCAAAATAAATATCAACACAGACATCTAAATATGACATGGTCTGTATATACATGGGAACAATCTCATTTCCTCAGAACACTCTTTCAACCACGCAAGGAATAACCATCATGCTACAGATTTCACAAACCTAGCCTTTGCCATGAAATGTTTCTGTTATCAGACACAAAATGATTACAACATTTACGTGATTTATATACTGAATGTGGATCTCATTAAAACGTTTCCATAGTTGATTTTATAGCATAAAATGGCCAAGCCTTGCTGTTAGAATCCCAGGAGAATTATTGGCTTTCAGATGAAAGTCAGTCAGACTGATATAATTGACATTTTGACAATTATTTTGATTGAGCTTACACGCATCCAAAGCAACGTACAAATAGTGCATCAAGAAAGTCCAGCAGAGGATCTAAGATCATAAGTGCATAGTTCTAACATTTGTTATGTGTTATGAAACTTGGACTGAAGTTACATAAAACACAGACTGGTGCTGCTCGGAAGGGCCTGTCAGTGGACTTTTCCAGGGCTTTTGTTGTGGTGTATGTGGAATGTGACACACCACACTGTCCTTGGCATCGCGTGGGAGTAGAGAAAACACAGAGAGACTCCTGTTGGCTGAAGCAGAAAATTGATATTTAGCGTAGATAGTTGGGTTTGAGACTTGGTACTTGTCTCCGTTACTTTGTGGAACATTCTTTAAAGCGGTGTGCCCAGTGGCAGCTTGGACCTCGTAGGCCTCAACGTGGCTCCATGTCACACGCTAGGTAAACGCCTTCTCTCTCTATTTGCTCGAGAAGATGGTAGGTGTCTGATCAGAAAATACAGTTTCTGTATCATGAAAGAAGTCTTGTGATCTTTGATGTTCTGTGCTGCTTCTTATTTGGTTTGACTGTCGCTTTGGTGCAAATTGAATTAGATAGAAATCTAAAATGTGATCATGAGAGAGAGCCACAGGAGTATTAGAAAGCAGAGTTCACTAAGCAGATGTGTGTTCATTTGTAGTATTGGTCAATAGAGGCTCTCCCATACTCCAACCAACAGATCCACCTCCTGTGCTGTTTGTATGTGCTACATAGTTATAATGTAAGTATGTATTGTATTTGTGTGTGTATACTATCTATGTAATCTATACATTTGTGAGAGGCTCTGTACAGAAGGTGGCAACCAAGTTCCTTGAAAATGATCATCAATGAGGCATCTATTCATCCATCCATCCACAGGCCCTGGTATTCTGTCAGGTTATCAAGTTATGCCTGACCAAACATGCAAGACATTGGATGATTACTGCTTTCATATAGTCATTCAATCGCACACCTCTACCACCTCTCTTCCCCCTTCCTTTCAACCAACCATATCCTCCTTCTCTTCCAACCTTCCCCTTCTTTTGCTGTCACTGCCCTCCCTCTCCTCTCCCCCTCTCCGCGCCCCACGCCCCACGCCTCACCTCCCCCTCTCTTCTCTGACATCGCCCCCAGCCCTCCCCTCTCTCCCTCACCGCCTCCCTCCCCTTCTGTTTCCCACTCTAACACCCCCACCTCTCCCATTCTCCTTCCCTACCTCCCCCCCACCTCCTTTCCTTCTCCCCCCCCTCCCCCAGCTCCTTTCCTCCCCCCCCCCCCCCCCAGCTCCTCTCCGAGACCCCCCCTCCCCCACCTCCTTTCTTCCTCTCCCTATTCACTGTCTCTCAGCGGGGGGGGGGGGGTACCTTTCTAAGGAAGGCGCCTGAGGAGGACCACAGCCATCCCAGAATGCTCTCTCTGCAGTTGCGGACCGTCTTCACAGTAATAAAAGGGTTGAATCAGCAGTTGGGCGCTGCCGCTGCCAGCTTCCCAGGCTGCCATCTTTGGATTGTTGTGTTATGATGTATCCCCAGCCGCAGCCCTGGACACAGACCACAGGGGAATCGCCTGCGCCAGCCTCTCCCAGGCAGAGCTAGACGACGGGAGTTGAATTACAGCTGCAGGAGTTTCTCTTGACAGTCTTTTCAAATGGCATTGATAGGGAGTGTCACATCAGGTCTTTATGTGACTACTAAATGTTAAAGGTGTTAGAAAGGTATATTTATCTTTGCATCAGGCAGAGTTGTTTGAACGCGATGAGGGAAGCGTGTTGGCCAGTGCCGGCTCAGCCGCTCTCAGCCACAGGCTCATGCAGCTCACTGGAACACAGCAGAAATGGCATCTGATTGGCCCTGAAGAACCCCTGATTGTATCATTCAAACTGGGCTGGCTTGGCTGGCCGTGATTGACTCCAAGCCTGTATCAGCTGCCTCGTCTGGTCTTCCCAGAAGAGAGAGCACAGTGACAGTGTGAGGCCTCCACATCTCTCACTAACCTACTGGCTCTGACTGTCTCTGTCTGCCTTCCCTTCTGCAAGGGAGGAGTGGGTGTGTGTGGAGGCAGGAAAGGGTCTCAATTCACTGTAGGATAAAACAGACGACAGGGCAACCTTTGTAAAAGAAGCAGCCAGGCTGACTGGTCTGACTGACTCTGGTATGTCTCTAGCCTGACTTTGACTCTTCTCTGACTCTGACTCTGGTCTGATTGGTCTGATTCACAGTTCTCTCAACGTTTTCTCCTTTCCCAATTGGTTATAGTACAATTGCATTTGTCCATTGAAATCCCCTCACACACACACACACACACACACACACACACACACACTCACGCAAACACAAATGTGTGTATGAGCGTGTGTGTGCATGAGTGCATGAGTGTGTGTCTGTGTGCTTGTGTGTGTGTGTGTCATCCCCAGTTCCACTACCCCAGGCTACTTTCCCCATCTTGTGAGTGAGTCTCATCATCGATTCCGTGCTGTCCGGCCGTCTCCCAGGTCTTGGAGCCCTCTTAGTGATTGGCCCAGTGTGGAATCCCTCCATTGTCTCCTCCGAGTGCCTTCTCGGCTCATTTCCCCCTTTGTGCTCACCTATCGTGTGCAGTTGACCAGGGACACATCATCCTAGCCACGTCCCAGACTGGGGGCCATTAAACACCAAGAAAAAGAACACTGGCGATTTTCTAAAAAACAACTCGCTTTTTAGTTGGACAAAAGGTTTGTTTCCTCATAGTTGGACCCATGAGGGTTGTAAAAGGGAGGAGAATGGGGAAGATTAAGGAGACCCAAATTGGGGGTGGGTGGGGGGGGTAAGAGGATTCTGGATGGGGCTGGGTTCACAGACACTGCAGGTCATTGGACAACTGGGGCTACAATTTAAAGGAAATAAGACACTGTCTTCCAGGAAGTTGATGTTGACGAGCAAGTATAACTATATCAAACCTTCAGTTATAGTTGCTGTTTCAATACTTATTTTAATACTTGTGTGTTTGTTGTACTTGTACTTTTTTTCATGCGGTCTGTATAAATGATACTGTGCTAGGAAAGTGCTTCATGCTGTCCATCAAATATTTATGTTGTCAAATATTTATTCGGTTCTATTCACAACCCGCTGTGGAAGACCTGAATGAGGCTTGGCAAGTAGGGAACTGTGTTGAACAGCATATTGTTTTGACAGGGAAGGCTTGTTTGTAGGGATACCAAATGGAACACACAGCACCCTGTAACATCCATCTGCCTGGGTGATCTCTCACCAGACCACACACCACCACCAACTCTGCTGTGTGTGTGTGTGTTTGAGAGAGAGAGAGAGAGAGATAGAGAAAGAGAGAGAGAGAGAGAGAGAGAGAGAGAGAGAGAGAGAGAGAGGGGGAGGAAGAAAATTAAAGAAAGAGAGAACATTAATCCTTCTCAGCAAGCCATTAAAACAATCTACCTCCACAGAGACTATGAGTGCCAGTTAGACGCTGAGTGTGAGTCTAAGATTGAGACCTCTTGGGAGTAAGAAAACTTTCCTCACGTGTTAAGAATCCCCAGCAGTGACTGGACCACTGAAAGCTATTCTGGACTCCACCCATGTCTGATTGCAAACAAATGTGTGGAGGTTAGGAAGGTGGTTTACGCTGCCACGCGGTCGCTCCTGTCCCTTCTGTCCCCTCCCCACATCTGGAGTCACTGTTTCTCCACTTCAAGGTTAGCAGTGTTAGTTTGCGTAACTGTCCTTTGAGGTTTTTTGCATAAGCTGTAGGTCTAACTGTCTCTCAGTCCTTCCCCTACCTCAATCTCTTAAAAAATGAAATGTTGGATTTGCTGAAAATCGTTTTTTTTGTGTCAAGCGGTCCCACGCAGCTGTGTTAAGTAATTGAAAAGCCACTTGGTTAAGTCCTTGGTTCTGCTTTCTGTCCCTCTCTCTCTCCCCCTCCTCTCTCTCTCTTTGCTTTTTGTCCTCTCTCTCCCCCTTCCCGCTCTCTCTCCCTCCTCTCATTTCCTTTCTTTCCTTGTTCTCCCTCCCTGTCTCTCTCTCTCCCTCCCTTTCTTTCCCTCCACCATCTCCCTTCCTCCCTCTCTCCCCCTCCTCTCTTTCTACAAGAGCCTTCTGCGGTGACTCCTCACGTCCACTTCCTGAGGAAGTCTTTGATAGACGGTAGTAGTAGATCTGTTCTCTGATCCTTCCATCCCCCTTTCCTCATCCTCTCTCTCTCCATTTTCTTCTCTTCCCCCCTCTTTTCCCCTTCACCTCCCCTTCACCAACCATCTGTCTGTCTGTCTGTCTGTCTGTCTGTCTGTCTGTCTGTCTGTCTGTCTGTCTGTCTGTCTGTCTCTCTCTCTCTCTCTCTCTCTCTCTCTCTCTCTCTCTCTCTCTCTCTCTCTCTCTCTCTCTCTCTCTCTCTCTCTCTCTCCTCCTCTCCCCCTTTGCCTAGGGCTTTGGCTCTCACACATAGCTGTGAGCCCCTGGTTGATCCACAGGGGAGAGGACCCCCCCCCAACCGCCCCCCCCCCCCACACACACACACACACACCACCCCAGGCCAGGGTGCCAAGTTTGTCCTAATGAGTGTCATAAACCAGACAGGCTGTTTCACTTCAGGCTGGGCTGGAAAACTACAGGCAACACTGAGAATGTTCAAGTCCTGTCCTGTACAACATAATCTGTAATCAGTGTTCTAAACAATCCAACCCTATCAAACCAACGAATTAACATCCTGTGCTAAAGGTACATCCTCTCTCTCTCTCTCTCTCTCTCTCTCTCTCTCTCTCTCTCTCTCTCTCTCTCTCTCTCTCTCTCTCTCTCTCTCTCTCTCTCTCTCTCTCACTCACTCACTCTCGCTTTCTCTCTCTTTTTTTCTTTCGCTCTCTCTGGGAGGGCTTTGTGCTACAGCACAATTCCAGCACAGGATATAAAAACAACTGCGCTGGCGCTCTAGGAACCAAACCTATTCCAAGAATGGAGTCAATTGCTCTGTACTTAGAGATGATGGACGTTTAATCTTTAGTGAATCTACTTGTTCTGAGAGGGAGGGGGACGACGACAAGGCTGTCGATTCATTTGGCAGGTCACGGGTCACTGAAGAGAGCTTTGATGGAGAAGGTTGGGGAGGGAGGGGGGCGATGGGGGCCGGGCGGAGGAGGAGGAGGAAGGGGGGGGGGGCAGATGGAACATCTCTCGCAGACCATTGATCCGTTTTTATTAATGGAAAGACGGAGCCACCGCAGCGATTCCCCACAATCTGGCGAGGACAGCGAGTGTGTCATCCAGACCAAGCGCCAACGTTAACATTCCTGTCTCCCCTGAGGAGTGCTCTCGTGTTGCCGCACAGATCACTGCGTCTTTCCCTTCATCAGCGGGCAGCAGCTAATCATTTCTGGCCTCGCTCTCATGGACGCTGGCCTGATGAGCCCCAGGCTTCAATAGAGAAAGAGTTGCCAAGTACAGTTAATATCCAATTAACCTGATCGCTGAACCTGAAGCATCTCTCCTAAAAACTGGATCTAGATAATGTGCCCACTTACATAGCACATTAAAAGCCCTGGCGTGGCTGTATTGTGATGAACGGCGGGTAGCTGCTCGTTAGTATTAGCGAAGGAGCTTCTCGTTTTCCCATTCAAGATGGCGGCCAGGGAGCGACTGGCTGGAGCTATGGCGGAGAAAAGCAACTCTTTGATCTCTCTTAATGAGGTAGTGTAGGGATTTCCTCGCTCTAGTGAAGATTCTCTGCAATCCACGATCAATGTGACACTGTACTTTCAACCGAGCCCACGACTAGCTAGTCTTCTCTTGTTCTGTTGGTATTTAGGTGAAAACAAACGCTGAGGGAACGCCGTGTCTCTACTGTCACGCCTGGGTTAACATTCTCAGGGGGGGTGGGAGGGTGCGCTGTCAGCAGGGGGTGCTGCAGCACCCTCAGCACCCCTAGTTCATGCTGTCAGGGGGTGCTGCAGCACCCTCAGCACCCCTAGTTCATGCTGTCAGCAGGGGGTGCTGCAGCACCCTCAGCACCCCTAGTTTGTGCGGCCATGGTGTAGATACCATTAACCCTCCCTCTATATCTACCAGCCGGAGATGTACATCTAAGGACTTCCTCTCTGATAAGCTATCATAGCTTACTGAAGAAGAGAGAGCGGGTGGGAGTTTTTGTGAATGTCATCAAACAAGCAGACAAGCTGAATGTTCGTCAGAAGGTAATCAGGGGTAGCTAATCCCTAGCTGTGGAAGCTCCTGCAGTACATGCGTTTCTCCATCTGCCTAGGAAACAGGATTAGCTAATGACTTTGAGCTGAGTGTGGTGTGAGGTGGGGGGGGGGGTGTGTGAAAACTCACTTTCAAGGAAAATGTGATCCTCCAATGCTGATAACACTGGTTGTTCTGCACATTCTAGACATCCCCTGCCCCAGCCACAGGCTCTGCCTCTGTCCCAGCCCCAGCCCCAACCCTAGCATCAGCCCCAACCCCAACCCCAGCCCCAACCCCAGCATCAGCCCCAACCCCAACCCCAGCCCCAACCCCTGCATCAGCCCCAGCCCCAACCCCAGCATCAGCCACAGTCCCAGCCCCAAAGCTGAGCCCCACCTCTCCTTTGGCCTCAGTTCATCTCAGATGAAACCCGCTGTTGTTTTAACACATTCTATTGACTGACTCTGAATTCATGAGGAGTTTCTACAACATCGCAAAGGTTAGCTCACACAACCGAACCAGAAGTTCTGGTTCTTTTTTTTTTACAGAATACATTTCCTTTGTGATGTTATTTTTGAACTTGGTACACGGAACATAAGACGCAAAAGAAATCCTTGGTCAAATAAACACTGACGATTCTATTTGGACACATTTTCCAGTGACAGAAGGATATGTGTTTGTGTTGTGTATGCTGAATTCCTGCATGTGGTTTGAAGGGGATTCATGTCTGTGTGTTTAAGCACACACACAAACACACGTACACACACACACACACACACACAGATGTTAGGCTGCGCTTGTTAGTTATTCTGCAGTTCAACCTTCAGCTGTGTTCTTGTGTTTTTAGATTGCACAGAACTTTATGCCTTTGTGGGTGTTCAACTTGTGTCAGGGACCTCGGGGAGGGGGTCCCTAAGGTAAATGGTAGAGAGGATGGTAGGTTACACTACTAGCACGGGACCCCCCAATGTAAAAAATGTTCCCTCCCATAAGGAGTCCCATTGCTTTTACAGGAGAACATGAGATGTATTTTGACATGTACATTCGCTCTTGAGAGAATTCAAGAATGGTGTTAATGTCTGCCTCTTGTGTGTTACGTGATTAAACCTTTCCACAATAAAACAAAACACTTAAGTGTAACAGCTGTAATAGGTTTGCCGCTGATGGAGAGAACTGGGGGGGGGGACAGGAACGCAGGCACGTAGACAGACAGCTAAAGGAACGGCCTTTCCTGGCCTTTCCTGACTTCCTGTCGGTACAAGGACGTCACACTCCTCCTACTGTTGTTGCCAAGGTCATCCCAAGCGCGGGTCAAAGCAAACCCGATTGGATTCCAGTTTCCCCTTATTCAGTGTCAAACAACGGCTGTGAAGGATGTTGATGCTCCAGAAACAACACGTCCCTGCATGAGACGATGGAAGTGGAGGTTCTCTTTCTCTGCGTCCCTCCTCTCACGCCTGGAAGCGTTCTTGGCATAACAGGGTTCATTTCAACATGGTGTCAGCTGTCCAACAATGTATTATTCCTTACCAGCATGGCATTCTTGAGTGAGGTATGGTTGGACGTGGCATGCTGATTCTTGATGGGTTATAATTTACGTGTTGTAACTATCATTTGTCATCAGTGTTTCTCTGACAGATCTCTACATGTTGGATTGAAAAACTGTTCTCTTTCCCACTGTTGACGTTTCTCACGGTTGTGTTCACAACAAAGTGGTCAAGTAAGAAAAGGGATAGTGGAACTAAGATTTCAATTAGTTCTAGGTAAACACAAATTTATCTTCTTTTTCCCCTTCCTACCCACCCGTCTATCATCCTACCACGGTTGGCACAAGAGGTTGTGTGGTGAAGTCTGCCCTCTGCTGGTAATAGAGAGGACAGCTAAATGAACTTGACCAATTCAAATACGGTATGCTGTATTTTAACATTATAAAAGGATAAATGAGAATGCAAATGAAATCGAACAGGACAATAGTTAAACTCATTAAAGTTAAACATATCTTTATTTTCAGTTCCACAAATTGCAAAATAATGAACCATGAGGAAACATTTTAAGATAATAAATTAGTATAAAATGTCAAACAGAACAATACAGCAACCTTAAAAATGACTCCAGTTCCATCTAGAACACTCTAGTGTAATCTAGTGGAAAGCAGAGGTGAGGAGGAGGGAGAGAGGTTGAGGGGTGTGGAAGCTAGTAGGAGGGGCTGGGTGGAGGAAGATGAGTGGGTGAGGGAGGATGAAGGTGAGGAAAGAGAATAGTGGCCGGATGAAAAGAAAGGCGAGTGAGGGGAACATGTTGTTGTTGTTGTAAATGTAACAGAGGAGGATGGTCACCCTGTAGATTCTCCATGGGGATGTTTGGAATTCTGTTTCGGTCACCCTGTCACTCGAACACACAGCCGTAGCAGGATGGATTGGCACAGATTTCGCAAGGATCAGGGGGTGTGATGAGCAATGCTGGAGACACACACACAAACACACCCAGCATTGTTAGCTTCCAGTGTCCCTCTGACATTAAACATGCTGAATGTCAAACTCCAGGCAAATATTGACAAGGGGAGGATGTCCTGAAGCCTTACAAGGTTTACACACAATTCAAAACGAGGTTTACACAACATTAAGGATTATGCACAGCGATAGAGTCCTACACAAGCCCTCTTTGTTTCATTCATTTTATTGCCTAAACCCTATTTACTCTGCTCTCAATGGTCTCCTGCCTGACATAACTCTTCAGAGCAGTACACACACACCCACACACCCACACCCAGTAGCAAGGCATGTCTGGGATGTGTCCAGACCGCAGAGCAACAGCAGCCACACGTTAGCCTATAAGTTACTGCATAAACACTTGGCCAACCTCCACTCCAAAATGCTGTATGCGACCTACGAGACTGTTGTGAAGGGGCAGCATCTGCCACACGTCCCCTACCCTCCAGCCCTGCCTCTGCTGCTCTGCCTTTCAGACCCTGAAGCCTGCAGGTGTGAGAGGGGCGGGGGATTAGCCTGGAGGTGGGGATGTGGGCTCACAGCCCAGCAACATGCTGTTCCATCTGAGACCAGTCACAAACCAGTCACAAGCTCTCAAGTCACAAGCAGTCTGGCTCTGACATACTGCAACACCGCTTGGCTGGAGGGGGTTTGGAGAGGCACTGCAGCTGATCCAGATTAATCGCTCCCCTTGACAACGTGTATAGAGTACAGAACATGTTCCGGCCAATGGGCTTTGCTATCTTGAAGGTGGATATTAGAAGGCGAAATGATCAGTTCACGTATTCTTCTTTCGCGAAACGTTTCTCGTTTGTGGAAAACGGTTTGAAAGAATGACCCCGTCGCGCAAGGTGCAACCAGCGTTTTGGGAGGAGTTGCGATCTCTGGGCTCTGACTCACCTAGCCGGTAGAAGGTCATGGCTGCTCCTCGGCCATGGCACACTGGCAGGAAGGCCTGAGGCAGGGCAGGGTCGGCACAGAGGGACGAGGCGCTGGTCTCGGCCAGGCGAGGGTTCAGGAAGGAGTCTGCATCCATCAGCTCCTTCAGCACCTTCACTGCCTCAAGAGGGTAGCTTCTGTCTCCATCCTGCATACGCACACACACACACGCACACACACACACACGCACACACGCACACACCACACACACACACACACACACACACACACACACACACCACACACACACACGTACAGAGTTTGTTTTAGTCTCACAATGTACCTGACAGAATAAACTATGAAATAACGTTTTGAAATGGTTCATTACTCTGAAAATGAGTTTTCTTCCACTCACCCTGACCTCCACACCCAGACTGCCCCACAGGACACAAGACGTCAACAGCAGAAAACCCCTTAATGACCTCATTCTCAGGCCGGTTGCAAAGTCTCTGAGTCTCAGGTCTGTGCTAGTGGAAGCACAAGTCGCTGCAGTGATGCAGTTCTGTTGCAGCAGTAGTACAGCTCTTCTGTAGTGGTGGTACTGCTCTGTAGCAGAACAGGTTTGTAGTAGTTAAAGTACAAGTCGTAGATTTTCAGCTCTTCAGTAACAGTGGAACTGCTCTGTAGTAGTGGTAGAAGTGCACCTCAGGAAACAGATCAGACTCTCTGATGTGTATCTATCACACACCAAGCCCTTATAAAGCAACGCCGCGACGAGTCAGTAACTCATTAACACCAAAAGTCTATAGGGGCTTGGCTGGACCCTTGGTACCAATGTCTCCATAAGATAACAAATGGCCAAAGGGTAGCTCATTAATGGATCCTCTTTTTTTTGTAATTTGCGTGGTACTTCTGTTGACACAGTCTGACGTCCCTACTGCCTCACCCACATCCTGTAAATCTAAGGCCGTCTCTATCCCACACTTGTCTGTCTCCGCTGATAAGAAAGTGGAAGGAGCCGTTCTCCAGGGTTAGGGTTCAGAGGATGATGACGTGTTTCCCTGTTTCCATATAACATCGGCCTGATGGATTGCTCCCTGTCGAAACAGCTGTGATATTTGCTAAAGCTGACATTATCCGGGTGTTAAAGTCACCTGTGAGTTCTACTGACGGTCACATTCAGTCGCCCATCATCTAGGTGCGGTCACAGAAATTGTCGGTGATTGGTGCTTGCATCAAAAATCGGAGACGTCAGCAGATTTGCACACTGCCACGTCAACATTTTAATTCTCACACTGTAAATGTGACTTCTCTGGTGACGCGACGGGTGTCACTGTGTCACATGGCGGTGTTGTTTCTTTCCTCACATGCCACCTTCAGGGTTTGATTCCTCAGATACCTACCGTTCACAAAAGCCACTTTAGCCGCATGCCGCGAGTAGACGCTACTTGTACTTGCCGGGCTGCTAAGAACACAAAATAACTTTCTCTAACCAGACAGCACCCCCGACGTTGTTAGGCCAGGACACCCCCCCCCACCCACTTAAGGCAAGGGTTCTGCTCATTGGATGATTCAAGCTGACGTTTCCATACCATTGTGACCCCCCAGGAGAGGAAGTGGAAAATGTATAATATGTGGATAAATGATTAAGGGAACTGCTCCACTGAGGGGAATATACGCCACGCACACTGGGCCATGGAGAGTCCACATTAACGCCAAGGCCACCCTTTCCAGGTCCACCACAAGCAAAAAGAGGAAGGGGAAGTGGTATGCTGCTGCCACTGGCAAGGACAGGAGCAGACTACAGCGGATCATCCACGCTGCCAACAAGCTGATGGGCTGAAATCTGCCTTCCTTCCAGGACCTGCACACCTCATGGACCCTGAGGCGAGCGACGATGATTGTGTTTGACTCCTCCCACCCTGGACACTCTCTGTTCCAGCCCCTCCCCTCTGGCAGGAGGCTACGGTCCATCAGGACCAGAACCTCTTGCCACTAGAACAGTTTCTCTCCATCCGCAACTGGTTTCATCAACAAGGCAATTCATCTCGATTCTGATTCTGAAGAGCCGTACTATACTGTTTCGGGCAATGGATGTGGAAGAAAGCTTCTTGGCTCATAATAGCCTATATACTCAAGTTAATGGATAAAACAATGCACATTTTGGATTCATAATTTAAGAAGAAGAAGTAAATCAAATCAAATCAAATGTATCTGTATAGCCCTTTTTACAAGCAATGTCACAGAGTGCTTCACATACACCCATAGAACTGACCCTCAACCAACCTAAACCCTCAAGGAAGACAAGGAAATACTCCCAGAAAAACTCACTGGAGAAATATAATTGAAGAAACCATTAAGAGGCCGTGAAGAATGTTGAGGATTGTTATTACGTAAAAAACCTTTCCTGAACCCAGCACAACAGTGTGCAACTCTGATGATTAACTACCGACCCATTAACCCTCCTCTTGTCTTGAGAAATAATAACACATCACCTTCAGGCCACTGTGACCTTGCGTAGAATTGACATATCTCGACTCAACATCAGATTTTTTCTTAACTCTAGCTTCCCCAAAGTACAGCTAGAAATACAGAACACATAAGAATACAGGCGTAGGTGGTTTGAACTAAGTCAAGGAAGTTGTGGTTCTGCAATGTTACCATGAACACTTCCCAATGAAAACGTGTAAATTGTCCATTTCAAGACGGATGACCAAATCTATAAGCTACTGGTCTTTTTAGAACATCCATGTCCGAATATACACTCATTGAAATGAATAATAGACTATAAAAGCTGGCCTTAGTCTAATTGCTCAGTTTTGTTCTTCCTGATATGACTTCAACAACATATCCACTTAGTGGAAAAAGGTGGGCTAACAATAAGGCTACTGTTAGATCCTGTTGTAGGCTACCAATGGAAAGAGAGTGCACCCGCAAAAATGTTGATGACACTTAGGATATCACATTGATTTTGCTGCACTCTACTATGCACTATTGTAGTTGATATGTTAATGCTTCTCATTGTGGATCTTCTGTAGCCTAACTTCTGTTTGTATGCCTCTTTGGGTAATACTGTCTGCTAATTCAATGAAATGTGAAATGTAATGTAAAGACATTCATAGTCGCACACAATGTTTTAATCAAGAGGTTTTTATTAAACATAAGTCATTCATTAACAAAAGTAGAAAATTCCTGCTTTCAAATAATGAAAAAAGAGCATTTCTGTATTAAATAAGTACATAAAGCAAAGTCTGTAACAAGTAGGAAAAGTCAAGAAAGTGTGAGTGCTATACTTTCCAAAGTAACAGTTGTCTACAAAACTGAGTGTACCCCAAATGTATTTGTTTTCCTGCACTTTTAGCTGGTCTTTCAGTTTCAAGAAACACAAATGACAAAGGATAGGAATATTCAAGAAACAAGGAATTCCATTATGTTGCATTCAACCAACCGAAACAACCAGAGAAAACAACGAAGCAACAAAACCTGGAGCGACCTTGGAGGTAAAACAGAAACCCAAAAAGAAACAGTCACGCAGTCATCTGCTAGCGGGGTCCCGGGAGGTTCCCACGACGACAGCCATCTCCATCAGCACCCTGTGCAGGCAGCAAAAGCACAGATCTCGCACACATCCATGGGCATGAAGGCTGGAGATGAGACAAGAAACCAAGGAGACGTTAGAAAGGTTACCACGGTGACCAATTTGTGGTCGGCAATGCCATTGTTTAAAGCAGCCATTTGCCATGAAACTCAATTAACCTCATTCTAATCAGTAAGCGGGCATCCGAGATCAGTGAGCATTTGATGATTGCTTTGTCTTGTTAGTGTCTGAGCAGGTGTTGCGCCTGATTGTGGCTGGCAGTGTGCCCTGGCTAACCTAGTCTGAAGAGAGAATCAGACGCTCCTCGTTGCATACACAGAGGCAGGAATTCCTTTGGCAGGTCTGGGTTGGTACAGACAGCTGCCAGGCTGGTGCTCAACAGGCGAGGGTTCTCTTTGTCGGACAGCTTGCTGCTCTCAGCCAGATCCTGAAGCTTCTTCACCGACTCCAGAGAGAACTCAAAATCTCCTTCCTGCAGAGGAGATAAGGAGGAAGAGAGGGGGAGAGAGACAAGACACATCATGAAAACCTGAAAGCCTACATTAACAGTCATTCCTTTTTAACTAATGAGAGCTGAGATAGCTGTCATTTTGTGGACAATACGCTACCACGACGGATATGTGCCTCCGTATGTGAGGTAATAAGAATGTAACGTGGTTGACACAAGATGCAAATTTCTGTTTGCTTCTTTTCAGAA
Source organism: Hypomesus nipponensis (assembly GCF_054491055.1). Lineage (NCBI taxonomy): Eukaryota > Metazoa > Chordata > Actinopteri > Osmeriformes > Osmeridae > Hypomesus > Hypomesus nipponensis. The sequence goes on from NC_140369.1 coordinate 13,928,680, forward strand.
ACACAAAGCTACTGTACAGTTGTACATTAGCTTCACCCAGCATCTTCCCTGACGTCCATTCCAAGTCCCTACAAGACTTTTTATGTCACACCTCCATGGAAAGGCAGCAAGCCAAACCCAGATGAGCGAGGTTTTACCAACCCTAACCACAACAGAAGTTTTACTAATGCTGGCCACAACAGCTGAGAGAGGTGTTACTTACTTTAACCACAACAGCCTCAGAGAGGGAGGTCAGGCACAGCGCCAGGAGCAGGAGAGCTGCCTTCATCTTGTTGAGTTTTGGGAGGGATTGTCTTCCTGTTGGTTCTGTAGCTGGAGCTGCGTTGGGCAGGTGCTCGAGTCGTGTCTGCTCTCCGTCCGGCTCCCTCTGACTTTTTGAACTGTTCGCCCCACAACCCGCTGCCCTGTGATTGGCTACGAGGCCACCAAGAGTTTTTTTCTCACGGTTAATCAGTAGGGAAGGTGCTGGTTTACGGCGCCATAAAGAGGAATTCATAGCTCCACTCTGACCTCATCTACTGTCTTGTTTTTTTTTTATAGATCCATGAGTGCCCCCCCCTCCTCCTGCTCCAGTGGGCTTACGTTTGGTTAACGTGTAACCGCGGTGCCGTCACACATTTGTGAGCTCTTGCACACAGCCAGACAAGGTGTGCAGGAGACCCGCTTCGTTGCCCAAGAGAATGCCGTATAACTTATCCACGGAAGGGATTGTTAAGTGTAAAACCAAGGTCAGCACTTTTCTAAGTCATGCTCTCTCAAATGAAATCCAAATCGAATCAGATTTGAGTTGTGTCTCCTTTTATACAAGCAATGTCACAGAGGGCTTTACAAAAGCCTACAGATCAGTACAGATAGCAAACTTAAAACCTCAAGGGAAAACTCTCAAAATTCTCAGAGAGAAACCAAATGGAAGAAACATTGGGAGAGTTAGATATGTTGTGAAGGTGCAGACTACAGGCTGGGGACGGTTACCCAACGCTTTTCAGCAAGTATGTCCACAGGGTAAACCCCTTTCCCCAATACTGGAACGTTTTCTGTATATGGAAATGCTAGACTCTTTGAATGCATTCAGTCATGGTATTATTACAAGAAAACCCAATGAGCTCCAATTAGGCTACATCATCCTGTGGAGTCATGTTGGACTTTCACATCCCTTTGTGGACTTACAACAGTATGTCATGACTATTAACACAGGGATTTGCACTAATTGGTGTATGTGTGAGCGTGTGTGTGTGGGGGGGAGCGGGGGAGGGGGTCATGAAGGGAAGGTTGACACAGTGACCTCTATGTAAGGTAATCCTTGATACAGGTAGGTATCAAATATATAAATACATATATTTTAGACTTACTTATTTTAGACTTGATACTTATATATGTATAAAGGTTATCAGTGTGGTTATTAGTCATTAATGTCCTGAATATATCTGCAGTGCACTTTGCTGCCAACAGGGGGCTTAGCAACATGCATGTCTTGTTTCATCACTGCAATATTTTGACATGATCCATCCAAACATACATTTAATTTATACTCTGCGGAAAACAAACAAAGCCCAGCCTCTCCTGTTCACACACCTCTTAAATGGTCATTCCCACTATAAAGCTCCCATAGTTTTTCAATATAAAGAATCAGTTGATAGACTAGTTCTGTAGTGAGCTGGGAGTGGCTCCTTCACTCGCTTTAAATCACTCCTTTGTTTTACTGCTCTCAAAGAGTGTTGTTAAACTGTGTGAACTTTGCATCAGACTGATAGGCCTGTTTCCAGACATTGTTTGAACGTAGGCAACATCCACATACAGCAAACTCTGATGTGCAAGTTCTCAAACAGGATTACATGAAACCACACTTGGTCATGTGGTTGGGGGGGGGGGGGGGGGGGTACCTAACCCCCTTCTCCCCCAAAGCTGTAGGAAAGTGTTTGTGTCTCCATCCAGTCTACATCTCAGTTCAAGTTTTCAGGTTATTTACCATTTGTAGCACGTACAGCTTCCACAGCTTCCGAGTCATACATTTTCAATTCAATTCACTCTATTGATCCCGAAGTGAATTCAAGCATTCGAGTAACACCAGTCATGGTCTGTGACAGGCCTCTGGAGGGTTGTGTATATTGGTTGGCACTCTGTGTGGAAAAGATCCTGTGCTGTGCTGGAGCCTTGGGTCCATTCTGCCTCATTCTCAAGGCCCACAGTTGAAAATGACGAGAGGGATGACGATGAGTGGACTGACACACAAGTCTTGACAGGTGACCTTGCTGCTCAGGAAGCTTTATTGTCTGGAAGTCGAGCCCGCCTTGTCCAGACAAGCAAGACTAATGACATCTATTCAGCCAAGACTCAAGTCAATAATCATTTTAGGAGGAACACACTGGAGCCGGTAGAAACCTTCAGATAGACACTTTCACCGACTCTTTATGGAAGAATATCTTCCATGAAGAGTTGTTCCTGAACAACAATGCCAGTGTGGTTCTGTTGCACTTTGGTCTGAATCAAACATGTGACTAATAACAGATAACTAGACTTGTTTATCCGAGGGGTGGTTGATTCATTAAGTGTGAGGATTCACGGAGCCTTTGAAATGTATCTGAAGACAATTTATTGCGAAGAAAACGTGCTCAGGGATGACAAAAGTGCCAACAACTGATTTACAACCGCTTAGAATTGCGATTAAATGATAATAATAAGTTAGAAGTGCAAGCTCTCTGGCAGTAAAGTTTCCCGAGACACGTTCTGAGTCACGGTGTCACTCACCAGGAAATGACCGAAGACAGACTGGGCCGGTCCACTGTGACTAACCCTACAACCATTGACTAGCCAGACTGAATCTCTTACCAAATCTCTTTACACACCTGGGTGGGTGGAAAGTGGACCCTTACCTGCCAGAATGACTGGAGTGTCTGGAGGTTTGGTGTTGGTAATTAATTAACCTGTATCTGTGTGTTTTATTGAGATTAATGGCTTTTATACAAATCATTTCACACTATCTCCCATTCCCAGTCCAGTCCAGACTAAAATTGTCAGGCCTATTTTCATAAAGGCTGATTTTATTGGGGTTACAGTGTCACTGACTGTGTGTCAAAGAGAGCACATGTTGGCATGAAGGTTAACACTTAATATTGACTAGTTACACTTGTTAATCTTAGAAGACCCTTCTCAATCCTTAAAGGTCTATTCCGCTACTTCAAAGCAACTGTTCAGCTCCGACAGAGGAGCAATAAAGATGGATTGCAAAGTCATCAATCAGGGTGAAAGAGTCAAACACACTGTGGCACCGTGACTATGAATCTGATGAACTCCATGGAACCCACATACGACAGGGAATGCTACATGCATGCACCATGCATGAGTCTATGATTGTGATGACGATAGCGACTGTGATCATAACACGTCTGTGTGTGTGTCTGCGTGAGCTTTTTGTGTTGTGTGCACGCTCATCTGACGTGTGCGTGCATGCACATGTGCATGTTGATAATATGGGAGTGACACACTTTGTTTATGGCCCATATGAGCATAAGGCCATGATGATGTTCAGGGGTGACAAACTCAGACATTTCCAGAAAAGTTTGATATCTCTCCTTGTGTTGAATTTGTCAGGTTCCAGCTGACACGATGGAATGACAGGATACCTTTTGGAGCCATCCTTCTGTCAGAAAAGGCATTTCCTCTTTGAAACAGTCCTCATCGTCAGTGCAGGGGCTGTGACGCACACACATACACGGCTCCCTCCGCATCAACGGATGCTGTACATCAACTCATCCAAATGTCACATCTTTTACGCAGACAACGTCTCCTTATCTAGCTCAATGGTCCTGCTGTCCTCACCATATATTCTCATGCTGAGGCTGTAAAGACAGCAAATCATCTATGTCAAATAGGCTTATGCCACAGGACTGCCAATAAAGGGAACTTGGTCAAGCCTCTCTCTTTCTCTTTCTCTCTCTGTCACACTTCCTTGTCTCTTTCTCCTTGTCTCTTTCCAATTTTCTCCCAGAAATGGAATCTCTTTAATGTTGATGAGTAGTAAAGCATTGTTATATGTGTAGGTGACATGTGAGTGGCTTCCTCCACTGGTATTCATGGTCACATCGTTATGGGAAAGGTTGAATGGTTAGACCCAAATACTACTGTGTCCAGAAAGATGTCCGTTTATGATGGACTTGTTGTTCTTTAGAAGTGCTAGTTGTCTCACAGAATGAAATAATGGCTATTGACACTAATGAAGATAGAGAGATGATGACACAGCTAATTAAAATAAGGACAATTATGTTATTGTGAGAGCAAATATGATATTTCAAGTGAGTAATAAAAAAATCCCCATAATATTGTTTTAAACAGGTTTTAAAAATGGATTAAAAAAAATAAAATGATAAACATGTATACGGCAGGAGTGAATACAAGGCATGCATAAAATGAAGGGCTTCTCATGTGATCATGTGTCTTGGTGTAGAAGCTTGTTACCACACCACAAGCGTGCTACCACATCTTTCTTATGTCTGCCAGGCTACATGCCTGGTAGACATGAGAAAGGATAACAAGCCCTTATTTCTGCAGTAGCAGCCATTGTTTCAAGCCAAGAAATGAGGGGCGAAGCTTGGATGAAATACTGTCAACCCTGTCGTCTGCAGTAGGATTTACCCATGTTAGCATGCCACTATTGGTGTCAGTCTGACCCATCCGGCGGTGTTTCCCAAAGTTCCATTTAGGAAATCTGCTGAGTAGGAATACTAATCTGTAGGCACTATCTGGCACAAAGCACTTGTCACATGGGTCTTCTCTGGAATTAATTTGTTGTAAACAAAAACAAAACCTGAAGCAGATTACCTGCAAATACTGAATATCATAGGGAAATTGGTCATTTAGCGAGAGACTGTGGGGAAGAAGTGGATCAGAAAGCTGACATAAACGCAATTTGTTCTATATGCTGTGTTAACAGAGAAAGTTCTCAACGCATAGACAGTTTGTATAGTTTGAAGTCAAACCACCCACCATGAGTGGTTATTAAGACGTGTCAGGATTGCTCCAACAGAATGCCTGGATAGATAACTGCAAGAGTCCGTTGTGGTCCTATCAAACTTGATAGGAATACTAAATATTGGAAAACAGAAGGATGATGTGTACCATGTCCTAACCCCCACTTCCCCAGATTAGCCCAGGGTCATGCACAGTTATCAAATGTAATCCTTTTTCTTGGTGTCTCTTAGCAACCATGATTGCAAAATGTGCTAGCCAGCCAGTGTTGGTCTGGAAATAGCCGGGGAGAAACTCACTTTCATTTCATACTGTGACACACAAAATGAATCTGTCACACCACTTTGGTGTATATCGTTAAGACAAATGAGGCCCCTTGAGCTTTATCACTCCACTGTAAAGATAAATCTTTTATGAGCAAAATAGCCATAAGTCAGTTATTCAAAAACTGATTTCTAAAATGCCCAAAGCTTTAAGTAGACGACAGACTCAGAAGAGTGCAATACAATGTCTTTCTGCGGCCTGGCATAGATCAGTCTGGTCCTTTTCACAAAAAAATTAAAAGGTTCAATGCGGAACTTAACAATGTGTATAATAGGAGAACTCTTGAAAGAACTGTTCCAGATGGAAGTACTTTTAGCTCTTCAGGAAGCTCTTTGAGAACCTTTGCTTTGAAAAGGTTATTTTAGGGAATCTTTTGCATTGGGCTTGAACAAGAGCACAAAGAATAAAAAATATTTTATCTACAAGGGAACCCCTGTTCTCCATCTTTGACTATTCATATCTACACAGTCCAGCTAGAATTTTCTTCCACAGTGTAGTGTGGTATCGTAGTAGGCTAGTGTAGGCTACTTTCATCACTGGTGCATATTTTGTAGTTGGAAGAATGGTTAAGAAAGACACAAGGCGTTATTTAAACGATCACATCTTGGCAATTGTAAAATCTGTATTTTCCCGCATTCAACGAGAACACAAAGGGAGAACCGTTGCTGAACTACACCAGTTCTGTTCACATTTTCCACGTTCCAACTAAAAACATTAATTGCCATCACTTGCTCTCTCCATCTCTTTATCTAATTTATTGCAGTGAGTATTAATAGGGAGCCAGCTAAATGGTGACTTAAGAGCAATAAAGGTGACACTCCTCTTTAAGGCGTGGAGGAGATCTACAATCTCACAATTAATCACTCAAACTGAAAGCTGAATGGAAACCTGGCAGAAAATGATTCTTTGCGAATGATCACTCAGGGACTGTAAATGTCCCATTTTATTCTCTCACAATTATGTCCACCAAGTGGAACTATACAAGTGTACTGTAAATGCACTGTATAGCTATGTATACAGTGTATGTGTACAATTTATCACCAAAGTGATACTTTATATTAACAGTGTAACTTCAGCTGTACAGGATATGTTGACATAGAACATGGCAGAATGAAATAGTTAGAATGACTATAATGTCCTGTACTTCTTTACCCGGACAATCTTCTGCAGGCAACACTCATTTTTGCCAAGGTCAAAAATGTTTGGAGAGCTTGAGGTTGAAACAAAATGTTTGTGTTTTTACTCTACGTGCCTCTTTTTTATGTTATCACAGGGGTGGCTGTGGCAACAGTGATAATCCTTGATCATTTGATTAGATAGGTAGAAGAGGTTATAAAAAGTGTGTTCTGGGTGTACTGTAGTATTGTAAAAGGTTGATACTACATTTTAGCTACAGATGGCTGCGGCTACATGGATAATCATCATGATTAGCAGTGCCGGTTTCTTCCTACAGGCGACATAGGCAGCCCCCTCGTGCGGCATGAAGAGGGGGGCGGCAATTTCCGAAAAGAGCTTGCGGGGTTCGGGCGCCCCGGTTGGTGCCCCGGGGGGGGGGGGGGGGTAAGGTCACCTGTTCATCTTGCCCCGCTGGCAGGTTTTGTTGTTCCTATTGTCCTAGTAACATATGTAACATGTAACATATGTTATCCTGTAAACAATCCAGCCTGGATTGAAAGGTAATTTAAGGGTGTTGCCCTCAACACCAAATGACAGTAAAACATATTTTAGCCTTGAAAATGAGGGGAGGATTGTAGGTCACACTTTCTCCTACTCTCACATGATGTTTCAAAAGGTCATGTGTGTTTAGTATAGTACCATTACTATAGCTGAATATGTAGATATAGTTACATAATACGGTATCAGTGTATAAGCAGTCTACAATGTATACAAATACGAGAGTTTGTGATCTTACATTCAATGTAGTATATATTGTTTGGACATGTTACAAATTGTTGCAAATGTTGCAAGTTGTTAACATTTTCTCACATCCAACCTTTCATCACAAGACACAGTAATAACCGTTAGTATTTTTTTTTTGATCTCTTCAAGAATTTTTGAGACGATCAGCAAGCTCAGCATGCCAAATGAGAAGTCAGCTATGTCCTCAGTTGTAAAGATAACAGGACGTTGATGTATCTTAGAGATCTGGAAGTAGGACATTATGCAAGATCAATTACTCCACTGAATGTCTTGAGTTGAACGCATCCTCGGATTGTACACGTGGGGGCAGTGTACATGCTGAACTGACAGACTCTCCCACTGTTACAGATGTCTGCCTCAGATTCTGAGTGGAATCACTCTAGCATTATCTAGTCAGATCTACAACAATTAGGTTTAACAGATGTACAGTTCTTTACCTCCACCTGAAATATGCTTTGGCCTCACAAAATTCTATAAAAAGTAATAAAGTCAAACAACATGGAGCAGTCTGTTACAGATGAATACACTGCGTTTCAGAGCCCAAAGGAAGAAGTAGAAAAACAACTGTTACAGGACGACAACCATGACGACCTGCACGTCAAACATCCAAAAACACTGTGTCTTTGCATCGATAGAGTAAGGAATGTGGTGGTGATCTAAACTTCCTTTCTTTTGAGGCTTTCGCAAACCCTAACTGGCCACATTGAGACACAAGATAGAATCATGCAAGATTTTGCAATCCGACGTTCACAGACACCAACATTCATGGTGGATTTCCACGCCTGCAGGGCTGCGGGGCACGAGCAGGCCTGCAAACATCTACAAGGATCATTCTCCCTCCACCTCTGCTCCAAATGTACCTTCCCCACAGTGGAGAGGGTGCCGCTGCTAGTCCAGTTCACTCAAACAGCCTAACGTGCTGAGGGTGAAAATGATCTGAGAGGATTGGGTCATGGCAACTGAAAATGTGGTTATGCTTGAGAGTAGAAATGCTGCTGATACAGCATCTGTGGTCGACGGAAATAGCAAGTATTCCGATAAAGCGCTGTGTGTTCATTAGAAAAGGGGTTCATGTTAGCCATGACTCTGTTTACCCATGATGACACTGCTATGGGTTGGACACCACACTGAACAGTGGACACGGATCACATGCGTCGCCATGTCTTGCAGCTCTGTCACACAGCTTCTCTCCCCGGTGGGGACATCGAGTTGGAACTGACTTTAACTGGATACACTCTGCCCTCTGTTGGTCAAGCCCTTCAGTACATGAAGTTGAAAGACCAAGTTGAAAGACCAACAACTGAATACTGTACATTTAGGTGTTTTACTAAAAGGAACAACATAAGTGACTGACAAACTGAAATGGAATGAATGGAGTAAGCTTCCAGGCATGTGACTGTGGCAGCTCTTTAAGCCTTTTTTACATCGCTCCCTTCCTCCCCCCCATCACTATCACTCCTTCACTGCTGGGAAATAATAGTAAATATCTGATGGGTGACAAGGAGTGAAGGAAACCAGGGAGTCAGGGGCGGATCTAGAGATTTTCATTCGGGGTGGCAATGGGGTGGCAGAAGGAAGTTGTTGTGTGGCCTCCTGGAGGCAAATCAAAATCCAAAGTAGGGTGGCAGAGTACTCCATATGGTAAATGATTAGGCTGTAACATTGTAGTTTAAATTAAACAGTAACAATATTATTTATTGAAATGTTCTGTCATTTAAATAATATTTTTCCATGGGAATATTGGGGAGGCAGTATTTTTTATTGGGGTGGCAGCTACCACCCCTTGCCACCCCTTAGAATTGCCACAGCAGGGAGTGTGGAAATGTGGACTATTAATAGTGACCCTTCATCAGTGTGGCTGATTATCAGGATTGCAGAAACAGGAGTTGGAGCACAGAGGAGGAGATGGGGATGGTGTGGAATGCAAGAGGAGAAACACACCACCCCAATGGGGAAACTATGGTCACCTTAACTGGTCTCAATTACATGTTGTGACTGGCAGATTGGAATCAGGTGTGTGATACCACGACTAAATTGGACCATTGGGAAATGTGTGCGAGGCTAAGACACTGTCAGCACTGTCAAAGTGTCCCATGGTGCGGACCATGGAAAACTGTAAGAATTTAGATTTCCGAGTCATGACCTACAGCATATTCACATTCAAGTGCATGTGAATGTACACATCGCTTTGGATCAATGCGTCGGCTGAGTGAATATCAAATGTAAACTATTTGATGTGAGTTGTGTTTTTTTCAATAACAATGAATTTCCATTACATGCAGTCACATAGCAACTGATGAGTCCAGTAGAAGGTATTAATGGTTATTGTAAGATCTTATGCTATCTGCTAGGGAACAATGAATATTAGAAAGTACTACACATTTATGTAAAGAGAAAAGGAAAATTATGAAACACAAACCATGTATATATATTTTGACTGAGTAATATGTGCATTTCACAGCAAAATAATTACCCAAGTCCAGATGGAATTCACATACTCCTTAGAATGGATAGCACCGGTTCATTTCATGTCTCAGACAAGTCTGGTCTTGTCTGTTGGGGAATTGAGTAATTCAGAAAAGAATAACTCAAAATAAAATCAGCTTGTTGGTTTCACACTCACAATGAAGCTGTTACAATGATCTTAAAAACTCTTAAGGACTGTGTGTACAAAACTCTTAAGGACTGTGTGTACAAGACTCTTAAGGACTGTGTGTACAATACTCTTAAAGACTGTGTGTACAATACTCTTCAGAATCAGAAAGGGGTTTTAATCGCCATGAAAGTTTGCACAGACATGGAATTTACTTTGGTATGACAAGGAATTTACTGGCAATTTACAGGACTTCATACTACCATACTTGAAACTGAGAATCCTGAGAAACTGAGAAAGCATTGTGTACAGGGACCTCTTCTGTTGGCCGAATAATTAGTTTGTTATAAAATAATGTTCTCTGCAGCAACTGAATAAATGTAATGCATAAAGGCATTCAAAATATGATCAAAGCGAGAATGAATGAAAAGACTCCCAAATGAAGAGTTGATTTGCACCTGTGGCTTTCATTGGAAGTTAACGCTGAGTCTCGAATGTGGGCTATTGTAAACATACTAAATAAAAGTAATCTGCAAGGTTACATTTTTCCTTCCCGTATTCCACTTCTCTTTTTGTGTTTTTATTATTATTGTGTTTTATCGATTCTTTCAGCATGCAGCAACAGGTGAATACTAAATGAATATGCTTCACACGTCACACAACATCCGGCATTGGACTTGTGTACACATTTTTTTCAAAATCTTTAGGTATACCTAATTTCACCTAACCATCTTCAAAACAAACAATTCAAATTCACAAAAGTTGCTTTTCGGTTGCCTCGAGCACTGTGACATGTTTCTTACTGGAAATTGGAAATTCAAATGTCCATTTGATGTAGCCTACTATTTAAAAAAAAGGAAACACTTTGATTGAAAACATCCATAAAAAAAATAATTGGCTTAATGATGTATAGCAAACATCGCTCTCTCTCTCTCTCTCTCTCTCTCTCTCTCTCTCTCTCTCTCTCTCTCTCTCTCTCTCTCTCTCTCTCTCTCTCGCTTTCTCTCGGTCTCTCTCGCTCTCTCTCTCTCTCTCTCTCTCATTCTCTCTCGCTCTCTCTCTCTCTCGCGCGTTCTCTCTCACTTTCTGTTTTCTCTCTCTGTCCCCGAGTCACAAGTGCGCTCAGCTGCAGGTAAACGGGGAGGCAGACCGCGTAAGTGTATCAACACAACTGACGCCTTTGTGCCTCCAGGTGTGGTTTTGTGTCCGACGTTCATCGCCTTTGGCAAGACGCTTGTTTTGCCATTTAGACAGGATTATTATGTATCTCTTCTCAAGATTTCCAGGGTGATACCCAGAGCTGTCTGCTCTGAACTTGTATTACTGTAACAAGGTGAGTAGGCTTTTCTTGCCAATTAATTATCTAATCCAACCAACCACACCTTGTCTTAGTAAGATAGGATTTCTTAAATAAATAGCATCAGATGTTTCTCTATATTTTCTCTATGGTAATATTTATTACAGCTTTTAACAACAAACTATTTCCATCAGAAAACAGAGTTAAGAGCATTTTATTTGATAAACTGTTCCTAAAGAAGAAAGATTTAGATGGCTTTGTCATCTTTTTGGTACATTTTAATTTAATCAAGTCCCAACTGCAGTGAGAAGCATTAAAAATAGCAGATATTAGGTTTGATATTATGTCTGATTATATGCACCCTCCTTGCACAAAAATAAAGATAAATGCACATTGGCTGTCATCACACATTGCTTAATGGTATTGGGCTTGGAAATTGGGCTTTCTCAAATAACATTGCTCAGTTTTTACGGTTACAGACCTGGCGCAGTGATGTGACAGTACCTACAGAAGCGTGACATATCCACAGTCCATAATAGAGTGGCTGTGCCTTATAGGCTGATCCAGAGCTCATTATACAGTGGTTATGCCTTAAAGAGTCAGATCAGTGAGACGTCATATAGCACTATATTGCACTGTTTTATAGAATAACATTACCCTTTCAGACACAATGATTTATTATTTGGTGTGTTTCCTTGAATTTTTCAAAGGGTTCATGACTTACACAACACACACAATCCCCCCTCCCCAACCACACACACACATACACATCTCCTTCTGAAGTTACAGTATAGGTATTTGCTGCAGGTGCTGTTAATGCTCAAAACACTAGTGTTCCTGTAAACGGATAAAAATGTATAGCAGAATACATCTTCATGGGTTAAGGAGGGCTGAAATGGATTCCATATATTTTCTGTGCCTGGAAAACATCCGACACTGAAATCAACATGTGTTGATTGTCTAAAGTCAGGAAAGTCAAACGATTTTACTCACAGTCGATTTACAATCACAATTCATCAGGATGATTTGGAAATGACTGCATTTTAACCTCTGACTCCAAATACAAATCTCTCTTACTCCCCAAACTCTCCCGGGAACATGCCCAGACTCCTCGATGATTGTTGAGTTGAGAACAATGACTGTCATAACAAACTTGTGTTTTCTTCCTCATTCCCCTCAGAATGGTAGAACACTTATTAGCCTCTCCACTCCTCTTCTCCTCCTCTCACTGACCAGCTTCCCTTTCCGAGATGGATGGGTGCTGTCTGGAAGACGAGTTCTCAAACCTCTCAGAAGCTAAAAGCCAATCCCTCAACCTCACAACGTTCCTCAACCTCACAAGCAACAGTACGGGGGTCCAGTCCATCGAAGACCTCCTACTGGACATCCTGGGGCCCAAACGCTCCCCTTTCGTCCTCGCCATCACGCTGGTCTACCTCCTCATCTTCCTCATCGGCTTGTCAGGCAACCTGCTCACCTGCACGGTGATAGTCAAACATAAGAAGATGCGCAGCACCACTAACCTGTATCTGTTCAGCCTGGCAGTGTCCGACCTCATGGTGCTCCTATTCGGGATGCCCCTGGAGATCTACGACTTGTGGCAGAACTACCCCTTCCCCTTCGGCGAGGGTGGCTGTTACTTCAAGACCTTCCTGTTTGAGACGGTGTGCTTCGCCTCCATCCTCAACGTGACGGCCCTGAGCGTGGAGCGCTACATGGCAGTGATTCACCCGCTGAAGACGCGCTACCTCTCCACCAACACGCACGCCAGGCGCGTCATCACCGCCGTGTGGGCGGTGTCTCTCTCCTGCGCCGTTCCCAACACTCTCCTCCATGGCATCTACTACCTGGACCTGCCCGAGAAGGTGGACGAGTCGGCCATCTGCACCGTGCTCAAGCCCCTCTGGATGTACAACGTGGTCGTCCAGGTGACCATGGTGTGTTTCTATTTCCTGCCCATGACGCTGATCAGCGTGCTGTACCTGATCATGGGCTTCAGGCTGGGCAGGGAGGACAGCCACTCCCGGGGGACGGGAAACTCCCAGACCAAGTGGAAGATCCACGAGGACAGCGGACGGAGGAGGCAAGTCACCAAGATGCTGTGTGAGTCCAGTTTGTCCTCAGCTACGGACGTGTTTCACAGAAGCCGTGTTTTGTCGTTAGCATCTCCTTTTCTGTATGGACATGAGTTTCTGCATGGACATGAGTTTCTGCATGGACATGAGTTTCTGCATGGACATGAGTTTTGGTTTTTTTTCTACTCCGTTTATAGTGTTGGCTGTTATCACACATATTAAATTTGAGGCTGAGAAGTTTGATGTGATATCACCAGTTTGAAAGCCCAACAGGAAAATGGCTTGGCATATGTGCTTTTAAACTGGGTCACATGTACGCTGACAAATTCATCGAATATATTCCTTGAGCACATGCTTTTATACAAAGCAGGTTCAAATCCAAAACAGGGAGGGGGGATTGATCCTGCAACATGTTGACCCATAGTCAAATGCTTATCACTAAGCTACATCCAGACACATAAATGCTCAGACATGCCCGGGGACGTGATGAATGGAGGATATGTCATTATGTGCCGACATCTCCCAGCCCCTTAGACAACAAAATTGGTATTCAGAGATGTGCCTCTTACGGATGTTACATCCTCTTGGCTTTCGGACTCAAGGATCTTCTTAATCTCTTGAACACTGTCCAGGTCTGCTTGGTCAGTGAACACAATTGTTATATCACCAGCAATTACAGATAATTGAATTGTGTTTATGGTCGAGTTTTTAAAAATAATTTGTTAGTTTTACCCCCCACTCCACCCCTTCTTTTTTGCAAATAGTATGCCAAGAGGCACTACACCACTTTTCAATGTTCTTACTGTGAAATTAACTGGAGATTAATGGACACAACATGCCCAGCACTTAAATGACGAAGATTTATCCCTCTCCAGGTTGAATAATTTTTCTTATTATACCCTCTATGACCCCCACCCCCCATCATTCCCTCTTTCCCTGAATCCTCCTCTCCCTCCTTACCTCATCCTTCCCCCTCCTCCTTTCCTCTCCCTCCCTCTGCAGCGGTGGTCGTGATCGTGTTCGGCCTCTGCTGGGCTCCCTTCCACATCGAGCGCCTCCTCTGGAGTTCCATCAGCAGGTGGACCGACTTCCTGCACGGCGTCTACGAGTGCGTCCACATCCTGTCCGGCATTATGTTCTACCTCAGCTCGGCCGTCAACCCCGTCATCTACAACCTGCTCTCCACGCGCTTCCGCGAGTGTTTCCGTGAACTCGTCTGCACCCAGGTGGAGGAGGGCACCCCGGGGGGGGAGACCCCGCCCTTTGCCAAGATCCAAAATCCCCCTGGCGTGGTCCCCAGACGCCGGGACAAGACTCAAGACTCATCCTCTTTCATCCCTCTGCTTTCTCCAACTGTGGCTGTGTGCGTAGACACCACAGCGGCCCTGTTCAAGGAGCAGGACTGCACTGCTGTCTAAAGTTGGCCCCGATGGCCGTCGTCGGTATGTATGAGTGTGAGTATGAATTGGTGAAAGGGAGGCAAAAATGTAAAACGCTTTGAGTGCCGCTAAGGTAGAAAACGTGCTGTGTAAATGCAGTCGATTTACTGCTTTCTAAAACAAATCGTACATGGGGTATGTTGTGGACATGAACATACCGTCTGTACATGTGGTGAACATGGCCGGGGAGGGAAGTGGTTTGGTGGCTGGGGGTAACACTCGAGGGTTGAGCCACGCTGGAGGAGAACTTTGGAGGCACGCTGGCGTCATGCGCTCCAGTAAAGCAGAAGGTTGGATTTTTAGGTAGCTTGGCCTGCTGGGCTTTCTTTGTTGCTAGATTAGCACCGCATGTGGCTGGTGCACAGAGTGAGCACTTCACCTTATGATTGGAGGACGATCTAGTGATTGCTGACCATTTCCTGTGTGCTTTATGCCCTGTGCCTTAAAGGGTCCCCAAACTTTGCTCTCAGAGTTTTTACTACTAAACAATTTAATGTATATGTTCCATTTGAATGATGAGCCAAAACACAAACAGATTTGTGGATTTCCTTTTCTGAAATACCATGCTTGGACAAAATCGCAGGTAAAAAAGATGTAGGAGAGTTTGGTTAATGATTATATGATCTTTATTTTAAAATGTTTGTTTTATGTGACTGTATTTGGAAAATCATGTTAAAATTACAGACTGAATGTATAATTCACAATTATCTGGAATATCTGCCTATTTCTCTCAAGCTTTCTCTGTTAGAATTACTCAAATGGCTTTGGTATATTTAGTAATTTTCAAGGACCACCATGATTGTGATTGTGCAGTGCCAGAAAACAGAACAACATAATATTCATGCTGAATGCACATTGTTCTTGCTGTTTTCATTGTAATCATGCATGCATTTAATGTGACCATACATTGACGACTTAACTTAACTTGTGCTCATTCCTAACTTGACTCTTTTCCATGGAGTGCTTCATGTTTACCTCTTCAATCCAGCTTACAGCTGTCACAGACACAAATGTACGTAGATGGGATTTAGATGAGTCAACATGAAAACAAGATAAAGCTGGTAGCGTCTGTCAACTGTTGATAATCAAGAACACTCTGAATACTAAACAAATGAGATTTCCCGCTCCTGTTCCAAAACCAGGAAAATCAAACCCAATGAGGTTGTTTTGCGGGATATGCAAAGAGGAAAATCCCAAATCATCTTTCGAATGCGTCCCTCTGCACCACTGGATGTCTGTCAGGTAGTGAAGTGAACATGTCTTTCAACTTAAACAACCACTACATATTTACTCTTCATATCAAGGCCAGTGACGATAGTTGAAACAGGAGCCAGTTTATGAGATTACAGAGGGATGATTAATCCTGGAACTATATATCTTAATGCCCCTGATCCCTGCTTTTGAGTGCAGATTTGGACAAATGTTGAATTATTCGTTTTTTTTTTACCTTTCTCACATACATTACAGGGTTAAAGTTGCAGCTTTTGCTGCCAGGGTGCATTATTATGGTATGTCGCTATTTACAAACAAGTGTGTTTGGCGTGAACACATTTAATGTGCTTTATGTATGCCAATGTCCAAAATGTAAATGAATGCAACCAATAGATTTGTTGATGTTCACACTGTAGCAAACCAGGGGAAACCGACCAGCCAATCCGGCACAGAGGGCGGGTCCATAAACTTAGATTAGGGGAGGTGATAGAAGGAGTCTATCTGCCTGTTGAAGTACTGCAGCCACTTGGCAGATGGTACTGGGCACACCTGCAGCCCATCAGGGGAGGGCATGAAGGCAGCCAATCCGAGGCTGCATGGTGGAAAAAGAGGGAGGAACAAAGGACCAGAGAGACAACCCTGGAGGAGCGTTGTTCAGCAAAGAGACTGGCTGGAAAAAGACTGACCTCTCGTTTTGCTTTTAACCTCCACAGGACCACACCCCATGAAGGCCAACAGACCCCAGATGGCAAGAATCCTGATTTAAAGTTGGTCCCACTACCTTTACCCTGATATCCGTTATTAAAGGACAATTTATGTTCATGCCAAATGTCTCTAAGTCCTTATTTATTGTGAATCGGGCCTTCAAGTCCCCTGGGTTGCTACAACACATTATTTCCAATGGTAAATATGAAACTTATGTGAAGATAAGTCAGCAAAAATAAATATAAATGCAAACGCTTAGGATCATGTTAGTTACATTAATGAGACTTGAGGAATAGGATTGATGAACACAGAACAGATTGCCATAGTTGTATACTCTTAAATTTGGAAGTAAAACATATGCTGCAAACAAATGCAGAACGCAGTCAAAACATTGTGAAGGTCAGGCCAGAGACTGTATCAAAAGAGTCAACATATATGGTGATATTGATATGGGCTGTCAACAAGAGTTCATCCAAATGAATAAACAAGTTATCCTCTTCATCCTGAATCCACCACAGATCTGTGCACAGCCAATCAGCATCTGACAAGCTCAATGCATGTTTTTACAGTTACTACTCCAGTACTTCAACAGGCCCAGATAACAAGCATGTATCCAGCAAACCCAATCAGCTCCATTCAGTTCGAGAAGGTTGGTCTCCGAGCTATCCTGACAACGTTGTACGTGTTCAGGCCTGGCGCGTCAAAGCCGGGGGAGAGACCCCGTTTATCGAACACGTAGAAGTTAAAGAGCTGTCCATCCTGGGCCTCGAGAGACACAGCGGCGGTGCTGACCCGTAGCACGCAGGGATACTCCTTCTCAAACACCACCCTGAACACCCTCTCCACCAGGTAGTTGAGCTTTATGGTCCGGTACCTCTCCGGGATCAGGTCCTCAATCTGGGGTCCAAACTGCTGCATGATCAGAACCCCGTCTGCCCCGGCTTTGATCTCGTAAAAGGTGATGTTGCCGTAGGTGAAGAAGCCGACGTAAGGGTCCGAGCTTGGGGGAGGGGTGATGATCTTCTTGGACTCGCGGAAGGCCCTCTCCATGGCTGGGATGATGTGGCTGTAGGCCTTGGACACAACGTCCTGGTTCTGGGGCCTGGAACCAGCCATCAGGACCACCAGGCCCAGCTTGAGACGGGGAACTAGGGAGAAGGTGGCGGAGTAGCCGTCCAGGTCTCCGTCCTTGCGCACAACCTCGTAACCCAGCTGCTCGTTCACCTCCCAGGGCGTGCCGGTGCGGTTGGCAAAGTAGTCCTTGTCGCAGCGGAACAGCGGCGTCAGCATGATCTTCAGGGTGTCGGGCTCCAGCAGCTTGCGATGGTAGGCCCCCAGCAGCATCATGGCCAGCTTCGCCAGGTCCGCCGCTGTGGAGAACATCTGCCCTGATGGACGGTACCAGCCCAAGTCGTAGAGAGGGGCCGGAAGGCCGCTGGAGTACACCCCCACGGCCATCTGGCTCTGGATGCCGGGGGTGATGTCGAAGCCTGTGTCCTCCATGCCCAGCCTGTCCAGGATGTTGTCTGTGATCCAACGCTGGTAGTCCAGGCCCACCACCTTCTCAGCCAAGACATGAGCCAGCAGCGAGAAGGCCAGGTTGCTGTAGTGGCACCTGGTGGATGGAGGAAGGCATCAACTGACGCTGATTAAATTAAGTAGCCTATTAACGTATTTGCATTCAAAAGAGGGTATATGGAAATGTGCCAATAATGCATAATATACATTCAAATATTCCTTTAAAGAATTGACTGAGTTCATCATTTTGGAATTGCTTCTCCAGATGCTCCCAAAGCACGTTTTGCCCAATGGAGATTGCTTCATCTATGAAGGATTGATGATGCACAAATGAAATACTTAAAATAACCATGGTTTGCTTACTTGCATAATATAAATGCTAATGTGGGAAGCTATCAGACAAATGATGATAGAATGTAGAGAATGAGGAGGCTCACTTGGTTCCAGGGTCTGCCACCAGGACATCATCGTGAAGGAGGTTAACAGCAGCCTGGGTCTTCCCCTTCCACAGCAAGTTTGTGGCTCTCAGTCGTCTGGGCAAACCTGAAGTTTCAACACAATAAGGGAACACCAGTTGGCATTTGTCTATTCCAGCTTTGGACTGCAAATAAAACTGCTTTATTTATTGCAAAGAACGGCTACATGGCTGGTTGCAGAGGTTTTTTTTCCATATCAAGTTATTTCATTAGTATTCAGGGCGGGATGAAACCAGATGTTGGATTTAAACAGTTCTACAAATGTTGCCCCTATTGGAAAATCATTGGGAACGAAGATTATTTTTTTGCAAGAATTGCCAACATCTGTTTGTTATCAGAGCTCAAAATCATCCGCAGTACACACCACGTGAAAATACATAAGACACTCTCATTCCGTCAATTATCCCTTAGCACATTCTCCAACAGCTGCTTTCTCTGGTTTGATCACCTTATTTCTATTTAAATTGTGATCTTACCCAAGAATAGCTATGACTCATTGTTCCTGTTACTGTAATCCTGACTCATTTCTGGAGCTATTTCCGAAGGTGAGCATATTTATGGGGTGACAATCTGCACTGTTTCTCTGGAGATCACACCTCAGATCACAGGCTGTCTAGCTGAGGAGAGATCTTACTGGAGGACCCATCTGTGTTTACTCTTGGGTGTTTGAAGTGAAACCCTGTGACGCACGTGAATGCCTTTTTTGCAGCAATTGGTTTTTCCACTGGACTAAACCACCTAAACTCTCTCCCTGGACAGTTAACTCCCTGTAAGTTTTTTTCTCTAACCCTAGTTGTTGCTAACACAACTGAACACATGAACCAGCTGATTATAAGAATCAGGGTTGCTAGATTTGTGTGGATGCGAAAACCCAAAGGAAGGTAACTCTCCAGGAATAGAGTTGGAGACCACTGCTTTAGATATATTGTTTGTTTAAGCAATTAGCAGTTAGCTCCACAGTATGTTGGTATATGGTACTGTGGGCCTGGCTGATACCACTACCTACAGTAAATTCATGTGGATGTCTAGCAATACATGAAATAACTACTAGTTACCTCAACATAGAGGCAATTTCTGGAGCTTGAAAAAGAGTGCATCCTGGGCTGGAACCTAGTGTTTCTTTTTAATTAATATGTATTTATTCAGCAGACCCTTTGATCCTTAGTGCATTATTAGGTTAAGTGTAGCACACAGACTTCATGTGTACAGTACTACAGTAGTTCGTGGCAAGATCTGCCTATGTGTCTGGAATGTCAAATCAAATCTCTGATAGATCACATAATTAGTCTTTCTTTCTTTCATTCGTTCTTGCTTGCCTGTTGCTGTGAGGCTAAATGTGGAGGATCATCTGTGTGTCTGACCTGAGAGCTGGCTGGCCATCCTGCGGAGGGTGACGGACGAGGAGCGTATCTGGACCTCCCCGCTGTCTAGGAAGATCAAGCCGTCCGTCACGTACTTGAGCTCCGAGTCTCGTGTCCTTCCCAGGGGGTTCTTGATGGTGAAGTTATTCACGTACTTCTCCAGGGGGTCGTCCAGGGAGCCCACCTTGCCGTCCTCCCAAAGCCGGTACAGCATCAGTGTGGGGAAGATCTTCGACAGGCTGGCAATCCTGGAGGGCACGACCAACACATCCACATGTTTGTTTGTGAAACCGAGTGCTATGTAGAGCTGTATGCAGACATGGAAGAACCCTTTGCAAACAGTTTGTACATTCCATAGATGCAAAAGTGAAGTGAGGTGGAGGTGTTTGTGTGTGGGGGGTTGAATCTCTTGATTTGCAGTCAAATGTTATCCCCCTATACATCCTCCTTTTCAGAAAGGAAAAGGTTGTATTTGGAATCCAAATAAAAGGAAGAACTCATCAGGTTCTTTATAGTGGAGGAGGAGGTTGTGTCTGAAACTTCTCTCCCCAGTCCTCTTCCATACTTTATCCCTCTCAAGTCATGGTCATCTCTTTTCAAAAGGAAACATGGACCCCAGATAGTGGAGGACTGGGGTGTTATGAAGATTCACACACCTGAAAAAATCTCATTCAAGTTTTTGTTTGCTATTGTAAGAGGGCTTAACAATGATTTAATGGATATATTTTGCATGTTTAATGATCGCAGAATCAAATTAGCGAAGAGCCCAAATCTTTAGAGTATTCATCAGGCTTCAAAAATCATGCCTAATCTTAATGTACAAGGATTTTGATTACAGTACTTGATTTATATCCTCAACGCAAAGTCACATATTGCAGGGTGTTGCAGAAACTTTCTTGGATATTTTTTTTAAAACATTCATTCGTATTCTGTTAATCCCCACTTTCACACAATTGATCCTTAAGTGCCAGGTGCATGGCCATGAGTGAGGCTCTGAGTGAGGCTCTGAGTGAGGCTCTGAGTGAGGCTCTGAGTGAGGCTCTGAGTGAGGCTCTGAGTGAGGCTCTGAGTGATGCCTGAGTGAGGCTCTGAGTGAGGCTCTGAGTGAGGCTCTGAGTGAGGCTCTGAGTGAGGCTCTGAGTGAGGCTCTGACTGAGGCCTGAGTGAGGCTCTGAGTGAGGCCTGAGTGAGGCTCTGAGTGAGGCTCTGAGTGAGGCTCTGAGTGAGGCTCTGAGTGAGGCTCTGAGTGAGGCTCTGAGTGAGGCTCTGAGTGAGGCTCTGAGTGAGGCTCTGAGTGAGGCTCTGAGTGAGGCTCTGAGTGAGGCTCTGAGTGAGGCTCTGAGTGATGCTCTGAGTGACGCTCTGAGTGAGGCTCTGAATGAGGCTCCGACTGGGGTACAGGACAGAAGCAGTAGGACTCAAGAGGACGGTTGGTTGAAGTGTCATGTTCTCACTTATTTCAAGTGCAGAGAAGCATCTGCAATTAAAGGCACATTCACAAGCGCTGAATATATCCACTGAGCCATAACTGAGCCAGCTTGATCGACGCAAGAGCAAACCTCCTTTATACAAAAATATAAACTCTTTGATTGCTGCTTGTGAAATTAGTAGGGCAGAAAGAAGTGGCCACTGTTCTGCTTCTTTCATAACGTTTCTGCAAATAGTCCAGCCCAAACATGGGGGAACTGCTTGACATGAAGAGGCCAACGCCTCACCAATGAAACACTTCAGAATTTCTCCAATGCATTTAAGAAAGGCATCATAGATTCCAGAATATACCCAAGGTTGACCTTTTCATCCTCCAACATAGATTTCCCAGGCTTTGACGCAAACACTTTTGTGGACTATTATCGTACACATTTTGCATTCGGTGTGGACAATTCTAGACCTGACCTTTACTTTCCCAAACTACTACCGGTACAGCTATCGCAGCTTTCATTATCTCCACCATGTTTACCTTCTGCACAAACTTCGACCACCTCCTCCACCTTCCCCAACACCCCCTCCACCTCCACCTCCCCCAACACCCCCTCCACCTCCACCTCCCCCAACACCCCCTCCACCTCCACCTCCCCCAAAACCCTGCTGCAACCCACCTGTAGATGGTGTACTCGTTGGGTGGTGCCGACAATGGGTCGCTGTTGTTTTTCTTGCCAAAGTTCCCCGTCCAGAGGACGGTGTCGTTGAAGATGACGATGGCCGACAGGGAGGGCATGCTCACAGGGTTCAGGGTCTGGCGCAGTAGGGTGTCCACCTGGAGGAGTCATGACATTAATGACCATGTGACAATCTACATGCGCCATGACAACAAGAGCGTTTACTCGGCATCAGTGATACAATGTTTTCATCTTAAATGTCATCCTAAATGAGAGAACATCCACCCTTTTTGTATGTTTTTGGGAAACTTTATATCACCAACAAAGGAGCACACAGACAAAAGGGTGCAAGAAGACTTTGGGATCCGAATGGAAATGTTTGTGAAGGATGTCTTGTTCGATTTTTTATGTATTTAACATTTGTTTGTAATAAGGTTGACTGGCTGAAGGTATGTCATTACTGCCCAGCAACAGTCTCAGAAAAGAGGAAAAAAAAACATCTAACTGCATTCAGTACATGACACGTGAAATCTAAGGATTTATTTACATCAGGAAGTGACTTCAAGGCCTTTAATTAACCGCTAGATTTTTTAACAGGAAGGTAGATCACCACGGACAATGTATATTGTGTGGCAGACCATGAAAATTGCAATGCTGTCAGATAAATCACAGACTCACAATTGATAGATGCCCCCGGGGTTCTCCATCATGACATGTTCTCATTTTCAAGTTATTGTCTAACAGAGGTACCTACTGCATGTAAAGTAGACCGAATCACAGGCTTTGAGGAGAGGACACACTTCCTTCATCAAGCCTGCTTTTCACATGTATGACTGTAAATCCCCCACTGGGATCCCTCACTGAGATCGCTGCAGTACAGAGTAGAGCATAATCCCCCCAGCTCTCTCCTGTTCTTAGTGGACATGCAAGGCTTTCCTGCAGATCGCTAACAGCTTTTACCCCGACAGCAGGGGTATCATAAGGAACCTTAAGACGTCTTGTTTTAGATGTGTGTGTATAGTTTGTGTGTATGTGTGTATGTGTGTTACCTTACCTGTATTGATGTGGACTATTGTCTTTTTTTTACATGTTTGAATGCCGATTGTACATTACATTTACATTTAGTCATTTAGCAGACGCTCTTATCCAGAGCAACTCACAGTAAGTACAGGGACACTCCCCCCGAGGCAAGTAGGGCGAAGTGCCTTGCCACAACATGACACAACGTCATTTGGCACAGCCGGGAATCGAACCAGCGACCTTCTGATTACTAGCCCGAGTCCCTAACCGCTCAGCCACCTGACTACATAAGTAATTGTGTGTGTGTGTGTGTGTGTGTGTGTGTTTGTATATGCACTTGTGTTTGTGCAGATGTGTCTGTCTGTGTGTGTGTGTGTGTGGAAGGGGGAGGTCGTCTCTCCTCCTACCTTCTCCAGGGCTTCCTTCAGGCTGGGGATAGGATGTTCAAGAGGGAGGGCCTGGGGAAAGCGTGGACACATCCTCTCTGCCTTAGAGTTCCCACCCATCCCTTCATCTGAGAACAGCAGGGAGGGAAAAGAGAGCGGTGGAAAGGGAGGATAGAGAGAGAAACAGAAACATGAAAGAGAGAGAAAAATGGAAAGAAAGAGAGCAAAGGAGAGAGAAAAAGAGAGGGAAAATGGGGCAATAAGAGAGAGGGAGAGAGAGCAGGTGGAAGGAAGCACAACATCAAATATGGTTATTGAAATTCCCACTTGAATCACATCAAGTGCAATTTCAACAAAGCATGAGTGGTGTGACAAGGAGACTGTCTTTCTCGGGACAATCTTCTTTTGTCTTTCATGGAGGCAGTACTGCCTGGATGATTGTTGTCGCACAGCTGATGGATGAATTTGGATTCAAATGAATATGAACACACATTTGAATGAGGGTGGAAATAATACAGCACACTGGGGACCCTTGTAGCCATAAAGTCTCGATCTATACTGCAAATCTGAGTAATTTCCCTGACTGTAAAATGCATTTTGGCACACCACGTGAAGAAGTATGGATTGTACTGTTGGTAGAATTCAGAGGATTCCTAAAACAGGGCTTAACTAACAAGGGCTTAACTAACAAGTCATAACTTGTTAGTTATGACATAACTAACAAGTTAGTTAGTTAGTTAGTTATGACATAACTAACAAGTGTGCATAGCTTATATGTTGCACATACATAGCCCTCAGATTTTCAAGAATAACCAATCACAAAGCAGACAACTGAAGTAGGAGACCAGTTATGCCAGCTATCCCAAAGGTCCTGCAAATACGGCTTTACACCTTTACATCCACTGTGCAGTCTTATGATCACCAGGCTGACTGACTGTCTTTAGAATTCTAATCCATTTCCCACCTTCAAAAATAATTGGATTTCACAAAGGCACCCGTGACAACTGCCGACAAAGCACTTGTCTGACCTCTTTTGGCTCAGAAGAGAGAAAAAAGATTTAGCTACAAAGAGAGCTCTACTCTCTTTATTATTGTGAAGCAGTTACAATAGGCATGGTACTGTACACCACTATCCACACTTACAAATGAACACTATTACCTCAAAGTCAAAGTTTGTAATCCTGGCAATCACGATTACCTGATGTACCCTCATAACCACAACATGAAATGACATTCCCATTGAACGTTAATTGTTTTTGGTCTGTCTCACATCCTTCTCTTTGGCCCAAATGAGCCAAATGACATTCCTGTTGATTTCCAGCTTGAAGAGAGGAAGGTTAGGTGTTACCTGTCGGCAGCTTTGGCAGCTGGTACTGCCAGAGGAAACACCCCGTCATGACGAGGGAGAGGAGCAGGAAGAACACCATGCCCAGCTGGGTCCACTTCACCTGCATCCTCCTCGGCTTGGTCTGCCCCTCTACAGTCACGGCAGCAGCAGCGGCAGGGGCAGGCTGGACCACACACACAAAGACACACACACACAAAGACACACACACACATCCACACGCGTGACCGTACACCCACCCAACCACACCACACACACACACACACACACTTCCAGAGTTAGGGATGTGCCAAAGAGTCCAAAAGGATCACATCACTGTTCTGTCGAGAAAGAACCGTGCATGCCCTAATACAGTACATCCATCAGGGAGCCCGCAGCTATCTCACCAGCTATGTCGGTATACAGTAGGCCTACTGGTACAAACATGACAGGAATTGTTCCCTGTATATGTCTGGTCTTGCATGTCCTACAGTACAGTACTCACCATCTGGCTGCTTTACACGCTGGGGTGGGGGGGGGGTGTGGGGGGGGGAAGAGTCAGCAATCCCCTTCTGTCACCAAATCATTCTCTGAACCCTCCACTCAGCCTCTCGCCCAGGAGACTCCTAAATGCCAGTCCTGTGGAGGGTGACGGTCACCCATGATGGGCTGACAGATCTGAGGTGTGGTTCCAACATGGTGAAGCCAGCTTCCTATCTCCTTGCTGGCCGTGCCATAATCCTGAACATCAGAACTCCTCTCTGACAATTCAATTTCCTCTCGGGCAAACCACGGGCCTCTGACATCATAATCCCTAGATTTACTCCACTAAAACCCATCTGAGCGGGAGGGGGGTATTCTTAATCTGTAATCCCCCCGAGAATCAATTCACTTCAGCCCCTTGTTCCCTCTGCTGGAACACGGCTAGCCACCAAGTTTGGCGTGCTTGGCACTCACCCGCTCCTCTCTAAGGACACTGGGGGAAAGAAGACACGAGTTGACACGGAGATCCACATGAGTAATGACCATGTTCAAATGGAGTTAGAACGCTCCAGTGGGTCTAGGTACACTCACCGAGTCTCGTCTCTCTTTCCTATAGAGTCACTTGTCAAGCAAAAATGATTGTAAAAACGACAACCCTAAATCTGTGGAGTTGTGTTGTTTAGTGTAGTATCAGCCCCCAGTACACTGTAAATCCTATGCTGTGTCTGGACCTGGCGGTGAAGTCTGGGAGACAGTGGACCAAAGGGTGTGGAGTCTGAGTTAGAACAGTAGATTGGATCCCAGGATTACAGACACAGAGAGAGAGGGAGAGAGACGGAGAGAGAGACAGAGAAAGATAGAGAGAGGGAGAGAGAGAGAGAGAGAGAGAGAGAGAGAGAGAGAGAGAGAGAGAGAGAGAGAGAGAGAGAGAGAGAGAGAGAGAGAGAGAGAGAAAACAAGAGAGAGAGAAAGAGAGACAGAGAGAGACAAAATGAGATAGAGAGAGAGAGATAAAAACATAGAGGGAGAGAGAATGAGACAGAGAGAGAGAGAAAGAGAGACACAAAAAGAGAGAGAGAGCTTCTTAGACACTGTTATCTCACATGGGACAACAGGTATTAGACCTCTCCTGAGCCAAACCAAGTTTGCCACATTTGCATCAGAGGAGGTGATCAGGCGGACCTGATTAGCAAATAGTTCTAAACAGCTTGAAGTTTTGAAAATAATCCATGTGATCATTTCACTATCCCTGATGATCCCTGAACGGAGATTATATAAAGTTATTGCGTATAAAAAAAACCATGTTAAACTCTGGATAGAGATGCAACCTCATGTTCTTGCCAGAACTAGAGATACACCAAATTAACAAAAGCAGTATTTTTTTTACAAAACCCTTCTTTTAGATTTAAATTCTACTCCAAAGCATAATTGTAATTGCAACAATGTATTTTAATGACCATTCAAAAGATTTCCTCCTTTTTCAACCATGTGTCCAAAAGAATCCCAACATGGATAGTAGTGGTGGACCTGTGCTCCACCCAAGCAGAGCAGATCTGTCCTCTTCCGGTTGTGAGCCTAATGATGCTGCGTTACTGTGGAAATAACTTGCGGCCGTCGCAGGCAAGGCTTGATCCTGCTTGCGTAATCAGCCGAGAGCTCAGGATCAGAGCAGGGGCTCCTGCCTTCCTGCCTTCCCATCTGAGCAGCCTCATATAAGCACCGTGCAGCAGACACACACACACACACACACGTGACCCCTGACTCCCACCAAGTCTGTCTGTGTGTGCGGGGGCAGAGCAGGTGCGTGTGTTAGGTGGCTGCTGCATATGAAGTATGTCTGTGTGTGTATGTCATACGTGTGTGTGTGTGCTTGTGCATGCCTGAACGTGTGTAGTGCCGTCGTGTCTGTGTGTGTGTCGGAATATTTGTGTGTGTGCGTGTGTGTTTTCTTTACCTGCGCCTGAACCCCGTCCATGGAGGTTTCTCTCAGGACCTTGCTGCTTGTCTTCCCCATCGCTGATGGGCCCTGGAGACAGAGAAGGAGCCAGGAGATTCTGTTAGCTGTTAGCTTTCTGCCTCTACCCCTCATGTTGGAGATCACAGACATTACCTTGGTAGACACATTTGAACTTTAGATTTGCGTATATATATATTTATATATGTCACACAGGAGTCACACAGGAGCTTAGTACACAAAAACAGCACAGCTATCGTACCTGTGAGATGCTGTTGCTACATATCGGTATATCTTACATTTACATGACCAGACTGTCACATTGAAACATGTATCTTGTATGAATAAATTCAGAATTGCGTACAAAGACAATACACAAAGTGATATAAAAATGATATTTATGTTTTCCAACACGATATGCTCAAATAAACGCTTAAATGCGAGCAAAGAATACTTCATCGTAATAAGCAATCAGAAGAACAAGTGTCCCGAAGGGTTAATTCATTAACCAAGTTTTAAATGTCCTAATAGGCACTGGTCATTGTAATTGCAGATTAAGTTCATCAGTACATTCCAGTTGACTAAAGCCCAATGGCTCATCGGTGAAAAGTCAGTGTGGGGTGCAGACACAGCTGAACACATCTACAGGATCATTCTGCAGTATGCAGGGAACTTGGAAGACATCCTTCAAGGACTAAAATTACAGACAAAAAAAAATCAAGGAATCTAAAACATTTCTTCAACTGAGTAGAACATCAATTCAGCCAAACAAGTTACAGCTGGGACCTTGTTCGTCAGAATCTAAGACTAAATTATTATGTCTTTTGGTTTTATTAATTCTGCTTGTGGTGAAGCTGCTCATGGTGGCAACTCTTAGGAAAAGTACTGAACATGCACACAACCCAGAACAGACTGTGAAAATGGCATCCAAGCAGGTGCAATCCATGTGAACAATCAATGGTCATCGTGACCGATTGTCAGAACATACAACATCTGGCATCAAATGTACTGGCTAACATAAGTCAACAAATAACAAAAGGTTGCCATGACAGACATATGTTGCGTCTGCCAACGCTGGATCTAGTCGCCAAGTGGATATCGGTTTCCCTGATGGCCAGTTCCCGGTCCCTTTCCTCATCTCCCTGCCTGTGATGCTGCGCTGATCACAGTCCCCAGCCCTGTGGCTACCTCTGCTTAAACTGACATTTACCAACTCTGACCCAAGTTGAACCAGGGGCGTCATTAGACCCTTTTTACTGGGGCATGTGCCCCAGTATAAATTTGCTGTGCTGCAGTAAAATCTAAAGTTTGAGGTTTAACAAATTACTTTATTAGGCTACTCAGTGCATTCATTTAGATTGATAATCCCAGAAAAAATAAATGCAGTATCCCAATCAACTTGTAAATCAAAGCAGTTTAACCGAAAACATGAACCGATGCCCGCAGAATTCCATGTCAGTGCGTTCTTTTGAGCTTGCCAAATAGCCACTGCAGCACGCACACAGAAGTCCAGGTGTCAGACTGTCAGAATAGAGATAGGCTAAGAAAACATTACAAAATTAAAGAAAGTTTCTGAATGAAAGGCCTACCAATCATCTTATTTTGACTAAAACATAAAAACAATTTGACATGAAGCTCATGTATTGCATTAACTATTGACGTCCCTGCCAAAGCTGATATCAAACTTGCGTCCCTAAACTGTTGTATAGTGGGTTATGCAAAGAAGTTTCTATAGCTTAATAGTGCTTAATGCGCATCAAGCTTGAAAGAAAAAAAAGGGGATGTGAACAGGGGCCTATGCCCTAGTAGAGTTTTCTGTCTAACAACGCCCCTGAGTTGAACACTGGAATGTGGTGTTTCAAAACCCATTGACACTTCCCTGCTGTATGATTATGTTCAGCCTGTGTTCTGCACCTCTCTTTCACCAACCGTCTCTGTAGGAGGGGATCCTCCCAAGGTTTCTTTCATTTTTTTTTCTGGGAGTTTTCCCTTGAGGGTTTAGGTTGGTTCAGGGGCAGTGCTATGGGCCTATGCTAAGCCCTCTGTGACTTTGCTTGTAAAAAGGGCTATACAAATACATTTTGATTTTGATTTAATCTGTTGGGTAGTCATTGTGTGGAATGGGATGGTCAGTGTTGCAACAGTGTGCACGCTTCTTTAGACTCAAACTACTAAACAATGTATTTGTTTTTATTTAGCAGACTCTTGATTTATTTGGCAGACACTCACGATTTATAAATGAAGTAAGACGCGCTCATGAAAAGCTCCATCATCTCCAGCTGTCCAGCTGGGAGAATTGGATTGATGATTAAGTGTTAACGAACATTTAACATCTCTCTCCTGTGAGGATCAGATGAAGAACACCCAAACCAACACTCCAACAGGCAGGTGTTTGTATAAGTCTCGCTGTGTCATTCCTCAGTACTCTCACTCTTTTAAGTCCTTCGCAAAGATGGATTCCGCGTGTTCTGACTGACAAACATACATGCCCACCAAGAACGAGCAATTACTTCAGCAAGCTGGAGACTAAGTTCTGTTGTGACTTGTGTGGCTGAGGTTTTAAATCACTGCATCTTGCTCCCTGTCTTGCTTTCTCTCTCTCTCTCTCTCTCTCTCTCTCTCTCTCTCTCTCTCTCTGCTTCTCTTTTACTCTCACTTGCTTTTTCTCCAGGTTATTCACACACAGCAGGGGAGATTATAAAACATAATGCACTAATAAAGGGAGCCTTTGGTGTATATTACAGTTATAAAGGTGTGCT
Source organism: Hypomesus nipponensis (assembly GCF_054491055.1). Lineage (NCBI taxonomy): Eukaryota > Metazoa > Chordata > Actinopteri > Osmeriformes > Osmeridae > Hypomesus > Hypomesus nipponensis. Next base: position 13,958,584 of record NC_140369.1, read on the forward strand.
TGTGTGTGTGTGTGTGTGTGTGTGTGTGTGTGTGTGTGTGTGAGAGAGAGAGAGAGAGAGAGAGAGAGAGAGAGAGAGAGAGAGAGAGAGAGAGAGAGAAAGAGAGACAGAGAGAGAGAAAGAGAGAGAGAGAGAGAGAGAGAGAGAGAGAGAGAGAGAGTGAGAGAGAGAGAAAGAGAGAGAGAGAGAGAGAGAGAGAGAGAGAATGCATAAGGCTATGTATACTGTACATTCTATGTATCAATTGATTTAAAAAAAATACATAATATGTTACTTGACATTGTTATACTGTAAATGTTTGTTTATAATTGATGATGATTTTTCTGATGTGTGTTAATAATGTGTGTTGCATGTCCCTTTATTGTGGACTCCGTTGGACTCAGCATATTTCATTAAATTGAAAGAGAGAGATGGGGGGGAGAAAGTCTGTAGAAAATAGCCTGCCCATTTCCTGAAGCCTCCCTTCCTCTCTCTCTGCCCTCTCTCTCTCTCTCTCTCTCTCTCTCTCTCTCCCTCCCCCTCTCTATTTCACCATCTCTACAGGACAGTCCCTCTCTCTCCCTCTCTCTTCCTTCATGCAGCAGATTAGTCTGCTTTAATGATTTGTCTCAATATTCACAGGAGAAACTAATGGCTCATGAAGTACTGGAGCATGAATTGGAAAGTGGCAATGCTCAACACTTCCATATGCTACAGGGTGATCAAGTAATTAATCAAGTATTAACCTTAATATCATCATAATATTTTTAGAGCGGTTATGAGATTCTAATGAAATGATAATGCCAGACTTAAACCTAAAGTCTGCTGAGGTGTGCATTGTTTGCAGTTCTCACTGCACATTTATCTTGTTTGCTGTTCTTACTGCACATTTATCTTTCCTCTGGCCAACGTCTGGTGAAAACACAGCACCAATTACAGTGTGGACATTGTAGAGCACTCAGAAATTTTCAAAGGTGCTCTTATCCTTCAGATAAGTATATTCCATCTCTCACAGAGAGCTATGGTTGGTCACAACACATTTTCTTGAAACACATTAGTTGCATAATCAGAATCAGAATCAGAAGGGATTTTATTCGCCACGAATGTTTGCATCAACAAGGAATTTACTTTGGCAGGAAGGTGCATACATTTAACATATAGGAATCTTGAAACTTAAATATGTGGTCTAACTATACAAAAGGAGCAAAGTCTAGCTAATACTAAGGGGATTTAGAATTTAAAAAATATATATAAGTAGCCATAATTACAATCTAACCTAAAAATACAGATAGTGCAGAGAGAAGGATACAGGAATAATGTTTATGCAATCATAACACAGACAGTGTGACTCACAGCAGCCATATTCTGTATTTACTGATGTCATCCAACATCCATAGCAGCCCTTTCTTAGGAAATATAGAAAGTCTCTTTGTAAACTAGAATTGACACAAAGTCAATGGAAAATGTAATTCTATCTCTATCTTATTCTCATTAAGAATCAATCTTTTCATGCCAGGTCCACCTGCCAATGTACTGTTCATCATAGTATCTTCATAACCATCCACCCATTGGAGAACCGGTGAGCTCACAAGAAGAGGATAAAGGAACTGAAAAGGAACCCCTGCACAGTTGAAAATAACAGATGCACACCCACCATCTCACCATAATTGCACCTTTCTTCTTAAAGAGATGAGGCATTAGAGCATGTGCAGAACCAGGTGAGGTCAGGTCACCAAGGACCAACAAGAAGTCTTCTAACAGGCCTGTTTACTTACTGTAAACGTCCTTCATTCCCACTCCATTCATTCTAACCTGACTTTGTCAATAACAATATTAACGTATACTGCTGCAGAGTATCGAAAGGCTGATATATACATCTACAACTCTTATGAACCACCCTTCAATGAATGTTTTATCTATCTAACTGTTTCCCCTCCAAAATGTGTTTTTGTCGCACTGTTTCCTTCCTGTCAGGTCAAAAGTTTGAGCAAAGTACCATCTGACAGTACACTAAGCGAACCGTCAGTTGGACTTATTCATAATTATTATAAGTACCAGTCAAACTTTTGACTGGTACTGTATGATTAATATTATAATTAGTATCCTAACTTACTATAATTACTAATTATAAGTGCAACGAAAATATAGTTTTACTTATTGTAATTAATATCACACAACCCAACTTATATACAGTACCAGTAACAAATAATTGTTCAGGATGCCATGAGATACAATGAGAGGATATCCAGTGAAAAGCCAAGAAAAATACCTGATTTATCAATGTAAACATTGCCATATGACATTATAACACAATTACATAAGCAACACTACCTTATTTTCAGATCAGAAGTCCGAACATCTGAGAGTAAGATTTTGGATGAGTGTTCAAAGAAGATATTCATACAGGAATCAACTAAAGAAAAAAAACTTACCACAAGTTTGAAATCTATATTGGTTTCACGTTCTCCTGGATGGAACTGAGTATTCCTCTCCCTCTGCTGCTCTGTGGAATGATTCCATTTACTGCAGAATGCTGCCAGATGTGTATATCATGGGCACGGTTAAATCCTGCTTGGATCCAAACCAGGATTCAGGATTATCTGTAACAACCATCAGCAACATCTGCCGTGCCACAGAAATGGGTGCTCCTGCATTTAGAAAGTGTGTGTGTGTGCGTGTGTGTGATGACATGTGAGTAAGCATGTGTGTATGTGTGAGAGAAGGCGTTTGAATCTGTGTGTGTGACAATTCAGTATTCCTGTGTGTGTGTGACAATTCAGTATTCCTGTGTGTATGGGACATGCAGTCTGTTATGCTCAACACAGTGGCATGTTGGTGCTTATCGATCACAGATAAGTTACACTGCCTGACCCAGGAATCCATGCTGTACAATGTAAACTAATGTCAATCAGCTCATGTGTGATTCAGCGCTGATGTGAATCAATACACATGTGAATTGACTCCTTTGTGATTTAGTCACTACAGTATGTGATTCTGCTCCAATGGGATTCAGCTCCTACAGTATGTGATTCAGCTCCTATTGTAGTCAGTTCCTACAGTATGTGAATTAGCTCCTACAGTAAGTGAATTAGCTCCTATAGTATGTGATTTGGCTCCATGGGATTCACCTCCTACAATATGTGAATCAGCTCCATGTGATATGGCTCAGACTGTGTCTGCCTGTATGCAAGCTAAAACTCTACTGTATTTTAGTTAGAATGCTGTAGTACTGCTGACATTTCACATTGAACAATCATATCAGCTAAATACGTTATTTGAAATACATTTAAATGAACATAATTTATTCAAGAATTGTGTAGTACCGGTATCATTCAGAACTACATTTCACATTCAAACTTGTTATAAGCTACTTTGACTGAATTTATTTGTGGCCCTGAGAGTTCACGACTGTTCCGGTACCTCGTAGGTCTTAACCCTAAATAATTCTCAGAAATATTCTGCAAAAGTCACCACTAGATCACAACAAACTGGTCAAGACTACAGTCATAAGATAGAGAGCCAAAACACTGTGGTTTAGTTTAACATTCTGCTCATATGCATTGCCTGACCCAGTTCTCTCTGCTGTTAAGACTTCCTGCTGGATAAGAAAACATATCAACGTGTTTGTGGGTCAGATGTGTATGAATCAGCTGTGCAGGAGTCACATAAGCAGATAACAGATGAAGACTGACGTGTTCAAAGAGGCTGGGAGCTGGACCAGAGATCATCAGCACAACCTGTAAGTACACAACTACACATCTCTGAGATATCCTCTTTACACACTTACATCTGATGAACCAGCCCACTCCTCCGCCTCTTTTTTTCTCTCTATTTCTCTCTCTATTCTCTGTCTCTGTCTCTGTCTCTGTCTCTGTCTCTGTCTCTGTCTCTGTCTCTGTCTCTGTCTCTGTCTCTCTCTCTCTCTCTCTCTCTCTCTCTCTCTCTCTCTCTCTCTCTCTCTCTCTCTCTCTCTCTCTCTCTCTCTCTCTCTCTCTCTCTCTCTCTCCCAATCACAGTCTAAATCCCCATTCCGTTTGCTGTACTCTACTTGTATCTCTCTCCCCCTCTTTTTCTCCTCCTACCTCCCTCTTCCATCTTCTCTCGTTCTCTCTTCCTTCCTCCTCCCTCTCTCAGTCCCTCTCTCAGTCCCTCTCTCCTCTCTCCCTCCTCCCTCTCTCGCTCCTTAAGTCTTTATCCCTCATGGTGGAGTTACCAGAGTGATCACATACAGCCCATGCAGCCTCCACAGCACATGTGGCTTGATGCAGGTTTGTAATAAAATGAGCTTGTCTGATGAAAACTAATCCAAAGCTGCAGAGCACAGACACACAGGCAGATATACAGGCAGGCAGACAGGCAGATAGGCAGACACACAGGCATACAAACACACAGGCAGACAGACACACAGATAGACAGACAGACAGACACACAGGCAGACAGACAGACAGACAGACAGACAGACAGACAGAGAGACAGACACACAGGCAGATAGGCAGACAGACAGACAGGCAGATAGGCAGATAGGCAGACAGACAGACAGACAGACAGACAGACAGACAGACAGACACACACACACACACACACACACACACACACACACACACACACAGACAGACAGACACACAGGCAGATAGGCAGACAGGCAGACACACCGGACGACAGCCCCCACTGAGCACTTTGATCACAGATCCCTGGTTCTAGAACATTCACTGTGTGTAATTGTTGTGGGAGGAGATTGGTGTGACACAGATATGGCATTATCCCTCAGTAATGCTTGGATTGATCACATCTGAGAATTCACAGCGACACGCCTGTTGGTTAATGTTTCTATTGAGAACAATACACTGCATGCTTACAGTAATGTGTCCATTTTGTATATCACCCTGTCATTACCCAACGACAGGAATACACATGTTGATGAAGGAACAGTGATGGTTATTACAGTAAAGTGTCATGGAAAACAGATGATTACTTTAATTCCTGGTTGTGGTGTTCTGAAGTAGCTGCACAGACACCTTCCCCCCATGATTTAAAAAAAATAATTTACACAGTTTCTAAAAGAAGAGATCATTTGGACAGGCTAATATCAAGCTTTAGCCAATTTACCTGTACTGCGTATACAAAAGGAAATCTTAAGGATCAGTCAGATTACAAAGCTGTTGATTTTTGTTTGGATATGCCCAATGATAGTACCACAATGTGTTTTCAAGTACAATCCCAAATCAACCAGTTCAGTGTCAAACATTCTTACAGTAACAGTATGCCAACATAACCATGGTGCAGTAACAGCTGTCAAAGAAAAATCCTTGTTGGTGCACTGGTGAAGTCATAAAAATGCACTTGAGTTCAAGGCCTTTCAAAATCCTTAAATTGTACTGTGCAATATGTAGTTTGGGGATATGAATACACATTGTATTATAGAAATTGAAGCAAAGATAATCTGAGTTTCATTGACACACGGATGTTTCTGGACATGTCTTTGATTTGTATAAAGGGTCGCCATCTCTTTTCATCCACCTGTTCAATCTAATTATTTTGTCTTAATGTAATGGTATATTTAATATAATCCCATCATCCCCATCTCTCCCCTAAGCCTTTTTTTTTTACAGAAAAATAAACAATCCAGGACAAGTGAAAACAGTTTCATTGTTTTCCATCAGTGAAAGCTTGCTGCGGCCAGTAGTCCTTCACCTCTGAATGAGGAAATGATATTCTGATGGACAGCTGAGGTGGGATGGGTTTCACTGAAATTAATATTGCACTAAAGCAATCCAGCTCTGGCAAGATACAAGCTGCCTACTATTCAATTCAACATGTCCATCTGTGATTTATGACCTTTGTAATAAAATACATGATTGATATTTAGATTTTTAATGGTAATAGATGATGAAAATGTTTTTTGCTCCATTACACATTATAGCACAGTACTGAGTAACAGTTTACTTGAATATGGTCATCATAAGTATTCATGTTGATAAGGATAAGGATTTACTAAGGCAATATTTACGTAAATGATAAAGTTATAGTAGCTACTGCACCATGTAACTACACGACAACTTAAAACTTTGCAGGTACAAAAGAATGAATGTGTAATGAAATAGCGGGTAACACTTTAGAATAATGGTCCGTTGTTAACGAGTAGTTATTCAGGAAGTGATAGGTAGTACTACATTAACACCAAATGTAATACCATTAATGAATGAATGAATGAATGAATTAATAGTATTACATTATTATTGATGATTATTGCCAGCACAATAATACAGTATGATCAAATATTGGGGGGGACGTGTTATAACGTTCATATTCATAAACTAGTTTCCACAAAGAACCCATTTGAGGCACAAGCTTCTGAAGTTATGACCATGTTCAGTGTAAAAAAAAAAACAATAGTTCACTTTTTAGACAAGTTACTTTTGTGATTAATTATTAATTGGTTATTCTTTCTTAATTGGTCATAGTTCACAAGTAGTTCTCAAAGAGGATATATTTATTTAGTAATAACCAAATACCTACCAAGGAACTACCTTTGTAGTAAATTAGCTATTACTTACTGCTTAGTTAATCTTGGTTCCATATTAATTCATAGTATTACATTTAGTGTTAATGTAGAACTACCTATTACTTCCTGCATAACTACTTGTTAACAACGGACCATTATTCTAAAGTGTTACCAAATAGTGTGTTATTGGTAAAGTGTAAGAAGGAACAGTATAGTCAGATGGCATGTAAGGGGTAAAGAGATGTTTTAAACGGGCAGTGGACAGTTCTGCTACCAAAACAAGTTAAATGTTTACATCTACCAACCCTTGGAAAGCCCAAACTCCCCATACCGTAGTTTCAATCATGGAATAGCTACTAAATCACAATGCAAATGTAATTACACAAATTATTTTCTGAGTATATATAGTGAATATACATAGTAATATACTATATATCCACAATGTTTTTACTGTTGGTTGTTTATTTATTACTACTAAAAGCGAGTTGCACGAGCTCAGGTCAATAAATAAGGCATTAAATAGGAAACAGAAGTTTAAAACAAGATTTTGAGTTGAAAATACCTATCACAATATTGGGTGATAATCGTCTATGTATTATTCATTTGTTATAACCAAATTCAGCAATAATGGGGCAGGCACCACAAGGGGTGCAACATGTAAAGGAAGTCACAAACAGTGAATGGGTGGTTCATGCTGCCCCCAGTTGGATGACATATGTACTACATTTTTAGAATCTGTAAAATTACACTGTTCAAAAGATCACTTGAAAAAAAAGTTGGCAAAAGCAAAAGTTTCTTCAGGTTTCTTTCTTTTCTTTCTGTTACATTTTTTTCAACTGTCATCTTACACGTAGCCACGCAGACTCAAACATCTTACTGTTCCTAGCACTGAGTAAGGTAGATGAAACTATATTTGTACAGCACTCACAAAGCACTTTGTGCACCAATTATGGCCAAGGTCCATAAACAAACGTGCAAATAAAAGTCAAATAAAGTACGTTGAAGTGTATCGAAGAAGAGAATTGAAAGAAGCCACCAATACGACTGATTTCCTCAAAGTTGTGTCAACTGCTGCTCTGAATCCATTGTTTCAGTCACATACACTCATCATCCACACTCCAGGTCAATCTACCAGACGTCCACCAGGTGGCGACAGTGCTCCATGCTACGTTACTGTCACCAAGTGCAGGCCATCAGCATGCTGAAAACCCACCAACATGCACGCGGTGCCCAAGCAGACATGATGAACACTCGTGAGAAGTCCATGACCCAGAATCACAAAACCCCAGGGAGAGATCACGTGACCATCCTCTGGCTCTCAGTAATGAGTGGAGGAGGAAATCAAGAGAGAATCCACTCGCCAAGTAGCAGAGCTTGCCATCCCCCAAAGAAAAAAGAAACCGACAACGATATTAACCAGAGTGGCATGCCGTGAGGTGCCCTGTGTCTGTGCGGAACACAGGCGTATGCACACAGCAGACTGCTCGGGTGTGTTTGCCTCGCGGGTCATCCTCCTCACACGGCCTCATGTTGCACACCAGGGCTTCTCCGTGCTGCCATCGGCTCCCACCATCGTAAACCCCACAGGATGTTCCATCCCAGAAAAGGAATCGCCATCGAGAGTTCTCCTGGGGGGGCTGTGCCAGCGTCGCTTCTACAAAGTCTCGTTCAGGTACCTTCTACCGAGGGCAGTGGGCCAACTGTTAGAGGCTTTATGCCGCGTGGCAGAATCTTAACCAGCCAGCCCAATCACAAAGACAAGCTGGTGCCAGGATGCTCGCGTGGTCGTGAGTGTGGACGGAACATCCAGTCCCCCCTGAGCTCCAGGCTGACCTCGGTTTTGGTCACCCAGCTGGAAGGTACAGGGTTGGGGTTGGAGACTGAGAATTTGCCCCTGTGATAGTCTGCCTGGTGCCTGGGATTGCCACTGACTTCTAAGCTGCAGGCAGACTGAGGTTTGTGTCTATATTAGTCAGGAAGGGGGAATCAAAATGGCCGTCGTGCTTGAGGAGGGCATCGTGTGTCATTAGGGAAACAAAATCACATCGCTGTTCCCTCTCTGAAAAGTTTGCACCATAAAAAACTCCTTTACAGAATTTGGATCTCTGTGGGTGATGGATGGCAGCGCAACATCCTCTTGATTCTTCCCAGTCAAGCGTTTGAAACAATACAATTATCCAAATGTGGCACTTTTAACTTTCTGCTGCTTTGTAAGCATGCTTGCTGAACACTGCAAAACACACACACGCCATGCAGATACTGTATTAACTTCATATCACTGCTGGGTTAGATAGTATTCCAGTGTTGCTGTTGTTTTAATGAGGTCTCATCCACTAATGTGGGCTGATGATTGTGTCAAAGACACCGCTGGGTCATTGTTGTGGCTCTATTGCTGCCTGTAGGCCATTCTCACACGCACACACACACACATAGACACATGCACACACATGCACACACACAAAATACATATATGTACCCACGCGTGTAGACTGTTAATGTACACACACACACACACACAGAGACACACACGCTCACCCGTTCCTTCACAAACACGCACACAGAGGCACGCATACACACACAAACATACCCTCAAGGTACAATTGCACACACAATCCTCACCCCGAACGACCCTGCCCCCCATCCCTCTGTCTCTCTCTGCCTCCTCACGCTACACCTCCACCCCCCCCCTCCCCCCCTCTCCCAAGCATGTTGTTGTGTTCTGGCAGCATTTGTCGCCTGCCGTGTTCAATGTATGCCCACAGACTCTGGGATAATGAGGCAGAGCCAAAAGGCCCGGGCTCTGTCCCCCGTATGTCTGCAGCAAACAGACAGGCCAGGCTCTTTGTTCCCCCGGCGACCACGGTGCCGATCGCCTGACGCCTCCTTTCTTCGGCTCCTGCTGACCTTTGACCCAGTTCCCCTGAGCGTGCGGAGAGGGCATCTGGACGTGGCGTAGCCTATAGCTGCTGACACACACTCGCCCCTATGTAGGTCACAGAACGGCCCGCCGCGGCTCGCACGATGCACACGACTTGGTTGCTGGATTGTGAGGTTGACGGGTGCCATTAAACCTTTGTGGGACGCACGCACACACAAAGACACATGCGGACACACACATGCACACACGCATATACATAAACATAATTGCACACATGCAGACACACACATGTACACAAAACATACACAGACACATACACCAATACATGTACACACACATACTGTACATGCACACACACAAAGACACACACACACACACACACACGTGGGAGGAGAAATTGCATGTGCTGCCAGAGTTCCTTCATGCTTCATTCAGGCTTGTTGATCCGTTTATGTGTTTTGTACATGAGGGTTTCAAGTTCTCCTTCCACGTTCAGCGTGAAATCTAAGATTCCTGGCCACACTTTCGAAGGAGTTCTGGTTGTCACAAAGCTGAAAAAGTTAAGTTTATGTAGTTTGTTTAGATTTCTTTGGTTTGTGGGAGGATGATTATTTAGAAGGAACTGAAAGTGGTTTTGGCCAGTACAACAACTTGCAAAATGTAAAAATGTGTTAATCAGTGGTTACAGATACTCTCCCTGCTTGTTGGGATTATGTGGTCAAAGCGTGTTTCTGTAAATTCAACTTTCATCAAAGCAAAGTAAAACCTTCACAATACTCAGGTGTGTAACAACCAAATGGGGGGACCAATGAGTCAAATTTACGGATGCAAAAACAGCAGATATGTCCTGTCCTCACACAAACCTATTCACACAGGACACCTACGAAAAATATCGCACAGTCCAGCAACCAGAAAACGGTGCAGTGAGAATGTTGTGTCAGCGTGTGAGTGCTTCGGAAAGCCCCCGGAGGCCCCGGGGACAGGATGGGGAACTGTGACGAACGGTGTGTTGTTTCCAGCTCCTCTCCACGTCACCCGTCCACAGCCCGGCGGTGTTTGTGTCCATTTTTTATCACGCTGCTCTATCGCTCTGGTGGCGGATCCATCGACCAGCCTCGCAGGCCTGGGCGATGGCATGACCTGGCTAATTGCTGGGCGCGCATCAGAGCAGGCGCTGGCTCTATGGTCGGGTAGGTTGACGTGGATTTAGCAGGCAGTCGGTGCCTGGAGGTGATGGGAGAGTTCAGGAGGCCAAACTCTCTGTGGCCCCAGTCTCACACCCTTTATCCAGTCTTCTGATCAGGGTCAGGAGCAGAGCCCTGCGGCCCAAACAAACCCCACCCTCCCTCTTTGCCCTGATACACACACACCACTCTTACACACACGCACACACACACATACACACACCACCCTCGTTGACACACAACCCCCCACCCGCACACACACACACACACCATCCACACCCACAGAACCCGCCGACACAAACACCATCCGCCACACACACCACCATCCCACATTCCAAGACACACACACACATGAACACCACCCTGCCAGACGCACACATGCATCACCACCCTCCCACCCACACACACACACACCCACACACACTACCCACTCAGACATCACCACCCTCCCACCCACACACACACACACCCACACACACTACCCACTCAGACATCACCACTCTCTTACACACGCACACACACACACCCACACACACTACCCACTCAGACATCACCACCCTCTTACACACGCACACACACACCCACACACACTACCCACTCAGACATCACCACCCTCTTACACACGCACAAACATCCCCCTCCCAGACACACACACACATCACAACCTCCCCCAACATACACACCCATACACACAACACCAACCTTGCCCTAACACACAAACAAAGACACACACACCCCACATTAACATCAGCACCCTCCACTCTCCCTTCTTGATGCCCTATCCCTCAGACCACACACCGCTCTGATTGGTGCAGAGCATTCTATGTAAAAGCCCCATTAATAGACATTTAAACTCCCACATTAAAGAAGTAACAACGTAATGCTTCGGCAATGTTAATCCCTGCATTAGACATGCATCAACTACAATGATTTGTTGATGAGGAAAAACAGAGTCCATTTTGTGGGAAACAGCTTTGAAAACAGAGTCAAGAAAGATTAGGGATGCTGCTACTTCTGTTAGAGAATAGTTTTAAGTCATTGAATTCAAATTCCTTGAATTTCTTTTGTCAGGATTTTTTTCTTATGCAAATGTGACCTTGACTTCATACTGGTGTGCTTTCTCATCTCACTGCATGGAAAGGTTTTTGTATAAAATTTATTTTATTTTCTATTGAACTTTCAAACCTCTCTCCTATGAATCAGCTCCTGTAAAAACAATCAAATATGAATTGTTTTGCATTTTATTATTACGTAAATATGATTCCATTGGAATTCACTCTTTATTACTGTAACATAGCTCACATTTAATGTCTCACAGTTATTCAAAGCCAAATTTTTCCAAAATGTAAAAAATGTATTTATTGCATTCTGCACATTTCCGTTTCGCCTACCAAAATTATTTAGAAATCCAAAGAATGTGTCATATATTCCTCCGAATCGACCATATCTAAGTGAAAGGTTCCTCTGGTAGAAATGAAGAGAGAACCTGTAATCCCCCCTCTCTCATCCTCCCTGCTCCCTCTCTCCTCGTCCTCTCTGCTCCCCCTCTCTCCTCGTCCTCCCTGCTCCCCCTCTCCTCGTTCTCCCTGCTCCCCCTTTCCTCGTTCTCTCTGCTCCCCCTCTCTCCTCGTCCTCCCTGCTCCCTCTCTCCTCGTGCTCCCTGCTCCCTCTCTCCTCGTCCTCCCTGCTCCCCCTCTCCTAGTCCTCCCTGCTCCCTCTCTCCTCGTCCTCGCTGCTCCCCCTCTCCTAGTCCTCCCTGCTCCCTCTCCTCGTCCTCTCTGCTCCCCCTCTCCTCGTCCTCCCTGCTCCCTCTCTCCTCGTCCTCCCTGCTCCCCCTCTCTCCTCGTCCTCTCTGCTCCCCCTCTCCTCGTCCTCCCTACTCCCCCTCTCTCCTAGTCCTCCCTGCTCCCTCTCTCCTCGTCCTCCCTGCTCCCTCTCTCCTAGTCCTCCCTGCTCCCTCTCTCCTCGTCCTCCCTGCTCCCTCTCTCCTAGTCCTCCCTGCTCCTTCTCTCCTCGTCCTCCCTGCTCCCTCTCTCCTCGTCCTCCCTGCTCCCTCTCTCCTCGTCCTCCCTGCTCCCTCTCTCCTAGTCCTCCCTGCTCCCTCTCTCCTCGTTCTCCCTGCTCCCTCTCTCCTCGTTCTCCCTGCTCCCTCTCTCCTCGTCCTCCCTGCTCCCTCTCTCCTAGTCCTCCCTGCTCCCTCTCTCCTCGTTCTCCCTGCTCCCTCTCTCCTCGTTCTCCCTGCTCCCTCTCTCCTCGTCCTCCCTGCTCCCTCTCTCCTAGTCCTCCCTGCTCCCTCTCTCCTCGTTCTCCCTGCTCCCTCTCTCCTCGTCCTCCCTGCTCCCTCTCTCCTAGTCCTCCCTGCTCCCTCTCTCCTCGTCCTCCCTGCTCCCTCTCTCCTAGTCCTCCCTGCTCCCTCTCTCCTCGTTCTCCCTGCTCCCTCTGGCTGGCCTTTTGCCCCGTGAAGATGTGTCACATCGTCTGGGGATCTTCCTTCCTTACTCAGTCATCTGCGTCCCCGGGGGCGCTGGGCATGACAGCGCGTTGACAGCCATCGATTTCAATGTCAGCAGCTTTGCAGCCTCGTCCTGGGAGAGAGAGAGACCGAGAGAGAGAGAGAGAGAGAGAGAGAGAGAGAGAGAGAGAGAGAGGGAGAGCGAGAGAGAGGGAGAGTGGTGGGGGAGACAGAGAGAGAGACAGAGAGAGTGTCAGTCCCCTGAGACCTGTTTTAGTGAGAGAACTTTGACCCTGAGAAATCTCCACTTAAGATATGAAGGACTTGTTCTGAAAGGCTGATCCTATGTACTTACCACAACCAAAACACCAGACAACCCCTGCTGAATCTCAGCTAATCAGTGGACGTCTGTGACATCATAGCCTTCCAGCCTTCTGGCCATCAACAAGGCTCCCATGGTGATTGCGCAACTCCATGGTCTCTTAGGACACAGGAAGCAGTGTACAGTAGAAGTGTACGGTACAGGCATTTCTTTGATCCTTTGACTTTCTCAGCATCAACACGTATCCCAGGGATCGTTTATGTTCACGTTTGTGAGCATGTTGACTACAGGCACCGTCAAACCCAACAGTACTTAACTTCTGCTCCCTCCAAAGTGGCACAACTCTATGAGCCCTATCAAAGTTTTATTTCCATTTATGGCGGTGTCATATGTTGTTACGTGCAGCTGAATACCCATTATGTTTGCTCGCAAACTGTTACTGCTCTCACAAAGCATCGGCATGCTCTGCCTGGTGTGCCGTCTCAGGGATTCGCCCTTCAAACATTCATGAGCCTGTGAGTGTTTGTAGACTTCACTTCCGTGTGCAAATCTGCACTACATGTGCGTGTCTGTGCAATGGCATGCACGTGTTTACGTCAATATGTGTTTCAGTGTGTATGTGGGTGAGGATAAATGTAAATGCATATGTTTGTCTTTGTGAATTTGTGGATGCGCGTGTTTGAACAGGTGCATGTGAGCCTGAGTGTATAGTGTGTGTGTGTGTGTGTTTGCCTTCGTGAACGTGTGTGTGGGTGTGCATGTGTGTGCTTTCGCATGAGCCTGTGTGTGAGTGCATGCGTGTTCACATGTGTGTCTGTGCATGTGTGTGTGCCCCCGTGTGTGTAAGTGTGTATGTGTGTGTTTATGAGCTTTAACAGCTGCTGCTCCAGGTTTGAGGACCCTTGACTCTAATCAGCATGGTTGAACTCTCCTCCACTCTCCAGACTAACAGTACCAGAGACCTGCCAGCCAGGGGACCAGGAACAGCAGCCTCTGAAGAGCTCCTATCTCTGGGCCCCGCCAACCACCCTGGCCCTCTAGTGAAGATGCAGGAAGGGAGGAAAAATGATGGCACAAATGTATATAATTACACTTTAGCTAAAGTACATGGACATTTCAAGATACGGAATCTGTATTTACTGCTAGTTTTACTGCAGCATCCCTTTCTCTACGTTAAAATTTCTCTATAGCTTCTGGCAAGTACATACAGTCCTGTAGATAGTCTGGGATCCATCTTCTACATCGTTTCATTAGTAACAAGATGATTTTTAGTGTAATAATGTTCAGGTGAAATTTTGGAGTTCTGTCTGTCATTCATTAGTACAATCCAATTAGAATGATGGCATATTCATGTTCAAACTTGTCAAATAATGAAAAGTGTGATGCCATGGGTGTAAATAAATCATAAATTGTAAATAAATCATAATACTCCCATATAAGGAGTTCCTGGTTCCTGTGACGGGGCTGGGTTGCTTGTGTGAGGCCTGCTCTGAATGGACACGCTGTTTCAGTTCAGGGAGCATCATGGCCAGATTGAGGCTGAGCTCTGAACCAGTGAGAGACAGCGGGGAAGAGAAGAGGCTGATCAGGGAGGTGGTGATGGGGGGTGAAGTCACCATGCCCTCAGCAGGGACCACTCTCTTCCTGCTCACACACACATACACACACAGAGACACACCAAAGATACAAACGCACACACACACAAACTGACACAAACACACGCGCATGCATGCGCACAGCAAAGATGCAAACACACACACACGCACACACAAAACAAACTTACATTGCCCCCCGGATCACTGTCTGTTTCCAGGCCAGTATCCTGAGTGGGTTGCTCACTCATGTTCCAGATATTAAATTACTCATGAAATATTTGCTTGTCCTCCAGGCTCCAGTGCAGCTTGCTCAAAACTCCCCCCACTTAACCCCCAATGCAGCTCAGGGAGCCGGTTGGTGTCACCTCTTCACGCAAGGTCAATTTTTCCAATTTGGAGACGAGGCATTACAGGGCGTTTCACTTCGGATCAGCGTCAGAGGCCTTCCCTTGTCACCTTTCCCTCCGACACAGTTTTACCTCTCTTCCTTAGCAGCCAGCCTTCTGGGGGAGAGACGGGCTGCTTTCCTAAAACAAGACGTCTGAGAGGGCCAACGTTCCATGATTCTGTTAGTGGAGGAAAGGCAGAAGGAGAGGAAGATAAGGAGAGGAGAGAGGGTGATAGACAAAGAAAGAGAGAGAGAGAATGTGTGTGAGAGATAGAAAGCGAGGGACAAAGAGAGAAAAACGAGACAGACAGAATATACGAGAGACACACGAAGCGCGAGAGAGAGTGGGAGAGAGCGAGAGAGAGAGCGAGAGAGTGCGAAAAAAGAAAGGGAAAATAAAAAGCCTTGATCCCTCACGCTGGGGTGAACTTGACTGTACCAGAAAGTTCCATCATGTTCACTGAACCTTGGACACATTTTAAAGGCACAGACTCACAGTTCAGAAGGGCACCAGAAGAGGACACATGCAGGTTGAACTTCCTCCTGGCGCTGTTCAGTGATGCTCTGTCCTTTCCTGCACCGCTCTATTGTTCTGTGATGCACTGCCCTGTCCATTCCTGCACAAGCCTACTGCTCATCTGAGGGCCTTAAACTGCAGAATAGCAAATGCAGCTAAGTTACAACAATTATTTGGATTAGATACTGGCCATTCATTTGATACTACTGTATATCTTGACAAAAGCCATTTTGTTAGTATTTCTGACAGAAATACAGGTTTCTGGTCTACTGGTCAATCCTCCATTTGTCAAACATAGCAATGATTCATCCGTAGTATTTATTTGTCATGACACTGGTTATGTTATGAAGAAGATGTGTTTAGTGACTGTAAGCCACTGCAAAGCAAGACAGGTACACTTAGCTACCTCTGGCTGCATAACCTCTAGACATAACTGTAGCTAAGGGTCAGATGGCTGAGTGGTTAGCGAGTCGGGCTATTAATCAGAAAGTTGCCGGTTTGATTCTTGGCTGTGCAAAATGACGTTGTGTCCTTGGGCAAGGCATTCCACCCTACATGCCTCGGGGAGAATGTCCCTGTATTTACTGTAAGTCGCTTTGGATAAGAGCATCTGCTAAATGTAAATGTAGCTAATGTTTCACTCTGAGGTAAATACTACACAGAAAGTCCCAGAACTTTTGTGCTTTGTGGATAAGATCATACTACATCTAGCCAGCATATTAGATTTATTGCATTGTGTGTGTAACAGTTGTTTGGTAAACATGACATTGGCAGTGTATTCCCATCCACGTTAGTCACTGATTACAAACAAACTTTCCAAAAGTGAAAGCGCCTGTGGCTCAGTTTGTTAGAGCGTAGCATCTGGAATCTGAAGGACAGTGGATGGAAATACGGATACATGCAGAGATTTAGAATTGGGATTAGTGTTACGGCTTTTATGGTTCTTTTGTCGGCAGTTAAGTTTAACCCTCTAATATGTAAATTAAATAATGTTTTGGGGGGGAATCGGGCATTGTTGCTTGCAGCTATATTTTAAAATTATTACTATTAAAAAAATACAATTTGGAAAACGTCAGACCGCACGGAATAAAGATCTTAGTGTGCTTTCCACAATTAAAGGTCTAAAAGAGATTAGTCTGACTTTTATATGACCTTCTTTTTCAATTAAAATGTAATCCAATTAGTCCATATCTTCAGGAGAGATCTTGATGAAACTGCTTCTCTGATTTACCCGAGGCAGGCTGGGGTGAGGCAGGCTGGGGGAGAAGCAGGCTGGGTATGAAGCAGGATAGGGGTGAGACAGGCTCGGGGTGAGGCAGGATGGGGGTGAGGCATGCTGGGGGTGAGGCAGACTGGGGTTGACGTTTAGTAAGGTCAGTTACATTAGGTGTGAAAGATGTGTCTGTATGAGAGAGTGTGTGTGTGAGTGTTGGTAGGGGTGTAAAAGTGTGCCTTGTCCTCACCCCAATTAAGTACAGAGACTCATTTAAACAGTGAGTGAGGGGGGGGGGGGATATGAAACTTAACATGTGAGAATGACACTCTGCTCCTCCTCCGTTATAAAAACCTTGGCCTGCTTCCGAGTTATTTATTTATGTCTAAAAAAAGGTTTTAGTAAAAGGCATTTCATTCTTTCATCTTCCTTTTCAACAACTTACCACTTTTTTTCTAAAAACCCCTCTCCTCCGTGGTCTTCGCGCTGTCTAGGCGTTTTAGTTCTGTTCTGCTCCTCTTCTCCGCCAGATCTCAGAGTAAGGTGAGAACCCAGTCACCCATACTTATTATCATCTCAGTCATGAAATCTCCAACCACGGGGCGGCCGTGGAAGGAAGAGAGACCAGGGATTGGAGGCCCCTTTTATTCCATCTGACCGAAGCTGCCCTGACAGAGTGCCACTTTGTGTAGACCCAACACCAGACAAATATCAGGGAAATATATATTTTATTGCGCGGGAAAGGAAAAAATATGTTTTTTTTTGCATGAACAGAACGTATTAGATGCTGAGCATTGTCCATCTACAAGAATTATATAAGTTTTCAGTGATAAAAAATAAAACAGCAATTCTCCTCCACTGTCTGATCTTTGTTTCCGGGAAATCCAATTCATCTTGTTTTGTCTATATGGTTATATCCGGATTAGATGCAACTTTATCTGAGGCGCCTCCCAGCCCACCATAGGTATACATGGGCTGGACGAGTGTGTGGGGGAAGGGTGTGTGTGTGTGTGTGGGGGGGGGGGTGTATGTTGCATGCGTGCAAACATGTGTTTGTGTCTGTGGACTTGACCCGTGGCTGAAGCAGATTAATGCTTCTCTCTGTCGCAAAGTACTTCAGGCACAGCTCAGATTTAAGAACTTAGGTGATGTGGAGCATGAATCTGACTCGATCTATAAGGCGATTTAACAACTCTGTGAACCTTGGAGGGTGAAAGAGCTCGTACAGAGTCCTATGTTTCCATGTGCGTATATCTGGAATCTGCAGGCTTCGCATAAATTCCAGGCCCCTGGAAGGTCGTCTATCTGTGCTTTTTCCCTGTTCCATAAACATAACATATAAATCATTCAAATCATCCATGTTTTTTGGCCGCTTTCCTGACTGGACGTTTGGAGTGGAGTGCTCGTCCTCTGTCTTTAACAAAGGGCTCTAGAAACCAGAATAATATAACTTTTTGGGTTGATGTTGAATTGTATGATAAGCCACAAAAAAATAAAATAATTAAAACCATGCTGTGGAGCTATGGAAAAAAGCCACAGGGTTTTTTGTACATTAATTGCATATGTACTGTTATGTATTTTATACAGGTGCAGACCCCATCTTAAATATAAGTATAGATTTATTTACTGATTGATAATACATTTTGTTACAAACATAAAATGCTTGGTCCTACTTGCCCTTTATCAACACCCAAAGGCTGTGACAAAAGCTTATGACACAATGTGCGTGCTTGCTGAAGCACTTGAGCCTGTGTTGTGGGCTCTGTGGAGCAAGGGAGGGGGGGTGAAGTGGAGGATTAGACCTAAACATCAATATACATTTGCTGACAATAGCCTACATTTAATGCTTGATCACTCCGTCTATTGGTAAATACGCTAGCTATCATAGACTTGGGCTGGAAAAAACAGCCTTACAGTTTAATTTATGACCCGTAAGTCCAGCCAGATTAGTCCTGATTGGATCGTTGGTGCCATATGTGACCTACAATCTGTGCTCCGCTTGTATTGGCAGGAAGAAGGAGGGTCAGCCTTCTCCCTGGGCAAAGGTTTCCATGGGAACGACCTCTGGATCCCGCGGCCGGCGTTTTCGAAGCCTTCACTCATCTTGAGGAAGCATTACCCAGGATTCCTTAATGTCAGGCCTCTATCCTTCTGCTCTAGTTCACCTCTCCTCTCCAATGATCCTACTCCCTCTGTTTCCCAACACCAAGTATACACACGCACGCACACAATACACGCACACCACCTACACACGCAACACACAAGCACGAATACGTAGCAGACACAGGCACACAAACAAGAGTGCATTCATACACGCACACACTCGTACACACACGCTCACCGCTGGTATTGTTGCCGCTCAGCTGTCCCGCTGAGCCATTCTTGTTTTCTGTGCACGATGCGTCCAGTATCTGCTGTGATAATGCAATTAATCGTCCGACTTTATACACCCCCTCCCCTTCCCTTCCCGCCCCAACCCACCCAGCCTCTCCAGTCACGCTCTGCACCAGCATGCACACTCAAACAAATGGCTGCTGTCATGTTTCGTCAATCTGGGTTCACTGAGGTGGGGGTCCTTCCATGCCTGTCTGTCTTGTGAGCGAGATGGAAAACCAACCGAGCTGTCACAGTTTTATCCGTGAATTATTCGTTTTTTTTCCATCTGAGGTTTTAGCTTTTTGTTTGATATAAACGTGGGTGTGTTTGTTTTCCATCTGTGCCGTTGTGTGCGTGTCAGCTGACCTATGTCCTCAGGTATCCCGCATGCAGTGAGGTTTCTCTATCATCGCCTCGCAGGAGCCTTTACCGAGACTGATAATGACAGGATGAGGAGGAGGAGGAGAAGTGGAGGAGGGGGAAGAGAAGTGGAGGAGGGGAGGAGAAGTGGAAGAGGGGGAGGAGATAGAGGAGAGGAAGAGCAGGAGAGGAGAAAGGGGGACAGGTGACAACAAGGAGAAAAGGAGTTTTAACAGAGGAGTCGGAGGTAGAAGAGGTGTAGGAGGAAGGGGAGAGGAGGGGAGGGTGAGGAGAAGGAGGGAATCTTCTCTGCGTACATATCTGGTTGTTACCACTCCATCTGTTGCTTCTGAGATCTAAGACTATGACTGATTGAAAGAAGAAGGTCGAAAGAAGGAAGGGAAAGAGAGGGAGAGAGAGAGACAGAGATGAAAGACTGAGACTGAGAGAGACAAAGTCATTGTTAAGAGTGTCTTGACCACCCTGGTGAAACGGATTTACAGTGAATTGACTAACAAGGAATTCACAATCAAATTCTGCCAAGGCTTTCAGGGCTTGTAATTAAAGCTGGACCATATTACTGGGCTGGAATTAAGGTTCTGGCAGGAGGCTCCGAAACATGGCACTCAACAAAAACACCAGTACAACACAAACACATGCAGAAACTGTCTCCTTTCTCCATGTAGTCATTTAGCAAACACTTTTATCCAAGACCTTAAATAATTAGAATATACTAGAGTATGAACAATCACTGGATACATGAATTCAAGTTGAATCGGATCTGCATATCTGACTCAGTTAGTAAGAGTGCCACCTTCTAATCTTCTTCTCCTTCTTAGTTGTAGTAAAGTGGTGTGATCCATGCAGAATCACAAGTGTGAATGTCAAATATGGGTGTCTGGGCTCAGCTTCTACATGACAGCCAGCAGTACTTACTGTAAATCATGTTTTATTCATACAATAAAGATAGGACAAATATATTTTTTTATTATAGTTATCTGCAAAACAAGTGTTCATGTCTAATTATTGAAATCAGTCATGTGGAAATTTGACTCAGGTTATCCTTCTGTTTTATGATATTTTAATGTATTGAGTTCTGAGAGGGATGTTGAAGGGAAGGGTGTTGTCGCCAGACTGTCTGAACAGGCTCTCTGAAAGGAGCCAGCCTTCTGGAGTCTGGGGCTTTGGGAATGCAGAGCCAAAGCAGGTGGTAAAGTCCACCTGAGGCTGAATACCAACATGATACCTCCAGTCCACAAGTACTTTGAAGAGAGCCCTCCCCTTACATACACACTAATTCCCCTGCTCCTTCCTCCCCCTGATGCTGTGCTCTCTTTCCATCTCTCTATGTTTCATTTTCTACTTTCTCCCTCCCTGTCTCTATCTTGTGCTCTTTCTCTCTTTCTATGTCTGTCCTCTCCCTTTCTCTCCCCCTACTTTCCCCCTCTTTTTTCTGATTTCTCCCTTGGTCCACGGATCGCACTTAGAGGCCAGCCAGTGTGTTGGCTGGCTGGCAGAGGGTTAATCCTGGTGCAGAGGTTTCTCTCTAGATTAGAGCGTCCTGTTGGTCGACTCTGTCTGGGGTCAGAGGTCAAACAGCGACCTGGTACAGAGCAGGCCAGTGCACTTTCTCAGTCTCTTTATCTTGCTGCCAGGGTCAGCTGAGAACGACACCTCTGCATAAGCCCTTTAAGGCTAAAGGTGATATTAATTCCGGTCAAGAGAGAGTATTGTGAACCGACTAAAGTTGAAGCTAAGCATTTCTGGAGGTTAACGACACTTATGGGCTGCTTGAGCTTTCATGCCACACACACACAACCCCCCCCCCCCCCACACACACACACACACACACACACTGAATGTTGAGTTGAGTAGATTAAAGTTAAATTGGTCCATAGGACCACAATGTGATCAGAGCAACGATTGATGAGGTACTTATCCCACATGGACTATTGAGTTTAGGAACGTTTTGCTTCAGACCTAAATTAAATGAAAACCAACACAATATAGTTAAAAATTAGACAGAATAGTGTTCACACTAATACATGGAAATTCAAAATTCAAACGCAACACGTACACCTGAATATGAAAGCTCAGACACCATGTTTGTATTACTAAATCCAAGTGGTCTGTATTACAAGCACATTGAACAAAACCATGACTGCTTGTTTTTGAAACTCTAGATGGCACTGTTGATACAGTCTCAGCAATGCCATGTCAAGTGACACAGATGGAGAGAAAATGTTTATTTTGCATATCATAAGTCAAGATAACCAGAATCAAATCTATTTATCAACAGTTATTATGCGCTTTATCTGTTACGGAATATGTCACTGCCACCACTTTTTGCTTTTACTCAAAGATATTTGCTATTACGTTGTAACAGAAAAGTAACATTATCTAACTTCCATGTAACTCCAATCCACACCAAGGCTACAGATTTATAAATCAGGATCATGTTGAAAAATAGTAGACGTGCTGTTAGGTTTCAGAACTTTCCTACCCTAGAGATAAGCAAAGAACCATCAAATTAATCCGGATAGCATTCAGATTAAAAGGCTGACCCTTTTCTGAACTGGCGAGCACAAGACCAATCAAATAATCGAAACATGTTTTAACACACTGAAATGAATGCCTTCCAAAAGAATCAATTGCGCATTCACGGTTCCACATTTAGAAAGTAAAAAAAATATATACAATGAAATAAACAAAGCAAAAGTTTTTGCAAATTTCAGACATACATGGCAATGAGCTTTCAATGTGTTATGCAGGTTTTATGTTTACTTCATCATATAAGTTTCAGTGTAAAAGTGTGGGACAGGTGTGAGGAAAATACCAGTGAAGGTTTCATAGGAGTTCTAGCTCTCAGAGACACAAGAAGAAACCAGACCTACAAACTGGTTTATAGAATCGCTTTACCACTGAAAGCATTGAGTTTCAGACGGAAACGTACATGGGGTGCAATTTCTGCACAGCTAATCATCTTACAGTTTGCCTCAATTTCTGACTCACATGTGCTTGAACATTAAACCACATACAGCACATGCAGACAGTTTGAGCAAAATGTCTTTGAAAGTGTTTGATTTGTAGAAGATATTATTCCCTTTGAGCGTGTGTTTTTGGATCGCAAGTGAGACACCACGGCACGTTCTGGTGGCCCTGAAGACTGCCTTCCTGCTTCTTGTCAGACAGAATGTTTCAACCCTCCTTGTTCGTAACACGTATGGAAAACGACATCATCACCGACCATTCGCGATTCTCCATTACTGACTAAATTCACAGAAGCTTGCCTTCTCTGCGTAGCCACCCATGCTGATCTGGGTTTTTTTCCTGAAATCAACAGAGGCAGACCCCAGTAACAACAAATGGCCAATTGAGTGTAGATGGGTCCTATGCAGCAATTCAAGGGTTCACAGATTAAAATTATTATTTTAAGACATGTATGAAATATTTGATATAGGGAAGTGGTAGAATGGTAATCCCTTCCCTCCCTCCAAAAAGATTGGAGAGTTTGTAAAAAAAAAAATAGGCATCTTTCCTCATGTCTGCCACCTCCTAGTATAAAATCCAAAACTGTAATGGTTTTTTTTACCCATCATGCCTTGGTCTGTATAAAATCTTTAGGATTACACTACCAGCTGCTTGGACAGGAAATCGGTTTTATACTGCTTTAAGGAAATTCCAAAATTCTGTTTGTGGCTTTTGGCTCCGAAGGGAAAATGAATTCAGATGTCACATCCCTGTCAAACGAACAACAGATATGTTACTTAGAAATCTGTACTGTATTTTACTGTGGGAAAAAAGGCACAGTGTGATATTACTGTATGATTTCCAGATATATACCTCTGAAAACACACAGAGATTCATTCTACTGGTTCAGCAAGCTGGGTCATGGCAGCTATGACAGTGCTACTTACTGTGCCAACATGATGTGACAACTTAGACCAGAAGCGGTTGATTCTAAAAACATGAAGTGGTCAATTCTCGTTTTCTTTATACTTTTATTCTTTGAGTGTTATAAACCACCAACCGAGGGTGCACCGTTTACATTATAATCATAGTTTTTATTTTAAATCAAAATGATTGACTATACCACTATCCAAAACCAGACATACACATGTATACCAAATATAAATTCAACAAACCATTACTGCTTTGCGATGACATTTGACAGACCAGTAAAGTATTCTTTAGATCTGACCAAGTGTACACTGCAATTTTAAATCAAGATTAGAAATGTAAAATACTAGAAAATGTAAAATCTTACTATTCAATAATTAGAAATAAAAAGTATATATATATATATATATATATATATATATATATATATATATATATATATATATATGTATATTCTAATTATTAATATATTTATATATATTGATATATTACATATTTATATTTGTTCTACTTTTATATCTACTTCATCATTATCTATTCTGATTCTGAGAGTTAAAATATTAATATAATGAACAATTAAACAATTATATTATACAATTGTAAAGAAAATAAATAATAGAAAATACAAATATACTAATAAAAAAAGAATACAGCAATATGTTTGATTCATTTACCATGAATAATACATACAAGAAATACATAATCATTTTATAATGAATGCACAAATATGACTTACCACCCAGACAGAATGTAGCTACAGTATATGGAGTTATGAGTAAGCTACATGAGATTCTACAGGCTGTGCATAGTGACCCAAGTGAGATAAGTGAGGGTGTGGAGATGTAACTCTATAGCTGGTCTGTAGTTTACCAGCTCTTAAATGTTAACTAGGCATAGTTATACTGTATGAAATAAGACACACAGTATATCACCAGTAAATTCTACAACGTGTTTGTTGGACGATGATATTGTTTTCTTTTACTAAATATATACCAATGAGTGATCAAGTGTGTAAAAAAGGATTTACATCTAATAGGATCCCAAATCAAGGATGAGAGATAAGTAACCGATTGAGATGAATTGTCTCCAACTGAAATACCCTGACCAACATGGCTATATATTCTAACTGTGATGATGAACAGTAATATTATACATTACGTCATCAAGTTGATCAAAATTACACAGCGACAACTATTTCAGTGAGACACCTTTCTCAGACGTCATTGTTACAAGGCAATTCAATTCAGAGCAGTAGGCTAGGCAAAATATTTTTATTGTGCATATCCTACAGAATGAGCTGAAACTGAAACTATTTCATGCATAAAGGTCCGTTATGCACATGGACCAGTTTCACAAAGATGGAATAGCTCAATTAAAATAGTGGGCACATTTTTTTTAAATTATTTGCATGTTTTACGGTAAGCATGGTGTCTTCTTCGTCCGACTGAAACCTCTTATGAAAAGGTAGGCTACATTCTTAGGCTACTACCCACCTAATCCTAAAGAGAGGATTCGGGCATATTACATTTTTCGTAATATTAGGCCTATAGGACACATATTCTTTTTTAATTGAGGGTCACAGAATCTCTGAAGTGGAGGCGGAAGAAATGATGTACCTAAGCATAAAAAGAACGATTTCTTACTATTAGTTGATCCACGCTCCTTCACCTGTTCAGCGGATAACCTCGAATGGGATTGAAACTATAGTTCAGACAATCGGTAAAAAAAAAAATTTTAAAAAAAAGTTAGTTATTTTCCGACAGGGAGGCGAAAGTTGAATCGCCTGTATACTAAAAAACTTGCCCTAAAAAGCTACTCCTAAATTTTGATTATGAGTATAAAACAGGCAGTTAAGAGACTCTTTCTCCCAATGATTGACATGCGGGGACTCTGGAAATTGTTTTTGATGGGTGAGATTAAGTTACGTTTACATTACTGGGCGTATTGAGCACCATGATTAGTTTAAACATATACATTTTATACACGTAAGGTTTCTCTCTTTGCACAGAACATAAATGTTTGCGATTTAGATATAGCTAACCCACACAGGCACCTCTGTTTTGCACGATTCTCCCCCCTGTCTGCTTCTTTTGGTTTCGCCCAAACTTGGTTCAGATTTGAGTTTTCTATGGCATCCACTGCACTCTATTGAAGGTGAAGGTCCGCTCGTCTCCGTCAGCATTTGCTGTCAATGGCTTTCAGGACTTATCTTATTTGAATGTCTGGGATTTTTACACTCTCGTCCAAAGAAACCAATAATGGATATTCTATGGATTTTATGGATAATACCCAGCGTGATAGCAGTAGAGGGTAAGACAATGCCTTATCCCTTGTGAACAATATCTATAAGCGCACGGACGATAACAGCTTATTTTCTGAAGCACGTTGAACGATTTACTCCAATCGGCAATACTAAACAATTCAAACATTTAGTATGAAAGAAAATTGGAAATGGAAATTAAAATGGAAATTGTACTGCGCTTTTGACCGTTGGCATCTGAAGTGGATGTTGCACCAAACATCCCCGTATCCCCACAGGTAGCCTAGGTAGGTCCCTGTAGGCTGCCGCTTCACGTCAATTAGGCTACAGCATCCCAAGCGAATAAACAGCACAGGTTATGCTCTACACCTGTCAAGCTCGTTGATACGTTATAATGCCGCCAATGTGAAAGTATCTTGGTTACAGCCGCCGGAACCGCAGCCCCTCTTTACTCTTTAACGGACAGGCACTTTGTCATGCAGGCAGCATGGCGCTTATTCTTTCAATTGTATAATGAAAGCTGTGTGCCACTGTCACATTAGCTTGGAATAATTTCACAGACAACACGGTATTGCATTTTGTTGCATCGAGCCTCTTGATGGTGAGATGATTCTATGCGCTTCGTCTTCGGAACGCACCGCAAATCACTGGGGCACGGAACGGAAGACTGAAGTGCGAGCGAATTGTGATGAGTTTTCTGCCTGAGCGTGCGGGCTTTTTGTTGTTGTCGTATTAACGTTGGTTCTCAAAACAGGTTCGATAGTAATGAGACCTCAGCGGTTCTAGAGATTTGAACTTCTCACTTTTGTCAAAGTTAATGTTATCTTGTGAATAACCTACGTTTCTTGTCTAAACCGCAATTAATGTGTAATACTCTAGAGACTGATTGCTACAAAAGATGCGGGAGACCTCCACGGCCCAGTCTCTTATTGAGCAGGTTGAATAGAGTCGGCCAATACGCCCTCGACCTTTTACAGATCAAAAACCCACTGTGAATTTAATTTCCCCTATATTAAATTGCACATGAGAAATTGAATATTATATATTTACAACTGCATTTAACAACATTGCCATTCTTAAAATGTATAAGCATTGAGTACATACTGTAGGCAATTACAATAATTAAAATGTAGCCTATACATTTAGAATAGTGAATATGAGTAGCCATGTCTGATGCACAAGCCTGCATGCCTAATTTGCACTGGTTAAAATGGTCGAAGCTTCTGCAGTAGCCTGCAAGCTAATCAAATGTAGTCAATTTAATTGGTCCTAAACTGTTAATAAAGGGTTCTTGAGCATAGGCCTATGTGTCAATTGGTTGGGCCAGTTTCTATAGCACAGTTCTTGACCTTATATGTATTGTATATTTACTTTCTTCGCGATCTTCATTACTTTCATCAAGATACAACCAACCAAATATTCTCCTTATATTATAGTACGCTATAAAAAAAATATGTTGTCGATGATATTGATGAATAATAATGTACATGGATTTGTAATACTATATACAACCAACCGATCAAAGTTTATAACCCATCCTAAATGAATAAAATAAAACAACACAAACCATGCAACTATTACGTTTGGCCATTAAAAAATATACAATGTATCAGATATATTCTAAAGATTTGGTCCCAATGATTTTTGCACCAATTTGTACAATTCACTACACATTATATTACAATATATTATTACATTTTGTATTGTGTACTAACAATTATTCTTATTATTATAATTATCTGAATATTATTATTATTATTATTATCATTATTACTGGATAATTACACCCACATTTTTGGTGCGTCTGTGCTTAATAAAAAATGTAATTAAAGCATGTATTCTATGTACAGGAGTTTTTGGGAATGCAATTTTTTTTCTTTTTGGAGGTAAATCTGCTACGCACTAAGACCAATGAGCAAGTATCTGTTGAAAAAAGGAGACTTACAGCTCCACAATGATCCTGTGCACGGTAGGGAGTGACAGGGTTAACGTAGAAAAGTGGCTGTTTGCCAGAGGTTAGTGATGTTCTTCTCTCAAAACAACTGTTTTTAGGCCCTAAAGAGAGTTAACCATGTAGTATACAATGTAGTGCAAAACAAAAGCAGCCTGATGTCTCTAAAGCAATTGCTTTGAGTGGAATGCTGCTTTTTGCAGTCTCTGGAATGCAAACGTGGCAATATGACGTGACCTCCTTGTGAGACTGCAAAATATATTAAAAGAGCCTTGAAAGACAGGGCTATATTTCACTCTCAGTGACAGACAGGGATTGTGTTTACCGTAGCCATCAATGGAACTGTTTTGTTCCCTTCAGGAGAACTCGTGCTACTTTAGCTCTACGTTGGCTCAGTCTGTAATGATAGAATGCAGAGGACAGGCCTTTTGACTCAGAGGGACATGGTTAGATCTGGTTCAGGACACCTTATAACACTAACCTGGTTCCAAACTCCCTTGTCTACGACATACTGCACTTTCAGACTAATCGTTGTGTGGAACACAATGTGTTTCATCCCATTTTCGACAAACTGTGATCCGTTATCTAATCTATTTCTATTCTGTGACAGACGTATAACCCACCCTTTTGATCTTTATCATATAGATTTGAAAACACATTTCACAGTATTCAATATACAATTGAACATAGTGACGGTTCACCCTCAGCCCAGACACACTCAGAGAACAGAGAAGAGAGCCATCCTCTCCTTCTTGTCACTCCAGCCACCCATCGCCCAATGAAGAAGCAGGAGAGGGCTACGTATGAAAAATCTAGAGTTGAAAAAGAGGTCACTGCCGCCCTAATCCGAAAAACAACACGCAACAGGGAGTAGTGATGCAATGAATAGTGTTGATGGCTACGAGGTCACACAGAAAGAAAATGGCCGCCTTGACGAACGTTGCGCCGTCACAGCTTCGATTGTAGCTCACGGTGCTTGCAGTAATTACATCATTTAAAATTGGTCTCCCTTTCTATGCTTTCTTTCTGTATATATTACCGGCGTTTTTGTGTAAATGTCAGCTTTGACTATGTTTTGTTGCCGGTATGGAAGGCAAAGTGTGTGCCGAACCCAAGACCACACAATCATAATACCGAACCACCTGGGATGCATTAGTGAACTCTTAAGACTCCTTCTCCGAAGCGTTACGTTGGTTCGTTCATTAACGAACAAATCCACGGCTGAGTCGTTGGAGATTGGTGAGGAGAGTACAAACGGGCCCCCTCCCAGTCAATGTGAAAAGTCTCTCAGTGGTAATTAATGAGAGCAGGCAAGTCTCTGTAAGACACATTATCGGAATCAGAGCTCTGGCGGGGAAGTCTTATTAAACCTGTGGTGTCAGACATGACTGTTTGTTTACCTATTGGTTTGTTTACCTGGGTCACAGCCACAGGTGTGGGACCAGCTGCACTCATTTGACAACGACAAGACTTGAGAGTGTCTTTCACAGAAACTATGACAGGAATCGTTTTATCACCAAGGAAACGCTGCTTCAAACTTAATGTTGTTTTATGAGTGCTGTGTAAAGACAATTCACTCAATATTATCATTTTTTAGTTGGGATTATATTTTGTAGCAGCTGCTCAGACTATGTAATGTAGACTTCAAGTGCTGCTTTCTCTGGATTCATTGCTTTTGTAGTTTTGTGCTTTTTTTCTACCGTACAATGTGTTTTGTGTGTATTCTCCTTACATTGCCAAAGATTCTGGTTTGTAGCCGATCTGAAAGAGGGCTTGTTGTTCAGTGCTGCTATATAAAAGAGAAGTCTTCCTCCACAAACAAATTCAATTATGAATTTTCCTATGTTTGTCTACTACACGTAGATAACAGTTGTTTGGGGCATGGAACTACCAGTGGTAAATGCTTTTGAAAAGTCTGCCAAGTTTGAGTGGGCTGCTTTCAGATGTAACAGGAGGAGGCCTGTGGACAGTGCTGCAGTGAGGAGCCCTAGATAGACGTGTTATCCTAACATGGATACTGTGTTATGGTTTTTATCGGGGTAACAAAAGGCAGTATGAGTGGGGGGCGGAAGGAGGGAGGGCCGATCTCCGAAACAGGATTAAATGAAGGTAAAATGAGTGGCTGTACACAATCTAGTGTTTTCTCAGTCGAGCGGGAGAGCAGATGCGGGGATCTCGTGTGGACGCCAACCACCACTGTGGGCTTTCACAAAGAATCTGCCTCTATTCAGCCTCTAATCCCGGCTGCCCAGGGCCCAGGCATTGTCACTTTGCATGCAAAATTTCAATTAGTGCTGGTACCAGTTGTTTTACTTCAGGATGGGTGTCACATTTCGGGGACATCCACAAGCTACCTTGAGGTTGAGATCAGGGAGGGGGGTTATCGCTGGTGGGGCTCAGAGAAGTTGCTTGCTGAGGAGTCATGAAGGGGAGGGGGGGTTGTGGTGGTTGAATGTGTGTGTGTGTGGGGGGGTGTGTGTGTATGCGAGTTTCTCCAGTAACTAACTCCCTCGTCCCCTCTTGGTGTGGTGTGACCTCATTGCGGCTACAGTTTGAGCCGGCCATCTTTTGTTTCTGTCCTGTAGCCATGCCTCTCTCCGCAGCCGATGGTCACAACGCCATCCCTCTGTTACATCAAGGCAGTCAGTTGTTACATTAAGTCCGTAACACCAACCAGCTTTGATAAAATATACAAATATAGTCATGTGTTATTTAATTAATGTTTCAATATCAAAGTAATGAAGATGAATAGAATCTTCAGAATACTGGCATTCATCTCTGCTATTACAGATTTTATATTTATAAATTCATGTATTAATGAATACATTCATTCACGTGCCATTTAGCTCTTCTCCAAAGTGACATATGAATAGAAGCAGTTTTGTGTTGGTAGTTCAAAGTGAACATGTTTTTATAGCAGAATGGTTGGTGGTCCTATGTTAGTTGGACCTTCTGTGTTTCCACTAAATAATTATACAAGACTGATACATTAAAAAAGGATACAGATAATAAAGAAAAAGTGTACTATATGTATATATATATATATATATATATATATATATATATATATATATATATATATATATATATATATATATATATATATAATTAATTTATGTGTAATTTTCCAAATAAAAATGTATTAAATAAATATTGACAAATACATTAAAAAACACAGTTTTGTCTTACCAACCCGATTCTTTTGTATCATTATATTTTAATATAAATATAAATCACTTAAGTTAGTCCACAAATATACTTATACCTTGATGTCTATACAGTAAAACGATGTAAAACGTGTATTAGTCTGGCAAATCTTCAGTCCTGTGAGAGCTGTGACAGAGTTCTGTCTTCACATGGAGCCTCAGACTCTAAATAACCCTCATGCGACCACTGTGATCTGTCCTTCGTTACGTAAGGTCTAACAGGTTCCATGAGCACCAGAGGTGGTTCAGTGCCCGTGCACACATAATGGGTAGCCAGACCAGGTGACTGCGCAAGCTCGGCGAGCTCATGCCAATGTTTCCTCCTCCTGAATTGTCTTAGCTGGTTCTTTTTTCCATTAAGGTTTTCAGAGTCCCTCCTTGGTGAGTGGACTGAGGGCAATGTCATGACAGAAAATAGGGGTACTAGTGATGGCTCAGTACTGCAGCTGGGGTCAAGCTCACATCCACGCTGTCAGTGAGGAGTTCCTCGCAGGGGTCCGGTGTGCACAACACAAGCTCTGTTCACCACAGAGACCTCCATATCAATTTCCCAATGGTCCGTGTGTAGGATTTCACCACGACCAGTTTTTTTATGCTACACTGGAGCGACTGTGCTCCAGAAAAAGCTGAACAATTGAGCACCTATGTATTATGCTAATACAGCTTGTCTAAATGATCACTTGAGTCAGTTTTCTTCTTGAAAAAAGCCACAGGATAGCTATGTTGTTCTATCCTAAGGCTATAATTGTTTCAGCGTGTTGCCGCAAAAAGCGCCTGACTAAACTGAGAATCTGTGACCAAGGTGATTTAAACCCATTGTATTACAACTTTCAGGCTTGACGTAAACGCCTTTTAGCACGCGTTGTATGGCCGTGGATAGGCTCAACTCTTTCTTCAACGCTCTGCACCCTGACAAGCTGTCTGGTGTCACAGCAGTGCTGTCCGGCAGTTACAGAATGTTACAACAAGCTAATCAAGTTTGAGGAGACGTTAAGAGTTGATTTAATAAGAGGTCTAACTGCATAACTCAATAAGGAAAACCAGCCACCTCAGAAGAGTACACTATGTGGATTTGGTTTAGCACTGATACAATGACACTGTGAGCGTGTCATTTGGGGGTATTGTTTGTTTTCATCCCACGTTGCAGATCTCTGTTTACCTTTCACTCCCCTTTGGCTGAGGTACTTCAAAGTCCTACGTTGTCCATTCCCACCAATCAGCTCGAACACCTTAATTAGAGCGTGAGCCTGACTGGCTAATTCCAAACCATCAGTGTGTCACATGTGCAAAACACTTGATCAAGCGCTCGAGATTATGAACACCTTCATTGTTGCCATGCGTCTTCTAATGCATAATAAAAAAGCACGAACGGCTTTAGTTCCTGTGTTCCCAGAAACCGGCTTGAAACCAACCGCCATTGACAAGTCGGAAGAAGGCATGGAAGGAAAAGGACGAAGGAGGAGAAAGATTAGGAGGAGGGGGGGGGCGTCTAGCCTGAGAGAGGTCAGACCTCGTGTGTGAGACCCCCATCCACACACACCCCAGGTACTGTGGTGCTGTTCTCTGAGCACGCCCAGAGAACACAAACCCAGCGGATTAGTGTCCGCTTCTCAATGTCCCGGGACCACAGCCCACCAGGCCAAGACAAAGGGGCCCTGATTGCGTTGTCATCTGCATCACAAAGGGAAGCCTTTTCCACCTGAACTCTGCTCTATTTTTTTCTATTCTACTCTATTCGATTCTGCTCTACAATATTCTATTCTACTCTACTCTGCTCTATTCTACACGTTTTTGCTCTATTCTACTCTATTCTACTCTATTCTACCCTGTTCTGCTCTGCACTACTCTTTTCTATTCTATTCCTCTCTACTCTCTTTTGCTCAACTCTGCTATGTTCTGTTCTGCTCAAATCTGTTCTGCTTTATTGTGCTTTGCTCTATTCTGTTCTGCTTTTCTCTGGGCTGCAACTGTGGACCAAATGACATATGACTTTCATCCTCCCCCTTTTCCTCTCTCTCTCTCTCTCTCTCTCTCTCTCTCTCTCTCTCTCTCTCTCTCCCTCTCCCTCTCCCTCTCTCTCTCTCTCTCTCTCTCTCTCTCTCTTTCTCTCTATCCCTCTCCCTGTCCTCCTCTGCGTGGCATGGTCCCTATCTACCTCAGCGGTGGCTGGCTCCCTGTAGCTTTCCTGTGAAGCTGCAGCCGATCTGACCGATTTCAGCCCCCGTCGGTACTAATAGCCACAGCAGGGCTGTCTGTTTCTGCCTCCAGAGGCACACTGACACAGAGGACACAACCACCCTCTCTCTCTATCTCTTTCCATCTCTTTTTTTTTGTTCTTTTTTCTTTCTCTCCATCTCTCTTTATTAAGCTTTCCCTCTATTTATCTGGAGAGGAGCAGAGGAGTCTGGAGCTGTTTATTTCAAGTTCGGAAAGTTATTTAAGTCTGGAAATAACAGACGTTTGTTTTTAATATATAATATAAGGAAAGAAGGATTACGATATAAATTATCTATGGACAAGACCTTCAAAAGGTAGCAAGATCAAAGGGATTTTACAAGGGAATAAATCCTATATCAGAGTTGTCAAATCGCATGTAATTGCATTAGCGCAGCACAGAGGCATTAAGAGAGCGATTCAGCCCTTGGCTGTGATTCCATTCGATCCCAGGGCTAATTGTTTGTTGTTCTCAGATTAATTCAGATAGAGCTATAAATCAATTGGAACAACCCCATCAGAGGCTAAAGATGCTCAAATGTAGCCACACTTCAGTCAGCCTGGAGAAACGCAGTGTTTACGCCATCACAATGTTTTGACCCAGTTAGCATTGGGCCAAACAGTCTTTTAAGTTTATAATGGGTCGACACAACTCGTTGTGCTGCACAGAGAACCCACACAGAAACACTCAGGGGCCACGTTGATAACCTGGGAGGTTAAAAGGCAGGGTCAGCCATGCATGAGATATGAAGTGCAGGGAAAAATGGAGGGTTAAGAGATAACCAGTCTAAAAGGCAAGGGGTCACCACAACAGAAGGGTAACAGCACCACTGCTCAGCGCTTAATCGGCTGTAGTCCAATTACTCCGGGCTGGCCAGGGGCAGGAGGTGGGAGGGAGGGGGTGGGGGGGGGGGGGTGCTCAGAGCTCAGACTTAGGCGCTGTAAGACCACGGGGGATTTCAGATTACCAGGGGGTGGCAGGTGGGGTGTGACGGACTTTAGCGAGCGGTTCACTTTGAGGCTTAAGGAGCGGGTTCTAGTATTTTCTCTCTCCTTGTTTTCTTTTTTCGCTCGCCGTGTAATCAGGACAACAACAGCAATTGACCGCTGTAAAGCGCTGCAGTATCAACATGAAAAACAAAGGATTATTTTGTTAGTGGAAGACATTAGAATGACACAACTGTACAATGCGTTGGCAGTTGGATATATTCTGGTTGGGTATTCATGGAGTGTTCCAGCCAAGCGTCTTGTAGCCCCCTGGACATCAATCCACAGTGGGTTAAAGCCCTAATCAATAGGCTTAGTTTAGTATGGGATTACACCTTCAGGAACGTTTAATGGAGTCACCCCAATGACGGGTTATTACAATTTCTCTTTTAATAACTTCAATGATACGTTCTCCAGTCAGGATCAGCAAGCACTTCATTTGCATAATAGGGCTTCACTAAGCAAACTCAGCATGGGGCCGAGTGACAGGCAGGGTCTGGGTTTTAATGGCCCACGTTTACACTGTAAAACCATGTCTTCCTCTTGTTCCAGGCCCCCGTCCTCAAAGTTATTTTACTCTCATTCCTGTCCTGTTGAGATTTCAGACGGGAGAATCCAAGCCTAGCGACACACGCCCACCATGTGAGCGAGGCCAGGCCTGCGGTGATGTGTGTCCCTTGGGGGCAGTGAAAACCATGTCCGGGAGGCCTGCACCGATGATGTAACACTGCTCACTGAAACAGAAGCACAGGATACACACACACACACACAATCACACACTGTAAACACGCTCACGCAGACACACATTTGTTACACAAACAGAGGAAGACACACACTCACGTACATACTGTAGACACACACACAAACCCACAATTACACACACAGTTACACACACACACACACACAATCCCCCCCCCCCCCCACACACACACACACAGTCACACAGACAGACCTGGAAGAGTGAGGATGAGGGTTTTCCATGCCTTCCGCGGGCAGGTCTTTATAGATAGTAATCACACCGGATCATTTGCGAGGGCAGCTGGGAAACCAATAGAGAATTTCTGGAGACCTGCTGTGGCTGTGAAATCAATGCAGGGGCCCAGCTGAGACCGTTCACAGAAATGAATAAGTCATATGATATGCTTAAACGTGTATAACGGTATTATTCATGCGCTGCAAATAGCATTTTCATCTGCAGATAAGGCTAGCCGGCGTGGATACCAGTGCTTTAGCGGTCCCTCTTTGTGCTTCACACCCTCGCTCATACCCACAATGCATCACATCACTCCAGAGATAACAATAGCTGCTCGCAGGTTGACAAATGATGAGGAAATGTTCCTGGAGAAAGCTGACAAATGATGGATCGCTAACGAAACAGAATTTTTAGACATTTGTGTGCATATATATATATATATATATATATATATATATATATATATGCTTATATAACTTCTAATCCCAGACTCATAAAGGATGCCACTGTTTATAGCAGCGATGCAGCTTAATCCGAAACTACGGACAAAGGCAGACTTCATGCTTGTCAAAGGACAGAGAAGTTCTGTAGCTTTCCAATTGGTCGTAGAAGCCTCTCTCCAGCTCTTTATCACAGGTATCTATACATTTACATTGTATTTATTTAATGTGCTAATATCCAAATAGAGCATATGGAATGTAAATTACTTCTGCTTATCCAACCTGATGTCACCACAGCCTCACTGCACCTCTAACGATAGAATAAACCTCTGTGGATTACTTTGTTCATGTCCTTCTCTGTGGTATTGTGTTTCAGACAGACAGACAGACAGACAGACAGACAGACAGACAGACAGACAGACAGATAGATAGACAGTCAAGCTGGCAGGCTGACAGAAAGCAGACAGACAGGCAGTGTAAACTGACAGGCAGTGCAGACAGACAGACAGGCAGTGTAGACAGACAGGCAGTGGAGACAGACATGCAGTGTAGACAGACAGGCAGCCCTAAGAGGTGCATGTGGTGCCTCTATGTTCCCTGATGGACTGGCTGTCAGAAAGCTGCCTGTTGGAATGATTGAAAAAACATGTTTGGGATTAGCTGCTTGCCTCTGTCCATGTGTGTACGTGTGTGTGTATGCATGTGTGTGTATGTGTGTGTGTGCGTGTATGTCTGTGCATGCGAGCAGGGGGCTTGTATGTGTGTATGTGAGCAGGGGGCTTGTTTTTGTGTATGTATGTATGTATGTGTGTGTGTGTGTGTGTGTGTTATTGAGTCTGGCAGCTCAAACGTCTCTCTGGGCTCCACTGTGGTGAGTGATGGCATAGGTAGGACCAGACACCCTCCGCTTGCCCGCCCGCCCGCCCCCACCCCATCATCCCTCCATCTCATCCCCACCTCTCTTTCCCCCCTCCCTCCCTCCTGGCTGTTCCCTCCCTCACCCACCCAACCACCCACCCACCCACCCCACTGTCAGGTAAGAGGGATGAGAGGAGTCTGAGAGTGAGAGAAGGCGGGGCCAAGGTAAACCTGGGCCCGTGCCTTTCTCCGCGAGGAGTTTTCCCTCCGTCCCAACACGCTGCGCCTCCTCAGGGGCGTCCATGGAAACGCATGTCTGTCATGTGACTGAACCCACAGCGCCATGTAAAACCAACACGCCAGTGGAACATGTCCAAGTGTCGTTCTCCTGGTTTTGCCTGTTTATGGCGGGCTGGCCTACTTTTTCGAAATAGAAAACCACGAGGAGAATCACTCGGTGGTTTTCCTTCCGACGGAAAAGCTTTCGGTGTTTGTGTGTGTGTGTGCGTTGATGCACGGGTGTGTATACAACACATTGCCGTTGTAATGTGCACACTGTGCCGTCTCTTAGACACACGCACACGCGCACACACACATGTGTAAACGCTCACTCTCTCCCGTACCTCTCTTTCTCTTTCTCTATTGCTCTCCGTCTCCTGCTCTGTTTTTCTATCCTTATCCCCTCTCCCTCTTCCTCTCCCACCCTGCTCTTTATCCTTCCCTAGCTCTTCCTCTCCCACCCTGCTCTTTATCCTTTCCTAGCTCTTCCTCTCCCACCCTGCTCTTTATCCTTCCCTAGCTCTTCCTCTCCCACCCTGCTCTTTATCCTTTCCTAGCTCTTCCTCTCCCACCCTCTCTCTCTCTCTTCCTCTCCCACCCTCTCTCTCTCTTCCTCTCCCACCCTCTCTCTCTCTTCCTCTCCCACCCTCTCTCTCTCTCTCTCTTCCTCTCCCACCCTCTCTCTCTCTTCCTCTCCCACCCTCTCTCTCTCATTCTCTCTCTCTCTCTCTCTCTCTCTCTTTCTCTCTCTCTCTCTCTCTCTCTCTCTCTCTCTCTCTCTCTCTCTCTCTCTCTCTCTCTCTCTCTCTCTCTCTCTCTCTCTCTCTCTCTCTCTCTCTTTCTCCCCCATGCTCTCTCTGTCTTTCCCTCTCTCTCCTTTTCTTCTCTCTCCTCTTCTGTGACTGACTCAGCCCTGCAGGGTTCCTCAACAAGGCTCTTGGTATTATGGTATTAGCATGGAAATCAGAGGCGTGCAGCAGGATTAGGGTGGATGAGGTGCGAACACCGGCTCAGCCCAGAGTTGCCCTTTAAACCGACATCCTGGCGCCGAACTCCCTCTCTGCTGTCTGTCCCAGTCGCCACTTCTTTGGGTCTTCTTAGCGTCACACACACGCACGCACGGACACACACGCACCCGCACCTGATTAGACCGGGCTGGAAGGGTTTTGTGGTGCGAGGTGGGAAGTTTGGAGTGAAGTGTCGCGCTGGTTTGTGGTTTTCGTCCTCAAGGATCGTTGACACGAGGGCACTCTTACGTCTGAGCATGTTGGTAATCCTACCTCACACACCATGCTACCCCTCCCTTCCCTCCCCCTACTTCTCCTCTCCCT
Organism: Hypomesus nipponensis; assembly: GCF_054491055.1. Classification (NCBI taxonomy): domain Eukaryota; kingdom Metazoa; phylum Chordata; class Actinopteri; order Osmeriformes; family Osmeridae; genus Hypomesus; species Hypomesus nipponensis. The sequence goes on from NC_140369.1 coordinate 13,996,749, forward strand.
TCCACCCTCCCCATTTCACCTGGAGAAGGTGTTATGTTCAGAAGCTCATGTGTCGGCATCACCTGCGGGGGATATCCTTCCGGAAGCATCTCCTCCCGCTCTGAAAAGGAGTCTAAGGGGCGGGAGCTTGTAACATGGCGCAGCTGAGAAACGTTTGTGTAAACAATAACGCTGACCAAGCTAATTGATGAGTAATTGGCTCTCCAGTTGAAATTCAGTTCCTGAGGCGGGCTCTCTTCAGAGAGTGAATGCTCTTGAACTCGAGATCGAGAGAGAGAGAGTGTTGGGGAGGGGGAAGTATTTACCCACTCCAAGTGTGTTCACGCACAGCAAATCTGGAGAATCGCATCTTCTAATCCTCCCGCTGGACAAAAGAAGTGTGTGAATCTATTATGGTGTGGCTCCCACTCCATGTTGGGTAGCTGGAGGGCTCTTCTCAAAGTCCTCCTCTCTGAACACAAGGCTGTGCACTTTGAAACAACACGCTGGCCTCCATCTTTCCTCCCCCATTGTCGTCCTCCTCTCCTCCTAAGCCTCCTCAACGAAAACACAGACCTCCACCCTTCTTTTTCTCCTCCCCTTTTTCACTCTCCATTGTCCTCCCCCTCTCTCACCATCTGTGCCCCCCCCCCCCCACACACACACACACACACACACACTAATGCTAAATATGAAGAGGGAGATCTGCTGAGGCGGTCGAAATGCCACTCCTGAAAAACACATTTACCTGTCACTTTTCCTGCGAGGACCTCATCGGTGCCTAGCGATTTGAGGGCTTCATCACACCTGTCAGGGAGCCAGGGTTGTGCCTGAGGCTCTGGGGGAACATGCGTGCAGGTTCAGGGGCTGCGGCTGGTCAGGGGACCAGGCGGGAGGGAGCGGATGTGGGCGCTGAGGGCCGCGTGCTGCGGATTGTTTTTCTCCTCAGTGTCAGAAGCAGGTCCGTGGGTCCCTGGAGGGATTGAATGGCGTTGAGGACGAGGAGAGGAGGGGGAGCAGGAGAAGAAAGGAGGAAGAGGGCATGGAAGAGGAGAGGAGGGGGAGCAGGAGGAGAGGAATGGAGTACCAAGGGTGTGGAGGAGGAGAGGAAATGGGGGTGAGAAGGGTAGGAGGATGTGGAGGAGGAGAGGCTGTTGTAGAGGAAGAGAGGAGGCCTTGACAAGGTGGTTAATGTGCTGTCAGAAGATGTCTTCCTGCCCTGGAGCACCAGAGAAGGATAGCTTATGGAGCTTTAGCATGACTGGAGGACCAGAAAGAGCTTTAGATACGCGAGAGCTATAGGGAAAAATAAAGTTCCCAAAGGAAAAATCCCTCTATTCCTCTATCTCTCCAAACCTCCATCCCTCATTCCTTCCAAACTTTCAACCCTAAAACCCTCCCACCATCCATCGCTCCATCCATTCCTCCAATCCGCAGACCCTCTTTCCCTCCAAACCTCCAAATCTGCCAGCCCTTCCGGCCCCCCTTCATCCCTCCATCCCCCCGGAGAAGCAGGGGAGCGCCTCCCCCCCGCCTCCCCTCCTGCTGGGGTTGGTGACACGCCAGCACGGCCCCCAGACGGCTCTGGGAAAGGTGCGGGGCCCTTCAATCACCAGCACCCCCGTGGTTGCATTTAGTCAGCATGCATTATTTACCAGCCGTGTGTGTCAGTGTTTACATCTTCCCCCTCCAGGGAAATAAAGCATTCCTGCTGGATGACACAGCCCTCTGGGGCAGCCCAGAGCAGAACACAAGGGACTGATCAATAGATGCTCGAAAACACGCTGGGAATCTGATTACGTACGCCGGGCTGGTTCCTAATCTTTAGTGTGTATGAGGACCACATGTTTCTTTTATGGGTGTATGGGTGGGTGTATGTCAATAAATAAATAAAAACCTTTGGGGCAGGAAAAGGAAATAGGACAATAAGCCCTGGTGATGCCCCCAGGGACAGTGGTTGGCTTGTGGGTGTACGTTTCAGTTTGCTGCCTGGGCTGGGACAAGCACACACACACACCCACTTACACTCACATGATATCTGATGCAGACCACGTCCAGTCCATCGACCAAACCTGGAGTGTATAAGAGAAACGCAGGGACAGAGGAACCGTATTTTACAGCAGTTCAGAAATCCTTCACAAAGCAGCCTGTGTCTCACCACTCCCAAACTCATCTTTCTTCTTCCTCTGCTTCTGGGGTTTGATGAGTATTCTGGTCCATAGCAACCCACTGAGGATGGCTGGGGTTTGGAGCAGCACTAGTTCCCCCCCTGCAGAGAGGATGAATGGTGCGTGAGGGGTCCTGCTCCCTGTTAGAAGCCAAAACACTGACAGATCCTCAGCTGTGTTTTCATCCTCTTTCCATGAGTCTGTCATGCATACTCCACTGACTCCGCATAGAGTCGGGGAGCCGTGTGAAGGCTGTCCTTTTGTGGCCTTTGAATGGTGGTGTTCTTTCTGCTCTCAAGGAAGCTTGTTTGTCTGATGCAGGAGTCTTCAACTTGTTTTGAATCTGCTATAATTGTTCCGTCTAAACTAGCCCATGCAGCGCTATGGGTCCTATCAGCTTTCTGTAGGGCTTGCTTTTGGTGTAGATGTACCTCCTTTTTCTACCTCCTACCTCGTACCATCCATCTCCTACCTCAAAGCTCCTATCTCCTAATTCTAACCTCCTGCCTCAAACCTTCTACCACCTACCTTATATCTCTTACATCCCACCTCCTAGATGCCCTCCTAGATATTTTCCTACCTCCTACCTCCTGGCTTCTATCTTCTACATCCAACCTCCTACAGTCTAACCTCCTCTTTGTTCTCCCCTTCCCTCTGCCTCCTTTTCTGCAATCCTTTCCCGTTTCCCCTTCTTTTCTCATCATCATTTCCCCTTCTTTCCACCTCCTACCTACTCCTTTTGTCCTCCTCCACCTCCTCCTCCCTCCACCTCCCCCTCTACCACAGTCTCACTATCAGTCTCTTTTTCTGTGTCAGATCAGTTTAACGCCTAATTACTGACTAAATCAGTGCGGTGCCGGGTTGCCATAGCGACGGGTCCCAGTCACCTTTGCGGAGGGCTTAGTGAACGTTGGGACTGATCTGGGCTCCTCAGCTGTGAGGCTAAGAAGGTTGCCTAATGTCTCTCTGCCCACCACAAGGACTCGGTCCTCGTTTGTGTCTGCGTGTCTTCGTGTCTTTGTGTGTTGGTGTTTTTACGTCTTTTTTATGTTGGTGTTTGTATCTGTGTGCTTGTATGTGTGTGTTTTGTGTGTGTGTGCTTTACACTTTTAGCAGTTTAATGAAACCACAGGAGTTTTCACTATCACTCTCACTCTATCTCTACATCTCTCTGTCTCTCTCTTCCAAGGTTTCTCCTTGGCAAGCCATCACTGTTGATAATTGCTCCTTTGTAGTTCTTGTATTCATGTGTCCTGCGCATGTGGGTGTGGGGGTGGGAGTTTCAGGCACAGTCCCCCCCTCTCTCCCAGACACAGCCATCGGCAATAGTGAGTTCAACGGGGTCTTCACGGACGGCCGTGTGTATGGAGGGTGACTGGGAGGTGACGCGCTGCGCTTGTGAGTTGAGTGAACCAGCCTGCCACGACTCTCTCCCTTGTAGCATCTATAGGTTTCCTTTCAGAGCTTATACTGCACCTCCACACTGCTCAAGACCTCTATCTCTCCTTTTCCTGTTCTCTGTTGTTCTCCCTCTCTTTCTCTTGCCTCCTCTCTCTCTTCTCCTCCACACATTATGTCCCGCCTGTGATCTTTGTGTTTCTGCGCCTCCCAAGTCCCCCCCCCCCTCTCTCTCTCTCTCTCTCTCTTTTTTTCTCTATCCTTCCTTCTCCCTCTCTCCCTCTCTCCCTCTCTCCATCTCACTCTCTCTCCATCTCAGTAGGTAAGGAGTTGCCCATTCTCAGCTGGAGCTACTCTGCTCCCAGTCCTCTATTACACCCAGTTCTGGGAACCAGGTTTTCCTCAGTCCAAACAATAATCAAATATTATTTTTGGAGAGCAAAACTGTGTTTGTAATGTATCTGACTCTGCACTGCACTGTCAGCACTGCATTTAATAATGCTCATTCTTCATGTCAAGCTTGACAGAGCAATGCCTTGCACAGACCCACAATATTGAACATTTTTACGTATGCGTGTGTGTGAGTGAGTGTGTGTAGTGTCTGTGTATGTGTGAGTTGTGTGTGTGTGTGTGTGTGTGTGTGGGAGGGAGGGGGGGGGGTCCAAAGTAGGTGAGGGGTTAAATTTCTTGTCATCCACTCATTAAGAATGGAGCAGTCAGCGTCTAGAATGGAAGGCTTGCTGGAACGGCTCCCTGTAGTTCCTAATGACTCCCAGGGGAGAGGGGGGAGGTGGGGGAGGGAGAGAAAGAGGGAGAGGGAGAAGGGAGAGAGAGAGGCGAGGGAGAGAGAGAAGATGGAGAGAGAAGAAGAGGGGGAGGACGGAGAGAGGGGAAGGAGAGGGAAAGTGGGAGAATGAGATGAAGAGGAGGGAGAGAGAGAGGGAGACAGGGAGGGGAGGGAGAGGGTAAGAAGAGGCAGAAGGAGGATGGAGAATATAGGCAGAGAGAGACAGAGAGAAAGAGAGAGAGAGAGAGACAGAGACAGAGAAAGAGAGAGAGAGAGAGAGAGAAAGAGAGAGAGAGACAGAGAGAGAGAGAGAGAGAGAGAGAGGAGGAGGAAGATCAATGGACAGGAGGAAGAGAGAGAGGGTAATCAGTGTGCTGCTGCATTTCCTGGGAACACAGTTCAACAGGGGTGTGAGGTCATTACTGGTTACTGTAAACAGATGCAGGGTTTGCAGTGTCACCACCATCATTAGAGGAGGTTAGGAGTGATTCCTCATCATCTCCTGGGATAATCACCTGTCCGTGACCTGCATGTTTAGATATCTGGCTGGGATTCTAGTTGAATTCAAAACACTGTTTTATCGGGACATGTTCCTGAGAGGTGTGTGTGTTTCTGTGTCCTGGATGTGTGTATGTGCGTGTTGCTATGTCCTGGTCTGGATGTCGGTTCTGGAGGTATGGTTATGTTCGGAAGGTGTGTGTGTGTGTGTGTGTGTCCTTGAGGGGTGTGTGTGTCCAGAAGACCAAACTACTGGTGCACTCTGGCCTACTGGCCTGGAATACAGCACCAACATGTTTTACTGCTCCACTTATCTACTGGAGATGAGGAGGACGGAGGATGAGAGAGAGAGAGAGAGAGAGAGAGAGAGAGAGAGAGAGAGAGAGAGAGAGAGAGAGAGAGAGAGAGAGAGAGAGAGAGAGAGAGAGAGAGAGAGAGAGAGAGAGAGAGAGAGAGAGAGAGAGAGAGAGAGAGAGGAGGGAATAATTAGAGACAGAGAGAGAGACAGCAGGAGAGAGGGAGAAGGAAAGGAAGGGGAAATGGGAGACCGAGATCGAGAGTGGTAAGCAGGACCGAATATGGGGTATGCATTTCCTCAGGCCCGAAAGAACCCACAAGGATTCCCAGAAAGAAAGCTCTAGAATTCCCAGTTTGTGTGATCTCCATCCCTGTTCCTTAAGTTCTCCATGTTCTCCGCCCGACAGAGGGATGTGTCTGGGGGGCAGTTCACGTACAGAACGCTGGCCCAGTTCTCCAGAGATGAGCCGCTTTCATGTCAACTGTGCTTTAATGTTGGCGGGGGATTAACACTGCTGTACATAATCATCGCTTCATACCATCCTGGGCTGCTGGACCCAAACACACACATGCACACACACACGCACACACACTCATTCACCCGTGTATGCACACACAAACACAGACAGTCATCGACTGTGGATATTTCATCTCCTACTGCTTTCAATAAACAATGGGGACAGGCTTCGTTATCCTTCCCTGAGCCGGAGTGCTGCTGTAGAAGACAGAATAATGGAGGGATGGAGAGGAAGGCAGACAGGCAGACAGACATGCGGGCAGATAGGCAGGCAGGCAGGCAGACAGACCTTAGACAGACAGACAGACAGACCTTAGACAGACCTTAGACAGACAGACAGACAGACAGACAGACCGACAGGCAGGCAGGCAGGCAGGCAGACAGACAGATCTTAGACAGACAGAGACAGAAACAGAGACAGAGACAGACAGACAGACAGACAGACAGACCTTAGACAGACAGACAGACAGACAGACAGATCTTAGACAGACAGACAGACAGACAGACAGACAGACACAGTGTATTTACTCACCCCCACCCACACCCTGACCGTGACACGTGCCACATCCACACCTGACTGTGTCTCGTCTAGATAAACAGTCGTCCTCTCCACACCTCTCATCCCGCCTCTCAAAGACCTCCGCACCATGGCCACTCAGGAACAGAAGACCCGCACACAGATAAATGACCCGTTTGTTATGCAGAGGTGAACGATATGCTGTTGTTGTTGTTTGTCTGAGAGGACGCCACAGGGATGAGTTCAGACTGGTGAGTTGTAGATGGCGGCACTGTATAGGATACAAACAGCTACTGTGTCTGGCTGCTTGGGCTGGAGGGAAGACATGACCGGTGTGTTCAGTCGCTGGGAGTCTTGAGTGGCTGTTGACTTATCTCTTCACTGGGATGTCTAACAGCAAAGTACTGTCGGGGATGTGGAAAGGAAGAAGAGGGAGACTGTGTGTGTACAGTATCCCTGCTTCTGTGTGTGTTTGTACAGTCTATGTGTGCGTGTGTGCGTGCACGTGTGTGTCCGGTATATAGATGTGTGAATGCGCGTGTGTCTTTACAGTTTGTGTGTGTGTGTGTGTGTACAGTACCTGCGTATGTGTGCGCATGTGCGTGCATGCATGCGTGTGTTTATGACACAGTGTGAGGTCAAACGCTTCCGCCTGCTCTGTGGTCCGTGGTGAGTGTTTATCCTGGTTCACAGGACATAGAAGCAGGGCTGTGGTGTGGTGGCACAGTATCCAGGGGCCCAGGGGGTAGAACCAGGCCCTTGGTAGAGAGAGTGACCCTGCTGTTGCCTCGCTCCCTCTCTCTTTCTCTCTCTCTCTCTCTCTCTCTCTCTCTCTCTCTCTCTCTCTCTCTCTCTCTCTCTCTCTCTCTCTCTCCAGTGAGGGGCCAGTGTTTGGTACGTACTTCTTTGTTCTTTCTCCTCTTTGAATAAAGCTGGCAGCCGTTTGGAGAATGCTGATGCAGATGTCTCTGCTGGCTGCAGTGTGTGTGTGTGTGTGTGTGTGTGTGTGCTGGTCTGTGTGATGTCTAACTGTGAAGACATTTTGAATGCATAAATATGTGAGGTGACAGTGGATGAAAACGAACACATACCCACTCACAGACACACACACACACACACACATACACGCACACATACCCTCACACACACATCTGTTCTTTTGAAAAGCAGGTGGGAGTTTATGAATATGATGATCTTAAACAGACAGGACCCAAAACACACACAAAGTGGTCATAATCTGGTTGGCTTTTTATTGTTGAGGTTTATGACAGGGCTGACATATTTAGTAAATGAACAGAGCAGACTCGAGACTAAAGTGCTGTCTATCCTGGGGTCTGGCCTGCCAAACAGTTCCACACATTTAGTCTCATATTGACTGCATGGAGGCTGAGTGCTGTGGCGTTCCTCTTTTCCCCCCTTTTTACACTTCATGTGGCATAATAGTCTGTATCCACAGAATGAAAGCATTTAAGTCCTATCATGGGGATTTATGCCTGTTTTAAAAGGCAAAGGTGTCCTCTCTCCTCTCAAAGTGCAGTCCTGGCTGCCTTCCAGCCCAGGCTTGACCAATAACAGCCGATGATGAATAGTTATGGGCCCGCCTGTTTAACAGTCACAGAACCTCCCCTCCCCACCAGCCCCTCCCCCCCCCCCCCCACCCTTCCCCACCCTCTCCCTTAACCCTCTGCATGCGGTTTTGTAGGACTGATTCAGGCTATGTCAGCTTGTGTGACATCACATGTTTTAGAGATGAATTGTGACAAATGTAAACTGAATGGGCGGATTGATCGGATGTGTGTGTCCACGCATCACGTATCCTCCATCTCTTAATATCCTTACTCTCCCTCCTGTCTTCACGTTTCCTTCTTCACACACACACACACACACACCTGTCTCCACAGACACTCCCCTGGACTGTCTCCTTCAATAATGGATGCATGGAGCATGGAGACATAGAATCAAACCTGTGTTAAAGAGCCTAGTAGGATGTCTAGTAGAACACAGATAGTAGGATGTCTAGTAGAACACAGATAGTAGGGCGTCTAATAGTGATTTTTAAATCTGAGATGATACGATGTTGTGGGATGGTCTGCTGTGAGAGAGTCAGTCTTCAAGGGGTTCTCCCCCACATGGCTGCATGGGGCAGAAACAGGCCAAATCACTTGTGAGCACATATGGACATCACCCAGTGCTGCTCCACACACATCTCTGCTCTCATCTATTTTACTTTCTTTCTATTTCTCTCTCTCTCTCTTTCTCTCTCTCCCTCCTCTCTTTTTCGGCTCTCTCTGTCTTGCGCGGACACTTTCTCCCTCAATTACATTTTGGAATTCATGTGCCGTATCGGGGGTTAAGAGATACTTCCTCTACCTCCCTCCTTCTCTCCCTCTATATCTGCACCAGCCACACTGCCTCTGGCCAGAGAGGAGGTGACTCATGAGTTTTACCCCTGACCCCCCTGACCCCCACCCCCCCATCAGCTGACTGCTGTGACAGGACCGATTGGATGCTGGGGGAGGGGCAGATTCCAGAGGTTCTACTACCACAAACCATAAAGGTCTAGGCCCCTTAGGGAGACAAACCAAATAACTCATGATGACAGTGTTTCATCTAAGACCCCATCCCTCCCTCCCCCGCTAGTCAAGCCTGCACAAGCCTCCTCTATCGCAACCGCTTGGGGAGCAAGTGGGTTGACACCGAGGGACGTCGAGACCACCAATCACTCACTACCTGCACTGGCCCGGAGCTCCTAGTCAATGAAGTGATTGTTATCCACAGCCCTGCAGAAAGATGCAATTAGAACAAGGTTTACGCCTCGAACTGGGCCCCAGTCATCGTCCTTAACAGCAACCTGAGGGCCACAAGTAATCACAGCAATAGCCCGTGTTGGAGAGACTCAGTGTTTTTCCTTGAACAGTGAGGAAGCAATGGATTTAACTCTCCTTGTCTTCTCTGTGAGTGCTTGTGCCTATTTGAGATTTGTTTTTTGTTCAAGAGCTTCCATTCCTTCGTCGAGGATTTGCTTGAGCGCTCAATAATGTCCTTTTGTTATCTGCAGGAATGCATGTGTGTGTGGGAATTTAAACTCCACCGGACACCTATTGAAGAACACTAGATGGTATCTAAAGCTCGCTCTTTAAAAGACTGAAATACAGTTATGTAAGTGGTAGTGTATAAGCCAATCCATAGAATCATTTTCTGTTCCGCTCTCTTGCTTCTTCGTTGGTCAGACTCGGGTTGAAAAGATTCCATATGGGTCTGGGGTCCATAGACAGTGCTCTGGACCTCATTTGCCTAATCTTGGGAACTAGAGTGGAAGCCTGCTATATAATGAGGAGTAGGGCTTGTCTGGGTGGGGGTGGAGGGGGGGGGGTGGAGGGGAGAGAGAGAGAGAGAGAGAGAGAGAGAGAGAGAGAGAGAGAGAGAGAGAGAGAGAGAGAGAGAGAGAGAGAGAGAGAGAGAGAGAGGGGGTGAGGGGACTGTGAAAGACATGAAGGTATTAACTGGACAAAAGGGGCAACTGAGAGTTTGAACAGAGAGAGGGAACGCCTGTGGAATGGTCAAGCATTTTGCATTTTGATGAAAATCAGAGAGAGAGAGAGAGAGGGGGGAGGGGGAATGCACAGCGGTTGATGAACTTTTCCTCCCAGAGGCTTGTCTTGAGCCCATTAGTCGTCTCTGGGATGACGGGGCTGTCGTTGTGCATGACGTGCCCAGAGCAGTCTGCCGGCCGCCATTTTTCAAGCAAATACTCCCGAGCAACCACGTCCTCCCTCACTCTGCCCCTCGTGACTGAGACCATGGGCTTGGGACGAGATGCCACAGTACTCCTCTTAGTCAGGGTTAGGGTTCAAATCATTATACACGGTTAAACAAAACCTACTATATATATATATTTTTTTTTTCCTGGTAATTTTACACAGGGATCGATTAGGTTACTACACTGCATTCATCACTTTTAATCAACTGTAGTACTTTCCTGTTTGAATAAAACTATTGCTTGAGGTTTACAATCAACATTAACCTGTAGAATTATCATTTGGCACTAACCATTAGCTAATTGCATACATTTGTGTTATCTAGCCTATAGTCATCTAGCCTTAGTCACAAGCAAATCATGATGACTGTGGCAGTTCCTAAAGCTAGCTAGCATTTACCATCAGCTTACAACACTCGCTCCCTCCTGTACATAGAGGTTTAAAGACAGAGAACTGTACAGTAACATTTATTTACATACTGCTATTTGTATGTATACAGGCTTCAAAAGCTAACTTCATTTTCATTATATGGTGTCATTATAAGTTTGGTCACTCATGTAGAAATATGATTGACATGGGAAGCTTGTGTATTTCTGTCCATGCTGTAGTCAACGTGGCAACACCACCAGCCTGGGGATCATGGAGTTTCTACCCACTATTTGTTCCCATGATTTATTCAATAGGCCACTTGCCCATGTGTACATCTGTTAGTGTGTAATTAACCATCATTTTCCTCTCACACAAGTCCCCTGGGCTACAACACTCCTCATTGTGTGGGCACACACACACACTGGCTCTCTCTCACACACACACACACACACATACACACACACACACACACAGAGACACTGCCTGACACACTCCACAGAGCTTCTGCACCAAGACCACTGTCAGCCTAATTTTGTAATGATATGGGTATTATCCAGCGTAATCTAGCAGTAAATTAATTACCGCCAACCATCCTGCCTTCACCTCTGCCCTCCCCCTGGGCCAGACCAGACCCCTGATGCTCTCTGCAGCTCCCTCCATCCCCTCTCCACCATCTCTCCACCATCTCTCCACCATCTCTCCATCCCCTCTCCACCATCTCTCCATCCCCTCTCCACCATCTCTCCACCATCTCTCCACCATCTCTCCATCCCCTCTCCACCATCTCTCCATCCCCTCTCCACCATCTCTCCACCATCTCTCCATCCCCTCTCCACCATCTCTCCATCCCCTCTCCACCATCTCTCCACCATCTCTCCATCCCCTCTCCACCATCTCTCCATCCCCTCTCCACCATCTCTCCACCATCTCTCCATCCCCTCTCCACCATCTCTCCACCATCTCTCCACCATCTCTCCATCCCCTCTCCACCATCTCTCCATCCCCTCTCCACCATCTCTCCACCATCTCTCCACCATCTCTCCATCCCCTCTCCACCATCTCTCCATCCCCTCTCCACCATCTCTCCACCATCTCTCCATCCCCTCTCCACCATCTCTCCATCCCCTCTCCACCATCTCTCCACCATCTCTCCACCATCTCTCCACCATCTCTCCATCCCCTCTCCATCCCCTCTCCACCATCTCTCCATCCCCTCTTCACCATCTCTCCACCATCTCTCCACCATCTCTCCATCCCCTCTCCACCATCTCTCCACCATCTCTCCACAATCTCTCCATCCCCTCTCCACCATCTCTCCACCATCTCTCCACCATCTCTCCATCCCCTCTCCACCATCTCTCCACCATCTCTCCATCTTCTTTTTTCATAATTTCTCTCCGTTATCTTTACATCCTCTCTCCATCATTTTTCTCCTTCCTCTTTCTACAATTTCTCCATCCACTCCATACGTTCCACCACAGCCTCAGAGATAATGGTTAATGCTTGATAAAGCATCTCGCAGTGTCTTCAGAATCAGTGGCAAAAGGTATATTTGCAGTACAGATATAGAAGTGTACATAACCGGTTTAAAGGATGAATGTACTGTCGAATGTTAATTTAATTTACTCTTAGAAGCTTCAGGACCTTCAACAGTCCTTCATTTTTGGCAGAGAGAACACCTTATCAATTAGTTGTTATGCTTGCCTTGTGTTTGTATAAAATCTAAATATGATTAAGCCTGAATGTATTATTTTCAATACCAGCGAGACCACTGACTATGAGTCATAAATCTGAAAATGAGATTTTAGAAAATTAATTTGCCCTCATAAATAACAAGTGTATTGCAGGTTAGAGCAACCACGCAACCATTAATTAGTTCACAACCATGCCCCGAGAAAAACCTTGTTTAAACAACGAACGATCCTTCTTTATAAAAGAGTGAGGATTAAAAAGAGTAATTAGACTGGATGCATTGTGTACAGTAAATCTCATTTGATTGAAGTGGAAGTCACAATAAGAGAGCCACATTATGAGCAACTGCAGGAACCGTGTAACCTTCCTAGGAAGAATATGACAATATTAAATTATATTTTCTTAAAGAAGAGATATTAAAGAAGATCTGAATCATGCCTGACGTTGTCCTTCTCCCACTCTTGCAATGTCACTCTCTTTCTCTCCTTCTCTCTTTCTATCTGTCTCTCTTTCTGTCTTTCTATCTCTTTCTTTTAGTGTATATCTCTCCTTCTCTATGTCTTCCTGCCCTTCTCTTTCCATCTCACCTCTCTCTCTCTCTCTCTCTCTCTCTCTCTCTCTCTCTCTCTCTCTCTCTCTCTCTCTCTCTCTCTCTCTCTCTCTCTCTCTCACTTTCTGGGGTGCTGTGTGCAGAGGTTGAAAGTACAATGGGGTAAATGGCGTGTACTCCAGTTGGCTTTACTCAGCTCCAGACCTGTGACAGAGACCACCTGCACGTCTGTCACATCCACAGTCAGCACTACAATCCCCCATGCTAGCACACACACCTTACACACACACACCCTGCAGGACTACAACAGGCGAGAAAACTTTGCACCTGACCTGGCCAACGCGCGTGCATGCACAATTCAGTGTGTCTGATACACACACACACACACACATTTTCACACACACGTACGCACACACGCATGTGCACACACACTTGCACACAGACACATGAATCCATACACACACATGCTCACACACACACACACACACAAACGCACACAGACACACACACGTGCAAACACAAGGTCACTGATATGGGCTGGAAGAAACCCTCTTTGGCATGCAGGCTCACGCCTCAGCAGGGTGAATACACTGGTAAATGAATGCACACACACACACACACACTCCCGCAGAGATAAGCTGTGGAAGCATGCCGCCAGGGAAATCTGGCCATCCATATCATCAAAGAAGGCTCCGGAAAAAAAACTGTCTAGAATCATCCACCACAGATTGTACTGTAGCTGCTATAGCATCCATAGCTACCGGGAGGTCCAATGCCTTACATTATCTCAAGCTGTGACAGAATGAATGAGGTTTCAGACATGGTTTACTCACTCCTTTCTGAAAAAAACTGGAACTGGTTCTCCTGTCTCCTGAGTGATACCTGAAATGTAGATGAGTTGTCGCTTCTCTAATGAACCGACAGACAGGCAAGCAGACAGGAAGACAGGCAGACAGATAGCCAGGCACACAGACAGACAGACAGACAGACAGACAGACAGACAGACAGACAGACAGACAGACAGACAGGAAGGTGGCGACTTGAGATTGCTCACCCCTTCAAAAATCCCTTTATCAGCCAGTAGCCCATGTTGACTGAGCCGAGTGCTGCGCTGCGTGCGCCGCCAGATTCCACTCCCGGACCTCTGACGTGTGAACGTGCGTGAAGACGTTTCCGAGGCAACGGGACCTTGACAGGTGCGGTCTCTGCCCCCCCCCCCCCCTCACAGAACCCTCCACTAACAAGCCACCCTGGCTTGAGTTACCGCCTCCTCGTCCACTCACAGGAAGCAGCAAATCAGTCCAATGAAGATGTCTGTCCCACACAGCACACGCCGCCCTCTGCAAGTGCCGGAAGCTAGGGTTCATCCTGTCTCTCTTCATAGCGGTTAAATGTCACCCGAAAGCACTGGCTTTGAAATCAACATCTTTGGACTTAAGTGGGTCAGAGTGGTCGTTGTCCCCATTGTCGGCGTGGAGCGCGTACAGTTCTGCGTGGACATATCGCTAGCGATGTGGCCCCTTAGTAAACGAGAGTGACAGGAACCTCCCTGCATTAATCACAGTAGATTACACAGAGGAAGGCGCAGCATCGAGACTCAATTAACCTTTTAGCCTCCATGTGAGAGTACCGGCTGGGACAGCTTATACTGAGCAGGCTCTGACACTCACACAGGTCAGCAGGCACAGAGAGGTGCTCCTCTCTTCTGTCCTCTCCTCTGCCCCGCTTTCCTCTGCTCTGCTCCATTCTGCTCTGCTCTCCTCCTCTTCTCTCCTCTCAAAGCCCCATCTAACCTATAAAAAAAAGAAAATGTTTTGACATTCAAAGGTGCCTTTGTTTTTTCCGAACGTGTTTCCCTCTGTGTTGCGAGAGCCCAGCTGTTGCAGGGTATTTCAGGAGGGCTGTTTATTTGGCCTAATCAGCCCGAGGTATGAGTCCAGGAGATGACCCCTCTACCCACCAACGTGAGCCCTCGTCCCAGGAGAAATCAGCAGGCTGGCTTCCACTGAGGCTCAACCCTGGGTGTGTGTGTGTGTGTGTGTGTTTGCTTAGATGTGTGTGTGTGTGTGCGTGTGTAAGTGTGTGTGTGCAGGTTCGTAGTTGTGTGTTTGGAACTTCATTGTGTTTATGCTCCTCTGTCAAACTGCAGCAGTCTCTTGACTGTCTCTCGCAATGAAATGTTTTCACGAGTTTAGAAAGAAAACCCTTTGGAAACTATTTTAGTTTTAGCCTCACAACCGCTACAGGGTTCGAGTGCGGACGTTTGTCTGTCTAGTGGTGAACTGTCCAGCTCGTTTCACAATAAATCCTCAGAGGGGTCCCCTCTGTGGCAGAGTGGCATGTGATGTCACAAGATGAACGGCCCCCCTTCTCGTTACACAAACACACAGACAGACAGACACAGACAGATAGACAGACAGACAGACAGACAGACAGACAGACAGACAGGTACACACGCTACAAAGGTCCTCCTGTCTGGTCCTCTCTTGTGTTTTGAGCTCTGTGCTGATGTGTGCAGTGTTGGCGTGTCAGTGCTGAGCCGGGAGGGCCCCCACCAGCATCAACAATGACGCAGGCATGCAGCCGTCCCTGACCACCCACCACCCTCACCCCCACCCCCCCCCCCGCCCCCCCCCCGCGACGTACCAATGCCCCACCGCGCCTGGGAGAACCGCGGGTCACATGACCACATCGCATGGTCACACAACCACCCCCTCTCCGACACGCAGACACGCTTCACCACTTTTGGTGCAAATGCGCCAATGACACACACACATACACACACACTGAAATGCACATGTACTTACTACTTCCATGGACTCACCCCGCATCAACACACCCGTACACCTCAAACCCTTAAAGGCAGCGTGACCTGTTGCCATTGTCGTCCTGACAGGGGAGATTTTCCGGAGTGGACACTAGGTCCTGTCTCTGGTCTGAACACCACTGTGTTTATCAAGTCTCTCTCTCAGTCAAAGCCTTCATGCATTCAACCCCCATTCTGAGCCCCAGCCTCATTACTGGCCCCAGCCCTTATCCTAGCCCCGACCCTAGCTCCAACCCTAGCCCTGAGCCCCTAGCCCTGAGCCCCTAGCCCTGAGCCCCTAGCCCTGAGCCCCTAGCCCTGAGCCCCTAGCCTCGGCCTCATTACTGGCCCCAGCCCTGAACCTAGCCCCGACCCTAGCTCCAACCCTAGCCCTGAGCCCCTAGCCCTGAGCCCCTAGCCTCGGCCTCATTACTGGCCCCAGCCCTGACCCTAGCCCCTACCCTAGCTCCAACCCTAGCCCCAGACCTAGGCCCTAATTCTATGCCCCCCTCCCCCAAACCCTCACCCCCCTGCCTCCCCCCGCCCCTGCTCTCCGCTTGGCTGGAATTCCTCGCGGATCACTGCCCTCGCCCTCTTTATTCCCATTCTGTGGCAGCTTCGACACCTGGCCACAACCCCCTCCCCTCTCCTCCTCCTCCTCCCCTCTCCCCCCTCCCTCATTAATTGTCTCTGATATTGATGGGAGGTGAACGATGGCAAATGACTAGCTTTGAGACCCACACGGGCCCCACTTCCTCCCCCCTCTCGCCCTCCTCAGCCTGCCTCCACACAGAGAAGTGGTTTGTATGCCAATCTGGACACAGCTTCATGCAGGGCAGAACCTAGACTAGAGCATGTGTGAATCATTTCTCTCTCCCTCTTTCTCCCTCTCTCTCTCTCTCTCTCTCTCTCTCTCTCTCTCTCTCTCTCTCTCTCTCTCTCTCTCTCTCTCTCTCTCTCTCTCTCTCTCTCTCTCTCTCTCTTCTATCTCCCCCTCTTTGTCTGTCTGTCCCTTTCCCTTGCTTGGGAATTTTTTAATATGTGGCTCCTATCTTATTACTGTCCCTATCTTTGTATCTCTCACTCACTCACTCACTCAGTCTTTCTCTCTCTCTCTCTCTCTCTCTCTCTCTCTCTCTCTCTCTCTCTCTCTCTCTCTCTCTCTCTCTTTCTCTCTGTGCCATCCTCTTTAACATTAAAAAGTATATGCAATGAACGTCCTTAGATATTACGTAGGAGCTGCTGTCATTACTGAACAGTCAGGTTCAATATGGTGCTTTGAGAGTGTTGCTCTTTGTGGCGTATGCTGCTGAATGAAAATAAAGGGATCCAGTATCTCTGCTGTGGCTTCTCCACCACCTGTCCGTGCTTCCCAGTGTGAAGCCTTTGTCTCCTGTTTCAAAAGGTTGTCCGGGGGGGGGGGGGGTTCCAATCACCGGACATGGGTGCCATGCTGACACACACACACAGACACACACAGGCAAACACACATAAATAGACACAGACGGACATAAACACACTCATACACACACACACACACACAAACACACAGAGGGAGTAGAATGTTTGCATTGATGGCTATTCTCTTTACCTCGAAGGCTTCTATGGACGACTGCCCCTGCCAGTGTGGTCCCATGTTACTGGGGTTTCATTGTCTCTCTTTGTGGAAGCTTGTCCTTCATGTGGATGCGTCTTTATTTAAGACAGGAAGTAACAAGGCTTTTCTGAACCAGCCCATCTCACAATGACTGGCATTAAGAGGAATGGCATTAAGAAGATTTGCAAAAAGTGTTTTGGGGATCCCACAAAAATAACACATTTTTCAACCAACTCTGGTCTTGTGAAAACCCTGTTCAAGCATCACATGAGATGGTCAGACGTGATTTTTTGTTGGGAATAATATGCCCAAGTGAAACCGGGCAGAGAGGACTATATTCAGCTCTCTCCAGTGACTGGAGTGCTTTCCAGCTGAGGCTGTGTATAGCAGAGCAGACAACCAGCCAGTGGGCCAGTCCTCCTCTGGATACCTGCAGGGTGAAGTCTGCTGGCTGGAACCCAATGCTCAACAGGCTCAACTGGTTTCTGCTACCTCATATTCTACTCTTCTTGGTTACATTAAACACTTCACAGCCCCAGGATGAAGGTATCTGGTACCAGGGACCTGAGCAGGATAGGTACAGCTCAGTGGTTAGAGCATTTGACTGCAAATCCAAGAGGTTTGAGGTTCAAACTCCTCCCTCCCCGTATGTTGGTTTGGGTAAAGGTGTCTGTTAGATGAGTTATCACGAGGACAACACTCTCCCTCTTCCTCCCTTAGTGTCCGCTGGGTCACCAGCCCTGCTGCCAACACTGCCTGTTGCCGTAGTAACCAGACAGAGGCCGGGTTCTGGTTCTAAATCAGGTTCTAATCCACCCGCTGTCCCGAGGCAAGGAGCAATCAAGGTTAGATTTACTGAACCCGATCCAATCTCAAACTTGCTGACTAGATGCCTGGACCAATCACAGCTATCTGACCAGATGCCTGGGCCAATCACAGTTATCTGACCACAGTCATAAGCCAATCATAGCTAGCTGACCAGGGGCATGAACCAATCATAAAGACCTGACTAGAGGATCAGACCAATCAATTACACCGTTGAACTCCATCCCTCCTGGACAGCTGTGTCTGTTGTTCTGGTGGTCTGGATAGTCTCCCTGAAGGATTTCACAAACAGCTGTTTCTCTGAAACACACCTACAACTGACCTCCAATGCTCCCCATAAACCAAGCTACCTCAGTGAAACCTCAACGACAGAGGCGGTTTATCTAAAGTAATCTAAACCGTCTAGGCAAATCTTGGAACAAAGTCCATAAACAAACTGATAGGAGATAAGGAGTGTGTGCAGACACAACTGACGGTAACACACGTCTGTGTTCCGGCTGTTCAGAAGAGAAAACAGACGGGACGCACTGTCTGGCTAAGTGACTGGAATGACTGCAAAACAAACATGAGGAGACATGGATTCTGCCCTTCAAAGGAACAGAGAGGAGAACGCAGAACCTGGAGCTCTCAGAGCCTTCAGACCAGCTCCGTCCTGTTTGTTTATCTCGCAGCTTCCAGAACAAACATTGATCCAAGTTTTCGAGGTTCGGTGATTTGGACACCGTCAGTGGCATCTGGTGTCTACCTCCTCGTTCCCAGGCTAATGTCAGGTGACAGGGTTCCGTTTAGGTCCTATCATCCGGTTCTTTCCGTGGAGTGTGGTGAAGTCCTGTTTTGTCTCAGTTCACCGTCATCGTGTCACTGAGCTGGCTGGGACTGCATGTGTCACTCCTTTGTTTTGAGCCAAGCTGAAACACAGTATGTTCTTCTCCATTTACAGATGACATTATTCATAACCGTTGAGCTTTAGAGGCACAAACAACACAGGCACGCAATATGTACACTCCTGTTCCCAGACGCCCTCAGCGCAGAGTCACTCTGGAGGAGGTTCACAGGAGTGTGTATAGAGGGTGTGTGGACAGGGTGTGTGGAGAGTATGAGTAGGAGTGTGTGTGTGTGTGTGAGGATGGGGTTTGGAGTGTGTGTATGTGTGGGTAAAGGGGGTTGGAGCATGTGTGGTGAGAGTGTGTGTGTGTGTGTGAATGTAGAAAGTGCATCTATTCAGACTGTGCCTGTATGTATGACAAGTGTGTGTGTGCGTGTGTGTGTGTGTGTGTGCGTGTGGAGAGTGTACATATGTGGGCTGTGCATGTGTATGTGGAGAGTGTAGGAGTGCTAAGTTGTGGAGGACACTTCAGTAAGTGTGTGGGTCAGAGATGAGTTCTCTGGGATCTCTCTGTAGGGAGGCCGTGGTAGCTGAGTAGGAGGATCACAGCTGCAGCTCTGGGTTGTGCTCAGAGGAGGCTCCACACTGGCCAGTGAAGCCTCTCTGGGCCTGGGAAGGATGAGAATGTTCTTTCTAAAACAAAGTTTTGCTAAGCCAGTGGAAGAACCATTAAACTTCTATTTCAACCCTCTTTGACCCCTCCTTCCCTCTCTTTCTCCTTCTGTCTCTCTCTCTCTCTGCTCTTTTTCCATCCTCTCTCTCCTCCTCCCTCTCTTTTCATATTATTTCTCTTTGACATTTGCCCAATGTCTCTCCTTCATCATCTCCATCTCTCCGTCCCAATTTCTCTCTCCTCCTCGCTCTCCTTCCCAATCTCTCTCCTTCCCAAATCTATCTCCTTCTCACTCCACTCCTCTCTCTCTCCTTCCCTCTCTCAATCCTTCTCTAGTATTCACAGTTGGCCACCATGAAACCATTAGCTCTTGGTGTCAGCTCCGGTGGTGTCCAGTGTCCTAGCTTCGCTGAACTTAATGTTAGTTTTGCTATCAGAGTGCCTTAAAATGGCCTTAATGCACACTCTGGCCATTGTGCTTCCAAGTGAATGATTGAGAGCATGTTGATTGCAGGGCTTTGGAGTGCCGTCACTGGGAGGGGTATTTGGGTTAGGCTGACAAGAGTCGTGTCTCGGCTAGGTGTGTGTGACTCTGTGTGTGTATATGAGGCTCTCTGTGTGTGTGTGTGTGTGTCTATGCGTGAGAGAGTTCCTGGCCTCCTAGACTGCCTTTATAACCCCCTGGGGGGGCTGGCTGGCCATAACTCTCTCAAGCGGAGAGAGGAGAGGGGTGAGGAGGAAAGAAGAGGGGGGAGAAGAGGTGATGAGAGGCGAGGGGTGGAGAGGTGGGGTAGAGGGGAGAGATGTCGAGAGGAGAGAGGTGAGTGTGTGGATGTGCGGGCCTCCGCCCCGGGTCAGGGACTATACACCAGCAAAGCTGCACATGGAGCCTCTCACTCTACTAACAAGGATGGCAGGCAGGTAGGGAGGAGGAGGCAGGGAGAGCAGGGAGCTGACAAGGAGCACATATGGAGGCAGCGAGGCCAGGTAGGAGGCAAGGAGGAGGGGAGGAGGAGGTAGGAGGCAGGGAGGACAGGAAGGAGTTGAGACAGAGAAAGGAAGACGGGATCGAGGGAAAAGGGAGGAGGTCGAAGGCGGAACGAGGGAGAAGGGAGGTTGACCTGCCGCCTGCTCGTCACAGACAGATGTGCAGTCCTTTAATCACCTGTCATCCTCCATACTGACACATAGGGAGGTGGACCGGAATCCCATCCATAGAGTCCACCATTAGACCAAGAGGACTTCTCCGTGGTCCTAAAGTGACACGGGCATAGGAATTATGTTCGACCAATAGGAAACAGTCGTGAGGAACAGGACCAATGGCACATTATCAGCCCCAGAATTAAAGGGACATTCAAAACAATTCCACCGTTTACCCATTACAAATGATTGGTCTATTATGTGTTGTGGGCTCTTCCCCCATGTTTAATAATTCATGTCGGTCTCATCGTGTTTTTAATGCTTTCATCAAACTCCCCTGGTTTGAAACATTAACAGTCGTCGTTTGAAGATGAAGCTACAGGCAAGTGAACAGATATACAGACTAAGCGCACCAAGACATCGATGATGCAGTACGGATGGGGGAGGGCAACAGTGTGAAGAAGGGAGAGGATGAGAGGGGCAGGGGGAGGCAAAGAGAAGCAACGCAAAGAGAGGGGACGAGGAGGAGATGATGAGGAGAGGGGTGTAGGGGGGAGAGAGAGGAGAGGGGGGTAGGGGGGAGAGGGAGGAGAGGAGAGGGGGGAGAAAGGAAAGGAGGAGAGAGGGAGAGAGAGGAGAGGGGTATAATCCTGAGAACTGAAGCTGATGGTTTTCTTGGCAGACGTGCCTCATCGACTGGAAGGAGATCAAGACTCTGGGACGCTCACACATCAAACGGCCTTTTTCTCGTTTCTCCTTCTCGTCCTCTTCAGACGAGAACCCCGCCACGTAGGGGAGAAATGCCTGGACAGAAAAACCTTCAAAGTAGATGTCATGAAGTAGACATAGAAAGTAGTATTACATATAAGTAAATATAGTTATCTGACTCTTGATATTCATATTACTCTATGTCGAGGTTTGGGTTAAATAGAGAGAGACAAATATGTAAAGACAGGGCCCTATTTTGACGATCTGAAATGCAAGACAAGTATCAAAACGCAAAGCACAAGTAACTTTGTGGGCGTGATTCCAGCTTGGTTGTTATTTTGACGGCGGGATAAATGACATTTGCGCAAATCTAAAAAGGGTTGGTCTGAAGCAGTTACATTACTAAAGGGTGTGGTTTGGGCGTAACGTGCAATAAACCAATCAGAGCGTCATCTCAAATTCCAAATTTGTTTGAATTTTAACCTGGTTTGTGTAGGCTAAATGAGAGATACGTAACTGACTGGTTTGTGGAGGCTGTAAACTAACCTTGCAGCAGAGGAGCCTTCTTCCGTTCAGAAGACGGGAGCACAGCTGTAGTCAATCTCGCAGGCAGACACGCTCAAACGCATGAGCAGGGGGTTCAAGCAGCGGGGCGCCTTGCTGCCTAATCCCTGCTCTCTCTGACAGGTTCTGTCTCATGTGGATACGGATACCACAGTCCTGGCATGCTGCCTGCGCTTCAAACAGGGAGACTCAATATCTGACACCAATGCGGTGGCCATAATGATTGAACGCCAACGCCAACATGTTGCAGGTTCCACTGAAGCGAATATGAAAACGAGACGGGAATCAGTGTCTGGACGTCCTTCCTCGTGTGTGTGACGGTTAAAACTCCCATATTTGCTTGACAGAAATCGGGGGTTTGGAAATTTCCGTTAAATGTGTTCCCCCACTACAAAAATGTGATACTGGCGATCGATCACAGACAACCATCGATAATTGTCTGTGATTATAGACAGGATATGTTTGCTAGAAAATGGGAAGAGCTGAAAGCAAATTAGATTATTTCACTTTGGTTCCATCTAAAATTGGTCTACTGTGTTAAGCACATTTCTATGATAAGCTATGCAGTGTGTAGTAGGCTATCCTATGTGGCAGGTCATGCGCCCCACGGAACGTTCTGGATCAGTGCGCAGGCAGGCCTACTTCAATCCTGTCTCGGAAAGTATTTCCCGTCTGCGTTTATTCATTATCACGTTTCTTGTTAGCACACCCGGTAAACGGGAGAAACAAGCTGTTTTTGAAATTCAGGTAATAACAGGCTTGGAGGCGAGCGATGGAGAGCCACTGTCATTTCCATCACAATGTCGTTCCCGCTACGCACTCTCTTATTATTTACGCTGTCATTTCATCTCCGCGCACCTTGAGGAATCCTTGTTGATTGCGTGTAATGATAAACGTGTGCAGTCAAACACGCCAGCCTCTCCGGTGAGGAGAAACGACTCATTTATTTACATATCATCAAACATTTACCGCTCCAGAAGACCCGCATTTATCATTAAACACTCAAATGTCAGAGAACGATGGGTCCTCTGGTACTTGACCTAGAAATTAAAACAGCCATTCCAGAGGAAACATGTGAGCGATGTAAAGACGTAGTTTAACAGGGCTGTCATATGTGTGTGTTCTCATATAGGAATCTAATAGATGACATTCAGTTCGCTCTGTGCTTTGAGTCTGTTTGAATTTAGACTAGACTTCCTTCCATTCAACCCAGACGATCAATTAATGATTGACTGGTGCTGAAGGTCAGGGCCGGTCTGTGTGTGCATGTGTTTGTGTGTGCTCATGCTTGTATGCGTGCCCAACCTTAGTTCAGCCTAATCTAAAACTCATCCAAGGGCATTTGAAAAAAACAAACCCCCAAAACTTTGGATACAAGATTGTTACTTGACTCAGAACAAGAGCTGATTAAAAACGAAGGTCCCTCATTAATGTATTTGTTCATTTCCATCGAGAGGAGGATGTGGGTTAAGGGGGCGGGATGCTGAATTCCTCCTGGCTGGCTTCAGTTATTTATTCACCACTCTCTGAACAGAGGATACATCCTTCCCACTCATTTCCATCTCATGAATATCCCAGGTCAAACCTGGAGCTGAGGGACATGACGGGGTGTTGTAGAACACCAGCGACTCTCTGACAGGCAGGAAACACTCCATCTGGGTTTCCTCATCATGTCCCACAGGCCCTCCACACCCTCCCCCGACCGCCATCCCCGACCCGCACAGCCCCACTCTCCCACACCCCTGACCCCCAACCCCATTCCCCTAGAGCCCTCAACCCCCATAGCCCTCCCTCCCCAGACCACAAGGCCCTCCAGACCCCAGAAACATGCTTCATAGGCCCCCAGGCCCTCCAAGCACCCTAACCCCAGACCTCCAGCTCTTATCCAGCCAGCCCTCTACCTCTACAGCTGTCCAGATCCCAGGTACTTCCAGCCACACCAGCCACCCGTTAATCCTGACCCATGACCCTCATCACCAGGCTAGGTCAGCCACTCGGTCATGCTTACGAGCCATCCTCAAATAGTGGGGATCTGGACCAAGAATTTATGGCTAGATTTAACCGAGTCGTAAGAGGATATAAGCTAGTAAAGTGGCTTGTTTGGCCAGGGTAATGACATGGCCTGGCATTGATTGGTTGATGGAACAGCATATCTAGAGATAAGACATCAAATAGAGGCACAATCCTTTAACAGTCAAACTGGGACAAGCGCCCATCAATAAACACCAAAGCTTTCTATCATCCTCTCCGTGGAGGAGGCTTTGTTTCTGACAGCAAGCTGAAAGTGCGGGGTATTTTTTCTCCCAGGGCTTAGCTGGTCTGTTTATCACTTGGGGAAGGTAAAGAGAGCTCATCATTCAGCACCGAGTGCACTATCCCTCCCAATGTCACACACACACACACACACACCTACACACACACACAGGCACACAAACTCACGCACGCATGATTCAGTGATTATTTCCATCAAGTCCATTAGTAATGATGCCTGAGAAGCTGTCGTTTCCATGTAGAGTGATTTGTGGTTCCTGTCAGAGCCGCTTCAGATGATATCTCCTCTGTAGATATCTCCTCTGTAGATATCTACTCTGTAGGTGTTTCCTCTGTAGGTGTCTCTGAAAGCTATTTCGGACAGTCTCCCAACAGCAAATCTCTCAAAACCGGGACACATTTACAGTACCTCGCACTGCCAAAGTATACATTGTATTCTCATCAGTTTATACGATGACGGCCTATTTGGTGGAAAGTATTGGAGCCACACATGACCCTGTAGCCTTGTTGTAGCTGTGGCTTCTCTCCCAGAGCCCTGCTGATGCAGCCAGAGCAGGTGACCCTCTTGTCTCTCCATTAACTCGCAAGATTGATAGCTCTCCAGTCACACCGGGCCACTCAAATCATCCTGAAATACGGGCTCTTTCAGAACTAACTAGCTTTTAATGGCCAGCAAAAGAGTGTGCTAACAATGTCTCTACAGGTACTGTTAATAGCTATAACACATCTTCTGAGGGAGGGAGAGAGAGAAGGGGGGGGGGGAGAGAGAGAGAGAGGCAGGGAGAAATAGAGAAAATACCATCATTTAAATGAGAGCACTTGGGTGTTAAAATCTTAAGATGATGTCAGACCTTTGTTGGAAAACTACTTATTAAGCCAACGTCTTCTACAATGGTAACTGGTTGGAAATGCAGTCTGTTAACCAGCTAGCACCTTGTCTTGTTCAGCTGCTGGCCTGTCTGCCGTGCCTTATCTCTTAACAGTGATATCAAGTTCTACTTGTGGTTTTGTATGGGGCTGGGGCTGGAGGCTAGATACTGGAGGCTAGGCTGGGGCTAGGCTTGAGGCTAGGGCTGGGGCTGGAGCTGGGGCTGGGGCTAGATGTGTGTTGAATGGCAGCACATGCCTGTGTAGAGATTACCACAGAACATCCTACTGAGGACCCAGGGGAGCACCATGCTGCATCATTCTGTCAGCAACCCCAATGCTGCACCATGTGTGTGTGTGTGTGTGTGTGTGTGTGTGTGTGTGTGTGTGTGTGTGTGTGTGTGTGTGTGTGTGTGTGTGTGTGTGGTAGCATATTTCACAGGGCACAGTCTCTTGCCAAAATCAACTGCCCTGACTTCCTTTCTCCTTCGGAAAATACACAGATACTCAACCTTAGTAAAGGCTCTGTCTTGCACACACACATGAACACACACACACACACACACCCTCTTGCACCACCTCATCACTCCTCAAGCCCCTACATCATCAGTTGAACCCCAAACTTCTGGACCTGAACCCAGCGCTAACCCCAGCAGTACCCCAGGCATCCATAAATCTCCCTGCTGGAGAGATGGCTCAACTAGACATGAGCCAGGCTTCACTTGACTCCCCCAAAACACACACACAGAGAGAGAGAGAGAGATTGGAAGAGAGAGGTAGAGAATGAGGGAGAGAGAGAGACAGGAAGAGAGAGAATGGGGGAGAGACAGGAAGAAAAAGATAGAGGATTGAGGAGAGAGTGAA
This sequence comes from Hypomesus nipponensis, assembly GCF_054491055.1. Lineage (NCBI taxonomy): Eukaryota > Metazoa > Chordata > Actinopteri > Osmeriformes > Osmeridae > Hypomesus > Hypomesus nipponensis. The sequence continues at coordinate 14,022,420 of NC_140369.1, forward strand.
ATGAAGATATGGAGACAGAAAGAGAGAGAGAAAAATAGGTTGTTTGGATGACAGAGAGAGGGGGAAAGAGAGAAAGAGAGAGAGAGAGAGAGAGAGAGAGAGAGAGAGAGAGAGAGAGAGAGAGAAAACAAGAGAGAAGTCACGGCTAAGCTTGGGTGGGTTTGGGCCCTCGCCATGTTCCTCCACAAAGCCTAGCTGCTCCATTGTAAATGCAGGATTAAGGATTTGCTTACCGCTCGAGGACGTGTTGTAATGTGGAGATGGTGGTAGTGGGGGGGGGGGGGGGGGTCGCCCACCTGGCACCGAAGCTGGGACTGAGGCTGGGACTCTGTGTTTGTGTGTGTGTGTTAGACCATTTGTTCTGTCTGCCTGACTGCCTGTTTTATGCCTTAATCCCATCATACTTCCCATTCAGTCATTATGATTCCAGGTGTGTAGCGAAATGGAAGTCATGAAATGCACTTTGGCCTTGGTGAGAATCAGGTTGGCACGTCGCTAGTTTAGTGAGAAAAAAAAACGAGCCTGCGAGCCCGTTCACGCTGCGTTCTGGAGATCAACCTTTCCCTCAGAAACACTCTCATTAAAGCCTAAATTCAGTGTGATCCTGTCCCGACTTTGTCCTCCCTGGCGCTGGGTAAAATGACTTCTAGACAAGACCGTGGTAGCATCAGAATGACATGATAGATGTAGCCTATATAATATAACAGGGCCTGACTGTATTTACACTTTACCATTTCTGTGTGCTGGATGTGTGTCTGACAGTGTGTGCATGCCGGAAGGATAAATATGTGTTTGGAAGGCTGCACTTTTTGGATGACTTGCCTGTTGCACAGCAGTGAGTGCCGGTTAATGTCGTTTCCCCTGGCGCTGAGCAGTGGCTCATTTGGGCTGTAGTTCCCTCAGAGGGGAAAACTGGCTGCTGGGGGATGTAGTTCCCCTGTGGCAAAGCAGTGGCATCTGGAGGAGGTAGTTTCTTTGGGAGAGAGCGCAGACTGAAGGAGAAAGTCACAAGCAGGCAGATCCTGAAGAATCCCTCTGTGAAAAACGTTATGTTCCATCTAATGTGCACTACAAGGCTAACAGCATGTGGACACTTTCTGGTTGAACATCCCATTACAGAGGCCTGGGCAGTAATATGGAGTTGTTCCACCCCTTATGTGGCTACCTCCACTCCACCATTCATGGAAGCCTTTCCATTAGACATAAGGACATCTACGCGGCATGCAGCTGGTGTAGTGAGGTCTGGCAGTGATGCTGGACAATTAGGCCTAGCATGCTGATGCTAATGGAACTCATTCCGACCATGGGGCTGAGAATAGGGTCCTGTACAGACCTGTAATTTCAACCTCGTCCCACATCTACGCAAATAATATCCCAGAGAGCACAGGGGGTTTCATCATTCGGAAACAAGAAAGGACCTTTCCCCGACTGTTCCCACAAAGTGTGAAGCACAGAATCCTCGTTCTCAGCCACGGAATCATCTTGACAGATGGCGTAGAGTCATTATCACTCCGGAGAATGCATTTCCACTGATCCTCAGTCCAGTGGCGGTGAGCTTTATATCACTCCAGCCGGCGCTTGGCGCTGCCCGTGGTGATGCAAGGACACCCGTTTCTAGAACCTTCTAACAAACACTTCTTGTGCTGATACTGCTGCAAGAAGCAGTTTGAAACTCCTTAGCGGACGTTGCAACCAAACTCAAACCATGTTTACAGACTAAACCCTTAAGCACTCATTTGAAGGGGTTTTCCAGAACACTTTTAGCCATGTTTAAACACACTGACTATGTTTAAACATAGCCTCTCTCTTATTGTCTTTTAAAAAGGAATCTGTTGGTTACGTCACTTGGTTTTGGCTTAGGCATTCTAACGTCTGTGTTTAATGCCCAACGAAACATGTCTCACAAGTGGATCACACATCTCCACAAATAACTTCCTGTCACTCTTAGAAATAGTTTCCCTAGGTGATTCTCGCTGTTTGCATGTGTAGCTATGGACAGTAAGTATGTGTGTGTGTGGCTTAGTGGCAGTGTGTGTGTGTGTGTGTGTTTGTGTGCATGCGTGTGGGTATGAACAGTATTTGTGTGTGGCTTAGTGGTTGCGTGTATCTCTGGCTGTGTGTATATGTGTGTGTCTCTGTGTGTGTGTGTGTGTGTGTGTGAGGGCTGCTGACCAGTCTCTTTCCAGAGCATTAATCCCAGGCCTAGCAGGTCCTTACTCTCTCAATTAGTGTGGGTATGAGTCCTGGAGCCCATCCTGTATCCGGCCTTGTGAACAGCTGCTCTGTCTAACCTTCACATTAATATGTTGCGACATCTACCTTCTCTCCTCTCAGAGATGACTAGGGGCTGTCGGTGCACTGCTGACCCCCCCCCCCCCCACCCTCACCCCGCCACCTCCGCTCCCTCTCCATGCCTTCCTCCTGCTCTCGTCCCCTCACATCAAAATCTTCGGTTTCTCTCTCTATCTTCCTCTCTTTTCCTCTCTCTCTCTCTCTCTCTCTCTCTCTCTCTCTCTCTCTCTCTCTCTCTCTCTCTCTCTCTCTCTCTCTCTCTCTCTCTCTCTCTCTCTCTCTCTCTCTCTCTCTCTCTCTCTCTCTCTCTCTCTCTCTCTCTCTCTCTCTCTCTCTCTCTCTCTCTCTCTCTCTCTCTCTCTCTGCTCTGTAAGTACTCCCTAGTCTGCCAGGTCTCATTGCATATTCATTTACCCTGAAGCCGAGTGAAGTGTTGACAAGCTGAAGCTCTCGCAACTTCCCACCCGCTCCTATACAGGCCCCGTTTGACCCCTGACCTCTAGCAGGGACTAGTGAGGAAACGGTTGTCAGATCCCTCTCTCTCCAGATCCCTCCTCCCTTTCTCTGTCCATCGCCCCGTCTTTGCTCTCTCTTTCTCCTTCTGTCTCTCATGGTCTCCTCCTCTCTCCCTTTTTTTCTTGATAAGTGGCATATCTGTGGGTGCTGGGTACCACAGGGTGAGGGCTGGGGAAGAGGAGGGAGGAGGAGGGCTGGGCTGCCTTGTTCTGGGGCTCATGGATCACTGTGGTTCCCTGTGCTCTCAGGATGAGTCAGCAGAAGGCTGGAAGGTGATCCTTCTTTCAGGGGAAGAAACCACTTGTCCTGCATGGGTGTGTGTGTGTGTGTGTGTGTGTGTGTGAGAAAGAGAGGTAGAGTGGGTGGGAGACTGAGAAAGAGAGGGAAGGAGAGATTGAGAAAGATAGAGAAAGGGAGAGATAGAGCAGATCAATTGGGGCGATGGATCCCTGTGTGTGTGTGTGTGTGTGTGTGTGTGTGTGTGTGTGTGTGTGTGTTTGACATTCCTGGGGGAGTTGACTCACTGCGCTGTAGCAGCAACCTCTCTCAAACCCCACCGAGGGCCTTCATTATTCTCACTTTCCTCCTCAGCTAATTATCGTTATCGTTACAGGGGATAATTGCCGTCTCCCTGCCTCACACGCGTGTAGACTGTGCACTGCTCAGCTTGGAGCCTGGCTGGGTTATCAATGGCAGCTAGGATGCTGTCTCATCTGCCTAATTATACCATTTGGGTTTTGTGATAAGTGAATGGGATGTGAAATATGCTATTATGTACTGGTTTGTGTCTGTGATTTGGTGTTCGTTCCTAAAATAAATTGGAGCATGTGGAATGGGATAAAAAATATATAAGTATTTTTCTAGGTTTCCTCAGCTGGAAAAATATATATATAATTCAGAGGAGATCTGGGGTCATGAAGTAGTGGAGGACTCAAAAGTTATCTTTCTCTAATTTTCCCATTTCTCTCTCCCTCTCTCTCTCTCCATCTATCTCTCTTTGTCTCTGTAGCTGCTTGGTCAGTGGTGGTACTGTTCTGCACTGGTTCTCAGTAGTGGAAGTGTACTGTACTATATTCTCAGTAGTATAACTATGTTCTCAGTAGTGAAATTGTACTGTACTGTACTCTCAGTAGTGGAACTGTACTGTACTGTACTCTCAGTAGTGGAACTGTACTGTACTGTATTTTCAGTAGTAGAACTGTACTGTACTGTACTCTCAGTAGTGGAACTGTACTGTACTGTATTTTCAGTAGTAGAACTGTACTGTACTGTACTCTCAGTAGTGGAACTGTACTGTATTTTCAGTAGTAGAACTGTACTGTACTGTACTCTCAGTAGTGGAACTGTACTGTACTGTACTCTCAGCAGTGGAACTGTACTGTACTGGTTCTCAGCAGTGGAACTGTACTGTACTGGTTCTCAGTAGTGGAACTGTACTGTACTGGTTCTCAGTGGTGTGTTCCTGTACGTGTATCTGGGGTGATATCAGACACGTCTTTGTGGTCGCCCAGGCAGTCAGCTGACCCCAACTAGCAGCTGTGTCACCTGATGAATGGTCCCTCCATCTGCTCCACCTCCACTCTGGAGCACAGCTAACTAGCAGGGGGAATCAATTAGGCTTGCAGATCGGGGAGAGAGAGAAAGGGAGGGTGGAGAGAGAAGGAGAGAGAGAGAGAGAGGAGGAGAGAGAGAGAGAGAGAGAGAGAGAGAGAGAGAGAGAGAGAGAGAGAGAGAGAGAGAGAGAGAGAGAGAGAGAGAGAGAAAGAGAGACAGAAAAAGAGAGAGAGAAAAAGAGAGAGAGAAAAAAAGAGAGAGAAAAGAGAGAGAGAGAGAAAGATGGAAAAAATGTCCTGACGGACATACACACACACACAGTTGGGAGAGTTGTGACAGACAGCCCTGGCTGAGGTGTGGAATGTCATTTTGCTCTCTGAAGACCTCATGACAACCAGGAGACACATTCTACGTGACCCCAATTACCAGAGGTGTTGTTTTCCACTGGCTAATCCTGCCAGCCGGATAGAGTGGCCAGCCTGCCCTGCACCCCCCCCCCACCCCCTTCTACACACCCCTCCACACACACACACACACACACACACAAACTCACTAACACTCACCTCACCCTCTTTCCCCCTCGCCTTCCCGCCCCTCCTCTTTCCCTCCCCTTCCCTCAACCTCTCTCTCGCTCTCACCCAATCCCTCTCTCACCCAATCCCACTCTCCGACGCCCCCCTTTCTCTCCCGTGACTCCCCCATGCCTCCCCACCTCCCCTGGTGACACCCAGGAGATGTGGCCTCCCCCTTGCCTCCCCACCTCCCCTAGTGACACCCAGGAGATCTGGCCTCCCCCTTGCCTTCCCTCAGGGCTCAGCTAAGTGTCTGTCTCGGTGTTGCTGCGGGACACGACCCTCGTGTTCCGTCACTACAGTTAGTGCAGGAGCACAGTAGCAGGCTGAGTGGAACAGTATGACCCTGGAGATGGCCTCAGGTCGCTCACTGTTCTGTTCTAACTCCAGGCTTGGGCTGGCTACAGCTACCGGAATCATCTCTGAATTGATTCATTTAGCCAAGGCTGTTATCCCACAGCAGAAGAGGGGGTTTGAACCTGTTGATCTGCAGTCAAATGCTTTACTTCTGAGCTATACCCACACCACCGTAGAGTACAGAACAGTAGACTGCAGTATAGTACAGTACATAACTGAATAGTTGAGTATAGTAGACTGCAGGGGCCTAAAATACTATACTGGACCATACAATTCAACACGGCACAGAGCAGCAACCTAAACAATGCCAAGCAAACAACGAATAGTTGACCAATTGAATGACATTGAATCTATTGCGTGCCGTTGACATCATATACTGTGTCATTTCTTTTTTTGAATGGATTGAACCTGGTTTTGTGGTGACCCCCTCCTCTCTCTTCTTTCCTCAGAGACCCTGATGGACTCCACCACCGCCACAGCAGAGCTAGGCTGGACAGTCTACCCGGTGTCGGGCACCAGTGAAAACAGCGTAAGTCTCCTCACGCACACACACAGACATGCACACACATGCACACGCACACAAACAAACGCAGACACACCACACGACAGTAAAATAAATATGAGAAGGTTATTGGCTCAACGTGGAAGTCAATACTGCAGTGAGCTTTTAAAAACTTCTCTTGCGTCTCGCTCGGTGCACACTGTGGTCAGTTAGAGCCGTTAGGTATCGACCACTGCTACTCTTTCTGCTCTGAAGAGATTCACACAGTTGATCTCCGCTCCAGCAAGCTTTCAAGCGTTTATATTTACAGGCGGCTGGCTTGCTAGCTTGCTAGCTTGCTATTGGTTTCCTTCAAGTTAACAGTCTCCATCTTCTCCAAGCTGACCCTGGTTGGCCCTGCCTCACCACACCTAACAGCCCCACCAACGTCATTCCTTCACTGGTAAATACCAGTGTTCGGGAGGGAGGCGTGGAGCTACGTGTTATAGAGGCTGCTGTGGCGTTTGATGCACAGTGTTTCCAGACGCTCTGCCAAGGCATGGCTTCCATCTAGACTCCCCCGGGCCCGGTCGCTACCAGGATCCCAGACGTGTCCCCCCTCCCTCTCGCCCCTCCCCACCTTCACCACCCTCGCCCCACCCCTCGCCTCCCTTCGCCACTCTGCTCTTCTTTTCTCCTCTCCCTGTTTCTTCCACTCCTTCACTCTCTCCTTTTCTCTCTCCTCCTCTCCTCTCCCCTACATCCTCTCCCTGCTCTCTCCCGTCCCCGCCTCTCTCCCCCTCTCTTCTTTTCCCTCTCACTACCCCAATCCCTCGCTCTCCACCACAGGATCCCAGCTCTCCAGAAACAGAGGAACTATGTTGTACACTTATTAGCTCTTGCATTTTAGTTAACCACTCCCTATTTTATCAAATTATTTGTGCTTTTGTGGTTTTTATCTGCGCTGGTTTGAATTAGAGTCTATCACGCTGTGTCCTTTAGAAGGGAAGGGGATGGGAAGAGCAGGATGAATCAAAGCTAGGATAAACAGTGTTCTCCAGACCACTGGGGCAGCTGCAGGCGGCACACGGCCTGTTCTCTACTAGTTCTCTCCAGCAGCAGGGCAGAACAAAGACCCCTGCTGCCTTCCCTTCCTCCCCTCATTCCCTCCTTTCCTCTGTGTCTTTCCTTTCTACTCTCGTCCGTCTCTCTCTTTCCATCTATTTCTGTCTCTCTCTTCCTCTTTCTGTTGTCCCTCCCCCCCTCCCCCCCTCTTTCGCTCTCTCTCTTTCTCTCTCTCTCTCTCTCTCTCTCTCTCTCTCTCTCTCTCTCTCTCTCTCTCTCCATCTCTGGAATCAATATAAACACAGTAACCCCCCCCCCTCCCCTAACCAGAGGCAGAACATTACAGGCAGTTTGGATCGCGCCCTACTTTCATCTCTGCAAAATGTGAGGTTTCGCAAAAACAAACGCTAAAGCCTGCGCTCCATTATTGCTCTGAATAATAAGCGCAAACTTCCGTTTGGAAAATCAAACGCGTGCGAGACGTCGTCTGATTAAACCTCCGCTCGTCATTCATCCTCAACCTGGAAGGATGAGGCAGCGGACATCAAAGTGCAGACGTGTTCTCGTTTGCTCCGAGGGTTCTGGATATCCTTGTGTCAGGCACATGCAACCTCAAACTCAGATGAAGTTTCAAAGTGAGAAGCTCACTCAGTCAGACAGTCCCCCCCTCTCCCCCTTGTGTCTCAGTGCTTTTAAGCACCCACCTGCTTCATGTGTGTCTGAACCAGACAATGGGCTGCAGTGTTTCAGTGTTGGCGGTGTGTCTCCTGGTGTGTTTCCTGGGTGGTTGCTGTCTGTGTCAGAGCTACCTGCTAGTACCACTATCACACTCACTACAGTCTGTCTGTGTCAGAGCTACCTGCTAGTACCACTATCACACTCACTACAGTCTGTCTGTGTCAGAGCTACCTGCCAGTACCACTATCACACTCACTACAGTCTGTCTGTGTCAGAGCTACCTGCTAGTACCACTATCACACTCACTACAGTCTGTCTGTGTCAGAGCGACCTGCTAGTACCACTATCACACCCACTACAGTCTGTCTGTGTCAGAGCTACCTGCTAGTACCACTATCACACTCACTACAGTCTGTCTGTGTCAGAGATACCTGCTAGTACCACTATCACACTCACTACAGTCTGTCTGTGTTCGGCAGCGTGTAGATGGGAGAGAACAGCTCCCAGGCACACATGCACACGTATGCGCATGCACGCATCACACATGCGTAAAAACACACACTCTCTCTCTCTCTCTCTTTCTCTCTTTCTCACACACACACTCTCTCTCTCTTTCTCTCTTTCTCACACACACAAACACGCACACTCTCTCTCTCTTTCTCTCTCACACACACACACACACACTCGTAGGATCCCTGCAACACAACAGCTGTGCAAACCGATATCTCTGTGTGAAGCAGCGAGGGGTGCTTTACAGTAGCTATTGTCTTCCACACACATGCGTGGCCGCGGGAGCTTACAGGAGGGATCAGCAGCACTCAACACAGCGCCACTCCACCAGTTGGCCTTCATGGCCCTCTGCAGCTTCATGAAATATATCCTGACCCGTAACACGAGAGACTAGCGAGCAACTAAGACACAAGCAGCACGTGGTTTCATCTCCCCTTCACACTGGTTGGAGTTCTCCCAAGTTCTCCGAGATTATTGGTGAATAACAGTCGGCTGTTGGCTTTGAAGTGATTGGATGGTATGTCGTAGGTGTTTGTCTTTCGGTGATAAAGTGTCCGCGCTCACATTCCTGGTGGGGAAAGTGATCTCTGTGAAACGTACCATTAGTGAGAGAGAGAGAGAGAGAGAGAGAGAGAGAGAGAGAGAGAGAGAGAGAGAGAGAGAGAGAGAGAGAGAGAGAGAGAGTGACCGAGAAAAGAGAGAGAGAGCAAAAAAGAGAGAGAGAGAGAGAGAGACCGAGAGAGAGACCGAGAGAAAAAGAGAGAGAGAGAGAAAGACAGAGAGATGAGCGTAAATCAGCTTTCATGACCCACTGGGCCAGGTGTCTGCTCTCATCTTGTCGCTAGTCTCTTCCAACACTCACTCCCCCACAACAGGAGTGAAGCTGCTGAGACTAACAGCATCTTGTTCTCCCCAAGGCCTCTAGTCGGGCACACCAAAATGCTTTCATAGGGATGCGGATGGTATTGCTCGAACAGAGTAGCTGCAGAGTATCCAATCCAGAGGGTGGGGGGTTGAACCCAGGTCTTCCGTTCTTAAATCTTCAGTCTCTGCTGTTAGACCATGGGGCCCAGGATTAGTTTTCGGGTTGCAGGTCTAGGCAGCGTAACGCTGTCAGAAAGCTGGTGTCCAAACCTCCTCTACTACCCCATGACAGGCATGGGGTCTCTTTTTTAATATTTTTGTGTGTGTGTGTGTGTGTGTGTGTGGGGGGGGGGGTCCGAGAGAGGTTAAGTGGTCAATGGTCTCTCCTAAGTGGGGTGCAGAGGATTGACGACACAGGGTCAAAAAGACCCTGATCCCCCTCCACACACACACACACACACACACACACACTCTTTCAGCTGCTGCTGTCAGCAGACACTTGGAAGAAATTCACGATAGCAGGAACACAACAGGGAACTTCTTGGAAGGTTAAATAAAGACCCATGAATCTACGGACATAGGGCCTTCCTTAGAGAAAAGTATCTGTTAGACTGCAAACACTACTGAACTATACATATATTTAAATATAAGCACTATGTTATGGATCTTTAAACACAGGTCCAAATGATTTAAGGTGTTAGATAACTGGATAGAAAATGTGTCCCTAAATGAAGTATTCACATTTGCTAGGAATGTATTAATTATGTTTTATACATTTTGAAGTATCAACTACTTCTTTACAAATGTGTCATATTGTGTAGTTACAATAAAGTGTTAACAATGTGGGGATGAATAACAGAGTGCTAATGTGTAACAGGAATGTCCTTGAGCTATGTAGATGAGTGTTGATCCTTGTTCAGCTGAGACAGGCCAGCGTGGTGACTGGAAAGTCTGTTGTTGTGGCAGTCACCACTTAAGGAACAGGGAGCTCCTTTGTTGGAGTGTGAGGGGGCAGGAAGGTATGCCAATGCCAGTGTTGTCACCAAAAATGTTTTGTATTTGTATTTTCTCAGAGTAAAGAAATGTACAAAGTTGGAATTCCCACAAAAATCCCGATAACTCACAAACAAAATAACCCCAAATCATATACAATGTAATTTGAGTCAAAGTCTGTGTTCTTACCAGCTCCCTATCAAGCTGTAATGCCCCCCCCCCCCTCCGCCTAAAAGATGTAATTAGGCTTTCACACCCTGTGGCCTGCCTAGCCTACTTGAGGAAAAAACATCTCCCCAGGTTAGGAGGGGGGAGGTGCAGGAAAACACATTCGGAAATACATTTCCCATGATACATGTCTGTACGCAAGTACATGATATTGATGACTAAGAATATAACCGATAAATGAACAGCGACCAAAAGATAGAATAGCTGACTGAAACCGTTTTGAACGCCATGCCCTTCCTTCCAAGGTAACAACAGCTGACCTTTCAAGACCTCCCATTCCGTCTGCTCCTGCCTCCGACAGGATGAGACGCCACTGCCTTGGTTGGTAACTTCAAAGGGATTTCAAACTCATGACAAAACGGAAAACTGGCCTCGTGTGCTATAAAAGTGGTGGTATTAACTAGGCAAGAAATACTTATTGAATGAAAGTGCGTAACATTCGCATCACAAGGAAGCGAGAAGGAAACGAGTTGGGGAGTAAAAAGGTAGAATGAAAAGGGAATCTTTCAGTTGTGACTCAGTTGTGTCTCCTTTAGACTAAAGGCTGTCAATTAATACATCTGTGTTTATGACACATCTGCATTCAGGCATTATGTTGGTTTGTGTAAATGTCAGTGTCGTCCCTAATAAGAACATACATTTTGTGACTCCTACACTCAAAACACAGATCTATATATATATATATAGATCTGTAAACAGGGACAGGGATGTGTTTAACAGCTTCACCAAAGCCCTGCACTGTTTAACCAACTTGAAGCATGGAACTCATCTGAGACTCAAACCACTCCAAAATAGAATAACATAAACCAATGATTCCAATTGAAACCAGGACTGTAAAACTATCGTTTGGCCCTTTGCAGACCTTCTCATAACAGGGGAAAAGCCTTCTCCGTGTACGTCCATTTTCATGTGAACTCCAAGCTGACAGCGTCGAGATGGCATATTATACTGTATTTCATTTACTCCTGAGGAAACATGTAAACCGACTCCTCATGTATGAAGCATGCAGGAAGATGGGGATCAGGGAAGCAATAGGTAGATTGTTTGTCTTACTTCACATGTTGTACATTAAGTCTAGGCAATGATAATTGACATTGACGGCAGCAGACAGTTCTACTTATATGTATGTGCATCTCTCACCCAGCTCTCTCTCTGGGTCTCTCGCCCAGCTTGCCTCTCTCTTATTCAGCCCAGAGTGAGGCGGGTGTCTCTCGCCCAGCTTGGCGATCTCTAACGCAACACAGAGTGAGGGCGGGTGTCTCTCGCCCAGCGTCCCTCCATGGCAGGGTCCTGCTCTGACAGATCTCCCACGCTGACTGCTGATTGGGCGTCAGGGCCGTGAGGGGTTCCCAGAGTGCACCCCGCTTCCTGAACGGGGTGTTTATTTTCTGTTCCCGGAGAGGGAGATCAGGAATGAGCGGTACTCCGTGGGGGCTCTGGTATCTCAGCCTGTGATTGATGGACGCACAGCAGAGGCGACGTGAGAAGAGAAACCCAGTTTAAGCAGGGTCAACATGCGAGGGGTTTAATCTGACTTTAGGGGCAAATCTCAGTCTCACAGGGAACACATTTAAGACTCCTTAAATGGATGAGCTCACTTGTCCAGTTCAGTGAGTCCAGAGGTATTTTCTCGGTGTGATTGGTGAGCGAGCTGTAGCAGAGAGCAGTCTTTGGGGAGTAGTTTGGGGTCTGGTGCTGGAAACTAGACTCGATATTTCAGCTGAGACTGAGCGCTCTACTGACAGAGCACAGACACAGTGCCAGGGAGACTTATAGGTGTCGCAGGTCAGCTAAACTTTCACCTTCCCTTTCGTTCTCTTCGTCTCTCTCCCTTACTCTCTCCTCCCAGTTCAGCAAAGGGTTTAGTGGCATGAAGTGCATTTGTAAATACTGTCAAAACAAGAGTAAAATGTGATAATAACGCTAGTAAATTAGGAGAGGAGAAAGAATGTTTAGCAAACATTGAGTTGAACACTAAACCCCCCCCAAAAATGTCTCTCCCTTTTTTCACTTGTCTTCGTTCTTTCTTTTCTATTGACCTCCCTCCCTCCCTCCCTCCCTCCCTCCCTCCCTCCCTCCCTCCCTCCCTCCCTCCCTCCCTCCCTCCCTCCCTCCCTCCCTCCCTCCCTCCCTCCCTCCCTCCCTCCCTCCCTCCCTCCCTCCCTCCCTCCCTCCCTCCCTCCCTCCCTCCCTCCCCCCAGGAAATGTATCGATCGGGTCTTGTTCCCAGACATCATCACTAGGCTGCAGCAGCTCACTCCTCCCCAGACAGCTTCATTTTCTGGCACGGCACGCACCGTAGCGCTGCTACAAAACATCCCCCCACTGTACAGACATGCCCACGGAAACACACAGCCAATACCGTACGCTGCCCGCATTCCCCAAATCCCAGCATGCACCCTGACAGTTCTGAGCCGAGCGTTAGACTAAGTAGAGTTTAAGCTCCTTTTAGCTGCAGTTAGAAGATGGCCGCCGACGATCTCCCCCTGGGCCTTCTGTTCCCGGCCTGTCAGCGAGGCAGGACAGGCTGCTGTGGTATCCACACCGGATGGCTCCGACACGGCTGGCTTCACGTTTGGGCAGGACCCTCAAGGCCGTAGCTGTTAGCCTGCTCTCCGCGGCGGCGCCCTGGGTAGCGCCGGTGTCCGCTGTGTTTGGGTTCCAGCCTCCCAGCGCTACAGGGCCGATGACACATCGCGCCGAGTGGGTCTCGTCGGAGCCAGAGCCTCACCCCACTTGAGCCTGGGCCGAGACCAAGTGTGTGTGTCTGCTGTGTGTATTTGTGTGCGTGTGTGTGTATTATTTGTGTGTGCGAGTCCAGGTCCTCTCTTTTTCAGTCTGTCGGTTCTTCCTGTCTGGAGACTCGGCGAAACGTGGGTTTGGGTGGGACTGGGGGTGGGGTGGGGGGAAACTGGCAGCAGCGTGCCACAAAACACCCCTCCCCTATTCCTCCCCTCCCTCCCCCTTTGATCTTGCGATTGTTATTTCCCCGTTCCCCTCGGCACAGAACAGCGGAGCGATTTACGCCAGAGACTGGAACGGGGAACTGTGAACAATATTGAAGTTGTTTCCACTCGAGGTCTTTGATGGCCTGGGAGCAGCGAACACGCTCAGCTAGGCCCGGATCCTTTGATCGTGGAGCACACATCACGGTCCCTGCTCAAACGCTTACTTGTCCGCCAGCACTCCATAACCTGCCCTACGGGCCAATCAGAGTGGACCTGGCTAACCAGAGCCAATAGACTGACGGCAGCAACTGGAGAGGGAAACGAGAAAAAAAAAACAGGATGGAGCTTGTGTTGTAGTTCCCAGTAGTGCTTTTCTTCCTCCTCCCTTCATGCTGCTTCACAACCACCCTTTTCCCCTTCACTCCCTCCTCTCTTTGCCCTAAAACCTCCTCTCCAACATCCCTCCAACACCCCTCCAACCACCTCCAACACCTTCCCCTCTGCTCTGGACACATGACCACCCCGCGGTCGCACTCCCCTGACGGGGCCGAGGGGGAAGCTGTGAAGATGAAGACGTTTCTTCTCATTTCACACTTGCCGCTTGATCGCCGGGCCTCTTATTAGGCTCTATTTGCTTCCCTCCACTGGCTCTGATGAAAGCCGCCCGGAGAAGCAGTGACAGGACAAAAAGGGGCCCTCCATCAAAACACATTTGTTTGGGGTCTTTTTTAGCAGCCCTCCCTCCCTCCCTCCCTCCCTCCCTCCCACCCTCCCTCCCTCCCTCCCTCCCTCCCTCCCTCCCTCCCTCCCTCCCTCCCTCCCTCCCTCCCTCCCTCCCTCCCTCCCTCCCTCCCTCCCCTCCCTCCCTCCCTCCCTCCCTCCCTCCCTCCCTCCCTCCCTCCCTCCCTCCCTCCCTCCCTCCCTCCCCCCCCCTCCCTCCCTCCCCCCCTCCCTCCATCCCTCCCTCCCTCCCTCCCTCCCTCCCTCGGCTTTCGCTCCAGCTTCTCTCACTCTTTCCACCATCACTACTCCCCCCCACCTCTCTGTCCCTCCACTCTTTGCTTTTCATGAGCAGCTAGCAAGCTCCCCCTCCCCCTCCCCCTCCCCCCCCCCAGTTCACTCACTGATTGAAGTCTGACGGTGCGACCCTCGGGGTGGGCGAACAAGAGGACGTCACACTCCGTCCCTCCCTGTTTAATCGTCCATCCTCCGACGAGCCACCTCAGCGCTCTCTGAATGGAGTCTGTCTCTGAAGGGGGGAGGGGGTGGGGGCGTGGGGGATGGGGTCTGTCTCTGAAGGGGGGAGGGGGTGGGGGCGTGGGGGATGGGGTCTCACGACTGCTCACGACCCGGCTTGACTGTGTCCATTGATGGCTGCGACCCCCCCCCCCCCCACCACCACCCCCACCCCGCCACGCCAAAGAACACCGCTCAACCATATGTGACAGAATGTACCGGACCCTGTGGACCCGGTTGACCTCTGTTAGAACAGCAGAGTGGCTCAAGTTGCTTTTGAAACGGCAGGTTTGGACGCTTTACGCTTATATAAGCGGCCATGACTAAATATGAATGTTGTTTTCTTGAAGACAGTAGTCTGTGGTTACTGGTCTGGTCATGTCTCCCTCCTCCGTGCACGGAGAAGAACATCTGTAAACGAACTGAAACATTTCGACTTAATGTGGAGCTGTCAAGGGGTGTGAGGAGTAATGGGGACATGGGAATACAGAACAAAAGACGTTCTAATTAGTCAAAGAGTGTGTGATAGAATGCAGGTTCTAAAACAGGGGGAGTGACTTTCTCTTCCCCGCCCGTCACTTTCGCTGTCGCAGCCCTCGTTAAGTGGGCACTAATTTGGGAAATTATGTCAGTTGTGAAATGAAGAGTGACGGGGGTGGGGGCGGGTGGGGGAGGTTCCTGGGGGAAGTGTGTGTGTGTGGGGAGGGGGGAGGAGGGAGGCGGGTGCGGCGTTGAGTGCTGAGGGTGGGAAGATACTCTGGGGCTCAGGACAAGCCTCCACAGGACCAGGTCAAGGTCATCCTCACACCCTCCCTGGTCGGGAGGCTGGGAGGCCAGGAGGCTGGAACCTTATTGGCTCTCAGTGTGGGGCCATGAGACAAGGGTGGAACTAGTTCACTTTACACTGTGTCCGCCGACACAGGAAAGGGCCGATCAGAAGATAAGTCAATGAGACGTCTACCTGCAATGGACCAATCAGAAGATCAAGCTTTGAGGAGTCTAACTGCAATGCACCAATCAAAAGATAAAGCTTTGCCGATTGACAGGCTCGCTAAACCAAACATCTGTTCACGTCTTCGGACTGGTTCCCCACCACTTCCTTTTCGGGTCATTCTGTCAGGGGACTCCACACAGCCAGTAGCCAGGTTCGAACGCCCTGCCAACTGGCTACTCCAGCGAGGAAGGACTGGTGCCAAGCCCTCGCTGTGGTCCTACCTGTCTGTGTGCCAGCCAGCGTGGCAGAGTGGCCGTGCCAGGGAGGGGATTAAACACCCTCCCCTGCCCCTGAACCTGTAATCCCACCCCCCACTAGGAGAGCCTCATGAGGCCGTCACAGGCCCGCTCAGTATCTCTGCAGCGTGGTTAGGTGTCTGGACAGCTTCGATGTGGTTGGGTTAGCTTCATTTACATCACGTGTTATCCCCCCCAAAATAAAGGAAGTGAACTGTGGTTACAGGAAGCGTACGGGCAAAGAGGCAAATGACAGTAGATGGATGTGGTGTAACGTACTGTCCTGCAATGTAACACTCTGTACCGTGGAGTACTATGCTGCACTGTGCTGCAAATGGCCTGTAGATTTAAAAAGATCTTGACAGAACACAGATTAGAGACCAGTTGTACTGTAAAGTAAGAGTGAACTACAGTGGTGGTACAGGGCTCCAGTTAAAGGACAATATACTTCTGTTCAATCTAATGTCAATGTATTACATGAAAGCTTTATACATTTTCTTTATATTTTTTCGACTCAATTGGAAGTGTGTACGTTGATACCAATGGATGAATGAATGGTTCTTACTGTTGTGTTTGGTACATTGATGACTAATATGTCTGTCTTTTTCTCCCTCTCTCGCTTTCCCTCTCTCGTTCTCTCTTTCCCTCGGCCTCCCCCTTTTGTTCTCTCCTTCCTTCCCTCCTTTTCTCTCTCTCTCCTCCTCTCCCTCCCTCTCCCCACCGTCTCCCCCCTCCCCCCCCCCCCCCCCCCCCGCAGTGGGAGGAGGTGAGCGGCTACGACGAGAACATGAACACCATCCGCACATACCAGGTGTGCAACGTCTTCGACAACAACCAGAACAACTGGGTCCGCACCAAGTACATCCGGCGGCGCGGCGCCCAGCGCGTCCACGTGGAGATGAAGTTCTCGGTGCGCGACTGCAGCTCCATCCCCAACGTGCCGGGCTCATGCAAGGAGACCTTCAACCTCTACTACTACGAGTCCGACTCGGACTCGGCCACCAGGAACTCCCCGGCCTGGATGGAGAACCCGTGGACCAAGGTGGACACCATCGCGGCCGACGAGTCCTTCTCCCAGGTGGACCTGGGCGGGCGGGTGATGAAGATCAACACGGAGGTGCGGAGCTTCGGGCCCGTGTCTCGCCACGGCTTCTACCTGGCCTTCCAGGACTACGGCGGCTGCATGTCGCTCATCGCCGTGCGCGTCTTCTACCGGAAGTGTCCGCGCGTCATCCAGAACGGCGCCGTGTTCCAGGAGACGCTGTCCGGGGCCGAGAGCACGTCGCTGGTGGCGGCGAGGGGCGTGTGCATCGGCAACGCCGAGGAGGTGGACGTGCCCATCAAGCTGTACTGCAACGGCGACGGCGAGTGGATGGTGCCCATCGGGCGCTGCATGTGCAAGGCCGGGAACGAGGCGGTGGAGAACGGGACCGTGTGTCGAGGTGAGGCCCCGCCCCCCACGTTCCCCTCCCCCCCCCCCCCCCTCTTCTCTCCTGTACTTCACTCCAGCTCTACTGGAGGCGACCGTGCATTCTTGTGGCCCACTCTGCTGTACTCTCCTTTGCTTTATCGTCCTCTATGCTACTCTACTCTCAGGTACTGCACTGTACTCTACTGCACTCTCTACTTGGGTCTACTAGACCCAACTCTGTTCTTCTCCACTGTACTCTCGCCTACTCTTCCATTCCCTTTTCCACCCTGCTGTCTTCTGGAGTCTTCTGGAGTCTTCTGTAGTTCGCACCTGCCTACTCTGCTGTAGGATCTGTGCTCCCACTGAGACAGAGAGCTGAGGAAACACATGAGCTGAATACGATGATCTCAGTGTGGAGATCCTGCTCTGGTTCTGTGTGTGTCCAGGCCTGGGGGCATGCACAGGGGGAAATCCTGTGTTTCTGTGAAACGTGACACTTTCATCAACAGGGTGGTTCCAAACCCATTACACGCGCACTCGTACACACGCACACACGCATGTACATGTACAAATACAGAAACGCACACACACACACACACGTACATTTACGCACACACAAAGAGGCACACACGCACAAACCTTCGACACCAGCATAGTGTTTGATCCACGGCCATCTTTTCATATTTCCTGAATGTGAGCCTCAGGTTTTCCCCCAGTAATGACACCCCAGCTAACGCGACTGTACATGACACGCCTGAACGTCTGGCTCCGAACGTCTCATCCTCTGAAGCGGGCGAACGTACAGCATGCCTGGAACGCCTTGAGCAGCCGTAAGACGGCGAGGAGGACTGTCGGATCACAGGTGTTTGGACTTCAATCAGACACTGGCTCTCGCAGACGGGAGATTCTGGTCAATCTCCCGGTTATTTATCGCCTTCAAACACCGCTACGCCTCGTAACACACTCAATCTCCCTCACTCGCCCGATCCTTCCTAGACTGGGTGCTCACTTTCTCGGTGTGAACAGGAAACAAAATGACTGTAAATGGGAGGCTGTTACCTCAAGGGTTGTCGTCGGCAAGCTGTCATTTGAATACGCTGTATGTGTGGGATGTGTGAATGCTGTACACTTAATCATTTGGTCACGGTTGTTCTCATTCCATCCTAGTGTTGGAGGGGAAGAGGGGGGGGGGGTTACACAGGGTCGGCTACCGCTAAGCAAGGCACTGGTGTTGAGGGACTACCCACTTGATGCACACTGACACACACAAACACAACCAACGAGGACAATATCAGCTCCACAGCAGGACAGGGAACTATTTCTGTAGACTTCCTCTGCAGTGTTGAGTCAGCCAGCACACTCCCACCTGGTTGTTCCAGAAGCTTCCACCGAGGAGCTGAAAGAGATGATTTGTTCCAGACGCCTACGGTTCATCCTCTTCCTGTCCATGTCAGAGCCGTGGCGGGGCACATTGATTTGCCGCTTTTTTTTCCGATATGATCGCCGTGCCCACCTTCACCTGCACCCCGCTCAATGTTGTTCGTCTGCTGGCCGCAGGAGGTGTTGGCTCTGCATGGCTCAGAGATCAGGAAGAACAGAAAGCGGGGGGAGGAGGGGGGGGGGGATCAGGGGGGAGGAGAGCAGAAGAGGTGAGGGGATGGTTAAGTAGAGGGGAAGAAGAGAGGAGGGGAGGGTAGAAGAGAAGAGAGGAGGGGGCGGAGAGTCGAGGAAGAAGAGAGCCGAGAAGAGAAGGGTATTCTCCTCCTCCACCCCCCCCCCCCACCCCGTCCCCCGTTGCTCACAAACAGGCGCTCAGTGTTAGTGTTCTGCTAATGAGGACACACAGAGGCCCTCCTTAAGGAATACACACCAATAAGAGGCCAGGAGGAGGATCACTGCTCTAATTCCGAAACCCCCTACATAATTACACAAATGGGCTTGTTTTCTGACCTACATGTAATTCACTCTGCCTGTGTGTGGAAACTAGATTAGACCAGTGCGGTCTGCAGGGGAAACCCCCCGCATCAATCAGCACGTTCTAAGGAGTTGGGCGTGGTCGAGGGAGCTCACCTCAGCACACGAGGGCTGTTTCTTGTGCCCCCCCGCGGACCTCCTCACGCCGCTCAACCCACCCTGTCGGTTCTCCGGCTGAGGAACCCCCCCCCCCAAGCTGTCCCCTGTCCTGGCCGAGGCCCTGAGTGTGCTAACGTGGGTGTGTCCTGGGTGATGGTCTGGATGCCTGTGAGTGTGGTCAGTCAGGGCCTTTGAGCTGGCTTGTGGTTGGCCGATGGATTGATTCATGAACAACAGACTTTCTCCTGCTGGTGTTTGGGTAATGGGCTGAGGTTGGGGTGGTGGTGGTGTGTGTGTGGGGTATCTCCAGGGACACACTCTCAGAGAGCTGCTGGTGTCTCCTGTCCAAAGGATGAGGGATCAGCAGATAGAGAAACCAGAGGAGAGGCCAGGGTAGAGACCAGAGGAAAGACCAGAGGAGATCAGGAAGCTGTCGTCTTGCTTTATTTATAATCCAACTGTCGCTAAATTCTTACATCTCAACAAAACATGTAATTACCCATGTAACAATTAAACCCTTGGCAGGGCTTTCGGCAAATAATTACACTTTGACATGAAATCTGTCAAAATATTGACGTTAGCATAGGATTTGTTTGAACCTAAATTGCAGGGCTTTCTCCCTGCGATCGTCTTACGAGGCAGATTAAGTTTCCTCTCCTCTCTTTATGCTGTTTTTCTTTCTTTCTCTCTCCACTCTTTACCTTCCCTGTCTCCCCCTCTCTCCCATTTACTCTCTCTTTCCTTCTCTATGCCTCTCTCTCTTTCTCTCTTTCACTCTCTCCCTCATTCTCCCTCTCTCTCCTCTCCCCCGGCAGCGGGGGAACTCAAAAAGTGTGTTCACGTCCCCCGGCGGGGCCTGAGTAGACTCATCGTGTGGGTACACATCACACGTCCCGTCCTTCTGCTCTGCCCCTCCCCTCCCTGGCTCCCCCCCCCCCCCAATCACCGAGCCCACGACGAGAGCCACGACCACAGCTGGGGACACAGACCCCCCCCCCCGCCCTCCCTCACCCTCCCTCCCTAACAATGGCCGCGTGTGTACCATCTCTGTAACCGGATCACCTCAGCCCGTGCTCTTGTGCCTTGAAGGGGTCTTGACCGCGGGGTGCGTGTCTCCCGTCAAAGAGCGGCGGAGCCTCCCAGTTCAACAGGAAGGAGGAGTCCCTGTGACACGGTGTTGTCTCGGCGACACGGCCGCCTCAGAGCAGGAAGGTCACACGCAGCTGGGCTTTCACCAGGCCGCTCGGAACTCGGGGAATGTATTCGGATGACAATGATGCCAATGACCGGCGTAGTTTACACAAGCACAAGGCCTCACGGTCTGTCATCACCGTGCACATAGTTTGACCAGGATACAGAAACTGTTTTCTGTCTGTTCTCATGCTGAGGGGCAAAGACAACAGAACAGTGAACGCAGGACTTAGTGTCAACATCCCAGCCTCACATACCGTGTTACCTGAGGGAGTGGGTGTGTGTGTGGATGGGGGGGTGGGGGGTGGGGGAGAGGGAGGGAGGTGAGGGAAGGGGGTGTAGTGAGAAAGAGAGGGGGATTTAAGGGGATGTACAAGGTAGGCAGGAGGGAGAGGTGAGTGAAGGGGGAGGGTTTCTTGAGGGAATTAGGGTGGAGCGAGGGAGAGAAGGAGGAAGGGATCAATGGTGAAAGAGAGGGAGCAAGCAAGGAAGATGAAGAAGTGAAGTGATTGGTCCTCAGGACAGGAAGTGAGTCACAGAGTCTCAGACAGACTCCCTGTCACTACTGTGTGGCATCACAGAACGGTTTAGTGCCGCAGATTAGAAAACACACACACACACAAACACACACAGACACACACACAGACACACATAAAGACACACACACACACACCTCTGAGCCTGCCTTTATTTCCCAGGCTGCCCCTGATGGTGACGACAGCTCTAATTGCTCTTACAGCACACAGGGGAGAGCGGCCATGCTTGTGACTGGGATGACTCCTCCCCCTCTCCCCCCCCCCCCCCCCCCACACACAGAGAAGCAAAGCACAACACAAAAAACACACCCCCTCCAGCTTTTTGCTGCATTGCGAGAGTAAACAAAGCTTCGATGGCGGAGCTGGGAGAGTGTGATTCAGCCTCCCCCAGAGACATAGCACAGTTGACAGGGGAGGAACACATCCTATTCACCGATGCTGTCCTGGTTAGATAAACGGAGGACAAGTTTTCCTGGCGGATGAAAAGTCTTCACATCACAGCTGCTAATTACCACGATGTCTTCTTGCTGAATCACAGGAAACATGAGCAGAGTTTTTTCGTTTTTTTTTTTTCGTTTTCTTTTTTGCTCGGAAAGTTCCGGTTGAATCTTTTCGAGAGAGGGAGGCTTTCGGGGGCTTGCTGTACTGTAGCTCGGTGTGGTCTGTGGACATGTGGTTCTTTTGCAGCTCTAGTGAGTGGTGGGTGGGGGGGTTGCGGTCCGTGATCCGATGATCCGTGACCGGCTGACCTCAGGGGCCCCCAGGGGCCCCCAGGGAGCAGTCCCAGATCCTCTATCTTCTTCTTCTAACTGGGATGAGATTTCATGATGGCCGCCTGGCCGGGGGATCATCCTGTCTGTCTCTGAACACACACGTCGCCCGCACACACACACACACACACACACACACACACACATACACACACACACCATTCTCCCATACAGCTGCATAATACATAGCCTCTTAATCTTCATTCACAGACATGCATGCATCCGCGAGGTAAGAACCTACATTACTCACACACACACACACACACACACACACACACACCTTATCATTCTCCCTTGCCTCAGCCCATCCATCACATGTGAACAGGATAACGCGGGCTGAGGTATCTCTGTCTCGCCTAAGGCTCAGAGATCAGGGCCTACTAGAGTGTAAACCTCTTCCATATGGCCGTGTGCGTGTCGGCTCTGACCCCGTATGGCCCTCCTGCTCTGGGTCCGGACCCCGTCTGTCTCCCCTCCTTATCCCTCGCCATCTGAGGCAGCCCAGGCCGGCCCTGGCTCTTCTCTCTTCACCTGACCTCTCCCTGGTTCCTCTTTTATCTGCAGGGGCCTCTCTCTCGGTCTCGCTCCGTCCGTCCGTCTGTGTGTCTGTCTCTCTCTGTTTCTTTCATTTTCTCTCTCCGTCAACATCTTTTCGCTTGTTCTCTTGTCATCTTTCTCTCCGATCCTCTCTGTTAGTGTTTCTTTCTGGGGTTTTTGGTTCTCTCTCTCTCTCTCTCTCTCTCTCTCTCTCTCTCTCTCTCTCTCTCTCTCTCTCTCTGCGTGGTCTGTGAAGCTTCCTCCAGATAAAAACAATATCTATATTGTATGTATCCACTTACCTACCGTGCATGCAAACTGTTCAACCATACTTGGCTACTTTATACATGTATATGTGATATCCTTTTCTCATCAGACAAAGAGAATATGACAAAAAGAGAGAGTAAGGAGACAGAGGGAGAGAAAGCTTGAGAGAAAAGAGAGAGAGAGAGAGAGACAGAGAGAGAGAGAGAGAGAGAGAGACAGAGAGAGAGAGAGAGAGAGAGAGAGAGAGAGAGAGAGAGAGAGAGAGAGAGAGAGAGAGAGAGAGAGAGAAAAAGAGACCTGTGTGATCTCAACCTCTGTCATGTCATAGCTCATATCCTGTTAGAAGCATGAGCTTGTTCCATCTGGTCTCTCAGTGTAAACATGAGAGAGAGAGGGATTGATGACCGGTCTCTCTATCTGAACAGGAGAGAGAGAGGGATAGATGAAAGGTCTCTATCTGAATAGGAGGGAGATAGAGAGAGACAACCAGTCTTTCTATCTGCAGAGGATAGAGACTGAAGGATAGATGACAAGTCTCTCTATCTGAAGAGGTGAGAGAGAGAGGGATATAAAGTATGTCTGGTCTCTGTTTGACCAGGAGAAGATAACGTGCTCCTATAGTCTGACCTTGTTTTTGTGTGTTTTTGTCACAGTCACACACAGCCACACACAGTCACACACAGTTACACACAGTTACACACAGTCAGGAATATATAGGAACACCCAACATTGAACACCGTGGAGAGTCATGTGACGATGGTGGGTCAGGGTCAGTTTAATTCCATCTGGATTCAGGAAATACTTGAGAATAAACCATTTATTCAATTTGATCGTGTTAAAAGCAAATTATAAAATTTGAATTAAATTTATCCCAGCCCTGCTGACTGCTATAGGCCAATGTCAAAGCTATTCTTAACATGAAAGCACATCCACACACGTCACTAGTCAGTCACACACACTCTCAAACACACACACACATCACATGTTAGTCACATGTGGGTTGCGTGTCCTCTGTGTCCCTGGAATGAGCTGTGCAGTTGTTCGCACACAGTTGACCTCCGGCCCTCGTTGAAGGGTAGGCTGACGACCCCCTCTCTCCCCCCGTCAGTCACTCGATCTCCTGGAACATCATTCATCAGATATAGTTACTCTGCATGAAGGGCCCTAATGCACAGGCATGTGTGGGACCTGGGGACGCTGTGGCCCAGAGGGGAGGAGCTGCCGCTATTGGTTTGATAGATAGGATGGGCTTAGACAGATGGGAGGGGGTGGGTCAAGTGTGTGAGTGTGTGTGTGTGTGTGTGTGGGAGAGGGGGGGGCATCTACGAGGGGCTTGAACATATAGGATGGGCTTGAGCATGTGGGAGGGGCTTAAACACATGGTATGGGCTTGGATAGACAGGAGGGGCTTAGACATTTGAGGGGCTGAGCCAAGTGGAAAGGTTGGTTACAGATGGGAGTGTTTTAGACAGGTAAGAGGTACACACGCAGGTGGGTGGAGCTAAGTCAAGGGGGGGCGGAGCTAACACAGGTGTGTCCTGACATCACCGAGAACCCTCCTCATGATACCTCACCTGCCTTCTCAAACTTTTACAAGCACTGTCCACCTTCGACAATAAACACAACAACAGCAATATCTATAGGTTCTTACTAATAAAACAAATATAATACCAGAAGAATACCAAAGTGGTGGTCATAATCCTGAGGTGGAGGATGTGGTAGTGTGGAGGTAGTAGGTAGTGGATGAAACAGCCCCAGGCCCCAGGCCCCCAAGGTTTCAACATGGCACTGGAAAGCACTGGGAACCAGAGAACTATATACAGACTTACATAGTAGAGACACACTTCAAACAACTATAATGGATTCTAATATTAGCTCCGCAGAGATCCCCTCTCGCTTTTAGAATGTGTTTAAAGATTGAACAGGACTAAGACAAGCGAGAGTTGGAAAGAGAGAGACAAGAGAGGCAGATAGGTGGAGAGAGGGGGAGAGGGAGAAACAGTACGAGAGAGAGAGAGAAAGAGAGAGAGAGAGAGAGAGAGAGAGAGAGAGAGAGAGAGAGAGAGAGAGAGAGAGAGAGAGGGGGGAGAGGGCCACATATGGCTGGCTCCCAAAGCGGGGTTGAAATCAGATAAAGTGGGGATATCAACAAATCAAATATACAGATCAAATCTCCCACAGTGCACTTCACCTCACCCAGAACAAGCACCACCCTCCAGGAGAGCAAAGGGAGAAGAGCCAACAGCATAGCTCCCCTGCTGCCTGGGTAGGGCCTGGGACACCTTGGGGCACCACGGCCCCACCACACAGAGAAACAGGAGAGACAGAGGCCCATAGACAAAGATAGAGAGAGAAGGAAAGACACGTTGAGGTGATTGATCAAGGACCGTCCATCTCCCAGAGGAGAAGGCTTCCTCTGCACTGTTTGAAGAAACACCCGGAATTAAGCCGTTTATACGGACCTTTGTTTTTCATTGGGATTACATTCCTAAATATTTAGAAATCCATCTGGCAGTGTAAACTCCAAAAGTTGGACTGACATTGCAAAGTTTTCTGTCAACGCCCCAGAGAGCTTCCCTGGCCGTGTTTGAGTTGGAAATTGAAGCGGCTTGTTGGAAGTCGTGCACGGAGGAGCTAAACTTCCACTATCAGGGAGGAACACCTCCAGAGATTACCCACTGTTTGCCTTGTCAGATTACTCTCTAATTAACTGTGTGTATTAAAGTCATATTCCCCTCAGCCATTGGTGTGTGTGTGTGTGTGCCCTTAACAGCGTGCGTGTGTGTTTGTCAGTGTGTGTGTGTGTGTGTGTGTGTGTGTATATGTATGTGTGTATATGTGTCTGTGTATAAGCGTGTGTGTTTGTGTGTATGCATGTGTGCCTGTGTGCACAGGCAGGTACATGTGATATAAACAGATTTCACACTCTATGCAACTACTCTGTACGTGTGACGTTGAACGTCAACATCTCTTACATCTCTTACATCTTTTACATCTCTTGCAATATACATTTAGACATGCATTCTGCAGTATGGCTTAAGTTTAGACATGCATTCTACAGTAATGGTTCAGTTTAGACATGCATACTGTACCTATGATGTAAGTTAAGTTTAGACAAGCATACCTACTGTATAGGTTCAGTTTAGATGCATGCTGTACCAATGTTATAGCTTAAATTATGGGTAGAGCTAATGTTGAAAAGTTGGCTTGGAAAACTGGTTAGGAAACAAGCCCAGCTCCCAGACTTCAAAGCCTTTCCTATTTCCTGACTCCTATAGAGCAAGAAGGCCTCTTCTCTTTAAGATCACATTAAAGTGAGATGTTGACATTCAATCAAATGAGGTTTTGGAGGCTAGTTGTATATAAATGTAATGCTTGTGACACTTGGCTGATACTGTAACACGCACACATTGTGTGCACCCACGCATATCACACGCACACACAAACACACACACACACACCACATACGCAGACACCACAGTAAAATGATACATTCAATATAATGATGTATTCCAGACATCCATCCTTTAGCACAATCTAAGCCCACTCTACTCCATGTCTAAGTCCACCTTAGTCAGAACCATGTCCCTGGTTCTGGTCTCTGACCATACCTCTCTCAGTCAGGCTCAGTCTCAGTCACCCTGGTTCAGGCCAAACCAGGCCAAGTTGCTCAGGGGGACAGACCAGCCGTGTAAATGGGTTGGTTACAGAACATTCTAGATGTTCAAACTTCTCTTTTTTAGCCTTCCCCTTCTACAGCTCCCCCAGGCTGCTGCAAAGCAAATACATTAGACTCAGTAATGAGCTGCTCCTTTCCCCTGTGCAAACCCTCCGCGTTTGGCTGCAAGGTACAACTTTACACCTGTTTTCTTTTTTTTCTTCTTTTAGTTCAGTCTCTCTTCTTTTTGTACAGCTCTGGTAAAGACACAGGTTCATGCAGAGGATAGAAGTTTTTTTAGCCTTGCTTTGAGGGATGAAAGACGGAGCGGTGTTCGGTAATCCTTACCTCCTCCACTGGAATGGGCTTTTTTTCTGCCAGCGAAGGGTTGTGCATCCCTGACACAAGAAGAAAAAGATCTCTCTCTCTCTCTCTCTCTCTCTCTCTATCTCTCTCTCTCTCTCTCTCTCTCACCCTCTCTCGCTCTCTCTCCCTCCCTCTCTTTCTTTCTCTCTCTCTCTCTCTCACTCTCTCTCTCTCTCTCTCTCTCTCTCTCTCTCTCTCTCTCTCTCACTCTCTCTCTCTCTCTCTCTCTCTCTCTCTCTCTCTCTCTCTCTCCCCTCTCAGTCTGAGCCTCAGTTTATGTCTCTGAGTCTCTTCCTCTCTCTCTCTCTTGTTCTCTCTATGTCTCTCTCTCTCCATCTCTCCCTTTCTTGCTCTATCTCTCATGGGCAGGGGGATTTTTCCCACTGTTTATATCACAACCCTGTTAGAATCCTCCTTGTTTAAACTCAGGACAGTGCCAGTACGATAAGAAATAACCGTCTAATGAGATGGTTTTCTGTTTACTTCTGTTGGAAAAAGAAAAGTGTGGTTGTGTTCTCAGCGCCAGTCTAATCCCTGCTCTAGCTCTTCATGTCCACAGGAGAGCTGCTGATTAGTCAGAGATTTGTTTACAAGATTATTAGACTCTTACAGCTTCGTATCACAAAACGGTGTTTACCCATTGCACTGTACAGCTTCTCAATATAAACATATTACTGT
The DNA here is from genome assembly GCF_054491055.1 of Hypomesus nipponensis. Classification (NCBI taxonomy): domain Eukaryota; kingdom Metazoa; phylum Chordata; class Actinopteri; order Osmeriformes; family Osmeridae; genus Hypomesus; species Hypomesus nipponensis. Next base: position 14,049,431 of record NC_140369.1, read on the forward strand.
ACAACAATTGAGAATATGACAGAATGAAATATGATATTAACTTATACCACTCACAAACCAATGAACTATGTCTAAGAAATATGTATCATTTACTATACAACAATCTAGTTCCTAACTATATTGCGTAGCATTCTAGACAACAGATTGCAGTGAATGACTTGAACATGCAGTACCTCATAAATATAGCCGTGGTTTAAACACATAAACCTTACATACGGCTAACCAGTAAATGGCTTAAACAAATAATAACCGACCCTTTCCAGAGCACCTCATCACTGCATATCCTTGATAAGCAAACACACAAAGAGTGAAAAAGAGTGGCGTTCGAAAACACAAAGAACTGGGTCAATGAAGCAGGGCTTTGTGCAGCTCTCAGTTCAGTCCTCCATAAAGGCCATAGTGGCATGTTCGTCTGTGAGGGAGCCCCCTAGGACAGGAACCTCTGACCCTGCCATCGATACAGTCACACAAGCCAGGCCTCATAGGGTCCCATGACACCCTCATGTCATTATACCAGGCATGTGTGTATATGTGTGTGTATGGGTGTGTGTGTGCGTGTGCAAAGTGTGA
>NC_140369.1:14055000-14132500 GCF_054491055.1 Hypomesus nipponensis
GGCAGGCAGGCAGGCAGGCAGGCAGGCAGGCAGGCAGGCAGGCAGGCAGGCAGGCAGGCAGGTAGGCAGGCAGGCAGGCAGGCAGGCAGACAGACAGGTGGACACAGACAGTTTTCTCTTTGAGTGTGATCACACACATACACGTGCGTCCCCTCCTCTGCCTCTCTAGGCTGGCAGAGGGAGCATCAACAGCAGGCCTCTGCTGCTGCAGGAAGCCAGATGAAGGGGTACAGTCTCATATCAAAGGAGCAGCAAGAAGCAAGCCCAGACTTCTCACTGTACAAACACAGCTGCCCTCTGAAGAGACAGCCGGGAGCCCTGTGTGTGTGTGTGTTTGTGTATCGGCCTGTATCTTCATGTGTCTATCTGTTTCTGTGTGTGTGTGGGTGTTTATCTGTGTGTCTATGTGTTTCAATGTGTTTGTGTGTGTTTGTCTCCGGGTGTGTTTCTGTGTCTACGTGTCTAGGAAACAAATCTTTCAGAAAAATAAAGGTTTTGGGCGATCCCAATGGAAGCTGTGTTTTATGAGTATATTTGTTCAAGGGGGTGTGTATATGTTTGTTCGTGTGTGTGTGTGTGTGTAGGTGTGTGTTTATAGCCGTGGCGTAAATGTGTGTGTCCTTGGAGCGCAATATCTTCCTTTTTCATGTGAACTATTTTTTTAACCGCAATCATTTTGGCTATACTCTTTATTCAGGGTAACATCCCAAAGAACAGTAAAGGCTTCACCTTGGTCCAGGCCCCCTATACAGTTAGCACCCATACCATACCATACTCCCTGACCCCTATCCCCTTCTCCTACAACCTATCCTCATCCCCTACCCCCTATCCCCATCACCTATTCTCTACCCCCGATCCCTACCCCTGATCCCAATCCCCTACCTCCAATCCCGGTCCCCTACCTCCTATCCCCTGCCTCCAATCCCCTCCAGACTGTTCAAGGGCCAGTCACAATCAGGTCTTTGTGGCTCTGGCCTGTCTGTCAGCACCTAGGTTGTGGAGATACGGGGCTCGTGTTGAGCCCCCCTACCTCTCCTTCACAGCCTAAGAGCTGGCTAATTGAGCTTGTCCAACCACAGCCTGTTACTGTGCTGATAAGACAGTAATTGATATTTCAGCAGGCCCCTGACAAGCCACCGAGAACTGAGTCTTAAAAGGGGGTTTCCACTGAAAACTGAACGTCCACTCTAATCTAGTGTGTGGGTGTCATGTTGAGGCAGATCAGATTGAAGCTAACGTGTAACGATGGTGTTGACACTGACGGTATTTAGGTGTGCTCAGACTAAGTCTGAATTGATTGTCATTTTCCAGCAACCAGAGTGAGACAGGCTCTAGAGAGACCAACAGAGAGAGAGAGAGAGAGAGAGAGAGAGAGAGAGAGAGAGAGAGAGAGAGACAGAGAGAGAGAGAGAGAGAGAGAGAGAGAGAGAGAGAGAGATAGGGAGAGAGAGAGAGAGACGTAGGAAGAGAGAAGAGAGAGCGAGACCTCAAGTTTGTGCCAATTAGATTAGCGGAGTATTCAAATTCCGACACGCTGATGAAAGCTTGCTGATGCAATCTGAGGAAAGTGCCCGTGAAATGATCTGTGAGCGGCTCTCTAAGAAGGATTCTCTGTGTGTTTGTCTTTCTTCTCCTCCTCCTCTTCTCCCTCCATCCCCTTGTCTGTCTGTGTGTGTGTATGTGAGAGAGAGTGTGTTTGAGAGTGTGTGTGTGTGTGTGTGACTGACAGACCACGGAGAGGAGTCTGTGTCCTGGATGGATGCCCTCCTGTTTTCTACTTTAGACTTAAAGTAGAAAAAACCGCACTCTCAAGCTTGCTCGTTGCTTCTTTTGACTAGTTTATTAGGATAACAGACACGTTTCGGCCTAAGCCATCGTCAGAGTGAGGCATGTAGAGAGGAGATAGAGAAGTTCTACTTTAGACTGGCATACCACCCTCTCCCATCCTCTGAAGAAGCTGATCCACCTGGATGAGCATCCGATGTGGTTCTGCTGACGTCAGCCAGCTCAGCGCTGACTGACTAACCTCAGGCCCAAACTGCAGGCTGTCCTTCCTCTGTGTGTTTGCTGTGACCTTCTCATCGCTTCAGTATTAATGTCACAGATCAGATTAGTATCGGCCTGTATAGATATGCCAGGTATGTGCTCCTGGAATGTGTAGAGCTGTGCCAAGGCGGCTCTGTGTGTGTGTGTGTGTGGGGGGGGAGAAAGACAGAGAAACACAGAGAGACAGAGACAGAGAAAAGAGAGAGAGAGAGAGAGAGAGAGAGAGAGAGAGAGAGAGAGAGAGAGAGAGGGGAAAAAGTAAAATAGAAGAGATGTCTGGGTCCTGAGTGTGTGGGTGTGCATAATCTGTGTGTTTGTGCCTCTGTGTGTGTGTGCGTGTGTTGCCAGTCGCTGTGTTTGTCTTGTTGATGAGACCTGTCCAGTGTGCCTCTTCACCGTGACAGACAGCCAGGCAGCACCTACTCCCTACCCCCTCCCTCCTTCCACCATCAGTCGCCATGGCGACGCGTGTACCAGGGCCTGCAAGATGGAAGGTTGGGTCGCGCTGGGAGAGGGGGGAGGGGCAGGTACTTCTGTTTAGCCCTTCTCCTTTCCTACACCCCCTGTTCTTGTACCCCCTCATCCCTCCACACACTCACTCTCCTCCCCCCTCCCCTCAAGCCCCCACCGTTGGCCAGGCATCCAGGTGCATCAGCCAGCCTTGCCAGACTATCCATCCTCCGCCCTTCTCCTCCCTCCCCCTTTCCCAATGTCCTCTCTCATCCCCCCCTTCCACCGATATCCTCTCTTCTCTTTCCCCCCCCCTCCCCCATCATCTCATCATCCCCACTTCCTTCTCCCCCGATCTCCTCTCTTCTCCGTTCCTGCCTGTGTCTCTCTCTCCTCCCTCCTTCGCCTCCCCCTCTCTCCCCCTGGCTGGTGTGTTGATCTCTCTATGACCCGTTAGTGGGTCTTGAGTCATGGCATGTGTCAGAGCCGCGTGTCATTGTGTCCAGATCAATATCCCCCAGAATCAGTTTGGTTTGTCTGGGGTGCAATGGCGGGGTGGGCTTTATTAGAGAGAGGGGCCTGGGGGGAGAGGAAGAGAGGGGGAGGAGCCACAGTCTTGGCGGGGAGCGGACAGGAGAGCGCTGACAGCAGTGTTACCATGGTGACAGGGCCCTCCGCATGGAGGCTGGGAGGAAGAGAGGCAGGGAGGGAGAGGGGTCAGGCGGGAGAGGCAGGGAGGTAGAGGCAGGAAAGGGGGAGAGTCAGAGGGCCAGAAAGGCAGGGAAGAAGGGCAGGAAGGAGGCAGGGAGGGAGAGAGGCATTTGGGCAGAGAGGCAGGGAGGTAAATAGGCAGGGATGAAGAGAGGCAGGGAGGGAGAGAGGCAGGGAAGTTCAGAGGTGGGGGGCAGTGAGACAGGCCGGTAGATGAATAGGCAGAGGAGCTTCCTTGTTTAAGATGAATCAATAGCATGTCTCAAGGCTAATGGCTTGGTCCATTCATTCAGTGTACATTTATCAAGGCCAGCAGCAACCCACTCACTGGGTTGATTGGAGATGTTTAATGTATTCCTCCTCTAAATATCCTCCTACAATACTGGCCCATTCACTCACAGGTGGAGAGTCCCAGGGAGGTGGCCCATAGAATGTGTGTGTGTGTGTGTGTGTATGTGCATTTATGTCTTTGTGTTGATATGCATGCATGTGTGTGTGTGTGTGTGTGTTTGTGTTTCTGTTCGTCTCTCTATTTGTGTGAGATGGTGTGTGTGTGTCTGTCTCTTCATTTGTCTGTTTGTGTCTGAAGATGTGTGTGTGTGTGTTTGTTCATCTGTCGGTTTGTGTGTGAGGATGTGTGCGTGTCTGTTAAAACCTGTCTCTGAGGTTATCTCTCGTGTTGCTTGTTTTGACATGTCTGTGTTGTGGGTTCACAAATCCGTAAATCTTAAAAGCAGACATTTAACATAACATAAAATACAGTATGTGATGAAACACTTTTGCGTTGGTATGCATGTGTGCCTTGTCTGAGTCGATGTCATTGCGTGTGCATGTCTGAGTCTGTTCTTGTGTGTGTGTGTGAGTCTGTGTGCATGTGACTGTGTATGTATGTGACTGTGTGTGTGTGTCTTCTTAAGAAGGGGACTGCGTTTCTGGGAGTAAGTCCTTGACAGAACTGTATTAGCTTTCTAAAGGGCTGGAGGTTAGTGTCAGAGTGACTCGTCAGGATGATGTATGCGGCGTGTGTTGTTCCTGACAGTGTGTGTTGACTGTGCAGTGATGAACCCTGTCCTGTTGAGAGATGGTTGGGCGTAGAGCTCGACTTTATTGAGTTGAATTCTACAAGAGGGGCAATCATAGCATGACCACTCACATTGAAGGACACATACCGTATTGATTAAATGATGTGACATATACAGTATGTGTGTGAGACAGTGTTAGTGTGTGTGTATGTGTGTGTGTTTGTATGTTTAAGACAGCGTGTGTGTGTATGTGTAAGCATGCATGAGTTTGTGTGTGTGTGTGTGATACAGCATGTGTGTGTGTGTGTGTGTGTGTGGCCTGTCTGCGTTCGTGTGTGTCTGAGAATTGGTTTGATGCAGCTGTTGTTTTTTTCTGCTGCAGATTGAATGGATAATAGAATTCAGACTCCCCATTGCCTCGTTAAATCCTTGTGGTCAGACCTGATGTAATCTGTATTAAACACACACTGGGGATAGATGGCCTAGGATAGCAGGCCCAGACTAGGAAGGTGATACCCACACTAGGAACTCCTCATGGCCTGGTTTACCCTTGTCCTTTTGTCTGACGTGTCTACTTGTGATGTGTGTGTGTGTGTGGCAACTGTGTGTTTGCACGTGTGTCTCAGCGAGTGTGTCTGTGCCTGTGTCAGTACACAGGGTGACACTGGGACACTGACAGGATTTCGACACCAGCTGCTCCTTGCAATGCTGCCCCCCTCTCTCCTCCTCCCTCCTTCCCCTTCTCCTCTCTTGTCCCCCCCACCCCCCCCCACCCCGTCCCCCGTGTCGCCTCCTTGTCTCATCTGACGGGCGACACACTGTCCCTTTATGCCACCTGTCTGTCAGCCTGAGCCCACCTCGAGGGCTGGGGCTGAGGCTGAGGCTGAGGAGGCTAGGGCTGGGGCTGAGGAGGCTAGGGCTTGGGTTGAGGCTGAGGCTGAGGAGGCTTGGGTTGAGGCTGAGGCTCGGACTCGGTCTGAGGCTAAGGCTGGGGTTGGGGTTGGGCTTTCCTACTGCCTTTGTTTGGCTCCAGAGAACCCCCCTCCCTCTCTATACCACTCCCTCCCTGTCCTCTCCCTCCCTCCCTGTCCTCCCCCTCTCTCCCTCTCTACCCTGCGGGCAGTATGGAGAAGACAGCCTCTGTCAGCTATTTCCGCATTGAGCCACTGGCCACAAAGGATCCCTCGTTGCATGCTTCTCACACACGCGCACATACACACACACACACAGACACCCACACTCACACACACTCTTGCACACACACACACACACACACACACACACAAACACATTTAAGCTCCCTGGGATTTGTGTGTCATTCAGCAGGTTGTAAAAAAGAGATGCTCCCCGCTCTCCATTGCAACGGCTGGAAAAAGAAGTATGAACACTAAACAGATGGGATGTGTGGTACGCTTTAAACATAGAACAGGACACTTGGATGCATAAACAGAGAATAAGGTGGACAGCATGGGAAGTATGAATCGTGGGGGTAGTATGGATAGCTTGGCCAAATCCTTTTTTTCTCTATACACGTTTCTATTATATTACATTATACAATATTCATCTTCTCCTCCCTACCCCCAGTCCTCCTCCTCCTCCTCCTCCCCCCTGCTCCAGCAGGTAGAAGTGGTTATGGGGTGTCTGTGCTGTGGGCCCAGAGGGGCAACATCTCCAGCACAGCCACGGAGTCGTACATGCCAATGACTCCTGTTTCCCCGGCAACCGGTCGTCCTTGAGAAAAGGGCACGTTTGGGAGTTTGGAGGCCATGTCTGACAGGCCCAGTCACAACCCATAAACACTTCTCACACTCTGATCTGGGAGGCACGGAGGACACACACACACACACGCATACACTGGACACCTGGAATAAACACATGAATCACTGAGGGCTTTCTGTGTGTGGGCGTGTGTTTTGCTGGTGTGTGTGTGTGTGTGTCTCTTCCCAAGAGCCAACATGATATTTCCCAAAGCACCTATCATCTCTCCACCACCCCCTCTTAGTAAGAGACAGAATGAGTGTTTCCAGTGTTTACAGGAGGCATGATGTGATGACCATGCACCTCACAGGTCTAATCCCTATATCATTAGGTGTGTCCCTTGGTGCAACAGGTAAGCTGTTCCCACAGGGACGAGGTGGGGCCGGGTATGGTTCCTAGATGTTTTGCCCTCCTCCCGGTAACACCGGAATATCCTGACGTCACACCTCTCCTCCAGTCATCCCCCTCCTCTCCCTCTCCTCCATTCAGGGACTAAACAAGGTGGACGAGGAGGAAGAGAGTGGTGTCATTTAGTTACCCGACGGTGACATTCACAGTATTAAGAACGTGTTCCGGTGTCCAGTTACAGTGGAAGCTCCCAGTGTGTGTGTGTGTGTGTGTGTGGGGGGGTGTGTGTGAGGGTGTGTGTAAGGGTGTTTGTGTGAGGGTGTGTGTGAGAGAGGATGTGTGTGTGTGTGTGTGTGTGAGGGTGTGTGTGTGAGAGAGGGTGTGTGTGCTGTATTGTTTCAGTGTCCCTGGATTCAGCTTCATGTCAACACAGTAGAAAGTACTCCTCTTACCCCCTGCAGTGTGTATGTAAACTGTGTGTGTGTATGTGTGTATTTTGTGTACACTTTTGTGAAGTCAGTGGAGACCAATGATGTGCCTCTAGAATGCTTGTGTGTGCGTGAATTTGTGTGTGTGTGTATTTGTTTGTGTGTGTATTTGTGTGTGTGTGTGTGTGTGTATTTGTGTGTGTGTGTGTATTTGTTTGTGTGTGTATTTGTGTGTGTGTGTGAGGGATGGTCCTGAGATGTCCACAGTGAGAGGGATCAGCAGATTGACCTCCTGTCCTCCAGATAGATGAATGTCCACATGGGGGTCTGCCTCTCGCCTCTGGCCACACCCCCACCATCTGCACGGCCCGCGCCAAGGGGCCCTGCTCCTCCTCCATCCACCTGGTTGGCTGCCCCTACAGCCTCAGGAGAGCTAGCTGCCCAGTGACATGCCTGAATAAAATAACCCCTTTTTCTTTTTTGTTACTTTTTTTTCTTGCTGAGATGCCTGTAATTTTGCAATCCCTCCTTTCATCCCTCTTTTCAGTGTGGAAAAGGATGAAGAACAGTAAAAATTCCTGCTGTTATTAGTGCGCTGCCTTTACATCTCTGAGTCCTCCCTTCATCTCCCCCCCCCCCTCTCCTCCTCCCCTCCCCCTCTCCCCGCCACTATCGACACATGGTACTTATCAGCCTTCATGGAAATACTGTGGTTAACATACTTTTCCTTTTGGAGATTTTCTTTTTGTCTTTCTTTTTTTCCCCCTTTTCATTTTTACGACTTGGTGATTATTTTGAGAATGCTGTGCTCTAGGACAAGGCCCTGTCTTTGTGTGTGAGTGTGTGTGTGTGTGTGTTGAATTAGAGAGTGAATGTTTGCCATATGCAGTAGGGGCTCTATCAGAGTTACAGAGTGTCTTTCAGGAAGCCGGAAAACAAAAGTTCAGAAAACCAGGAAATAACTCTCCTGATCCTCTCGGCTCCCAGTAACATTAATTAACCATAAAATAACTATTGTTGAACCACAAAGGAACCACTAATGAACCATGTGGTTGTTTACAGTGAGTCATCATATCAGCACACTGAGCTAAGCTGATTGATGTTCCCTGTGTGTGTGTGTGTGTGTGTGTGTGTCAACCTACTGCATATTCATCTGGGCTGAGGTAGAGGACATGGTTCGGAACTTACGGGAGTCTTACAAGGCATTGTATGGTTCATTGTATGGTTCCTGGACCGTCACCTTGGTCTAACCGGCATTGCTTGTGGTCACACAAATACATTGAATCTCTGATATGAAGCTGGTATGTGGCACTCCTGAGAAATAAGACGATAGCTATCTAAAACTGTCCTCTGGGCAAGGGCCAGGGGTTGTTTATAAACTGTGCGTGCTTTTGTCTGTGTGTGTGCGCGTGTGTGTGTGTGTGTGCATCTGCATGTGTGTGTGTGTGTGTATATGTACGTGTATGACATGGAGGTGGGAGATCTGTCAGACTGTGTGTGTGAGTGTATGGCTGTGCACAAGCCTGTGTGTGTGTGTGTGTGGGGGGGGGGCAATAGCACCGTCTGGGTTGTCAACCTTCTCCCCTGCCCTGGTCTCTCCAGCTGTTGTGCTGCCCCCCCTAAGAGCTCATTTCCCAGGTGTCTCATGCGTCTCCCAGTAATCTCCGGCTCCCCACCGCCCTCCCTCTCTCTTCCTCCATCGCCCGCCACCTCATCCGTCTCGTCGCCACCCTGCTTGAGGCCCGGTGCTGTCTCTCTCTCTCTCTCTCTCTCTCTCTCTCTCTCTCTCTCTCTCTCTCTCTCTCTCTCTCTCTCTCTCTCTTTGTTTCTTTCTCCCTATCTCTCTCTTATCTCTCTTGCTCCTCTTTCTTCCTCTCACTCTCATTCTCTCTCTGTCTCTCTGTCTCTTTACTCTCTTGCTCCTCTCTCCTCTCTCCCTTTCTCTCTTTTTCTCTCTGTCTCAGTCTGTCTCTGTCTTTCCTCTTGCTCCCTCCCTCTCCCCCTCTCTGACAACTGCAGTCGTGGCTTAGAGGAAGCAAGCAGGCTGGGGAAAAGTCACGTCCCACCCATCGCCTCTCCTCCTTACACCCTCTCCTCCTTACACCCTCTCCTCCCTACACCCTCTCCTCCTTACACCCTCTCCTCCCTACACCCTCTCCTCCTTACACCCTCTCCTCCTTACACCCTCTCCTCCCTACACCCTCTCCTCCTTACACCCTCTCCTCCTTACACCCTCTCCTCCCTACACCCTCTCCTCCCTACACCCTCTCCTCCCTACACCCTCTCCTCCCTACACCCTCTCCTCCTTACACCCTCTCCTCCCTACACCCTCTCCTCCTTACACCCTCTCCTTCCTACACCCTCTCCTCCCTACAACCTCTCCTCCCTACACCCTCTCCTCCCTACACCCTCTCCTCCTTACACCCTCTCCTCCCTACACCCTCCCCTCCCTACACCCTCTCCACCCCTTCCAACCATCTAACCACACACACCCACACAAACACACACACACACAAACACTAGCTGTGCAGCTTGAAATGAAAGATGGCAGTGAACAGTGAACACAGTAAACATGTGTGAGTGCTACACAGCCTGGAGGAGAACACGTCACTAGCTTGTGTGTGTGTGTGCGTGTGTGTGTGTCACTCAGCTCCCCTGCTACCTTCTCCTCTGCTCTGACACTAAGCATCAGGCTTATCATATATGGACTGTTTTTCTGCAGAATAATTTTTAAATAAATTAGAATAAATATAATCATCATTTGCATACCACCTGAAACAACTGCTTCGGTCCTGCGAGACAATGAGAAGTCAGTATTGAAGGATCTCCCCCGATCATCATTGAGATTCATTTGTGAATTCTCAGACACACCCTTTTTTATGAATTCCTAGTTGTTCCCTTCCCAGGGTCTGGTTCCCCTGGTGAAACACACACACATACATACATCTGGTCTCTTTCATCCTCTCAGACAGAGACACCCAGAGAGAGACAGGCATGCTTCAGTAGTGCCTGTGTGTGGGGTGAAGTGAATGCCCCACATTTAATTGCTTTCACACTGGCCTGATTGAATTAGCCGGCCGGGCCTGGACCCTAATTGAGTTCCAGGGTCCGGGCTGCGTTGGGCATCGGTTCCCCCAGGAAGAGGTGACCTGGTGGGGACAGACAGGAAGCTCTGCCCCCTCTAACACCCAGACATTCCACCTCTTCCTCTATATGACCTGCAGTCAGGTTTGACTGACACAGTTGCACAATCACACTGTCCACTCAGAAGTGAACGGAAAGAGCGGGGGGAAACAAGGGCGAGGGAGATGGAATTAGAGAGAAAGATAGAGAGAGAGGGAGGGAGGGAGGTAAGGAGCAAGAGAGAGAGAGAGGAAGGGAGAGAGAGGGGACCGTCTTACTCAAGTTATAAATACAGAAGTATTGGCATGCTACCTTTCTTGCCGAACAATTTTTTCCTAATCTAATAGAGGGATGGTTGGCCTCAATGTGAGACAGGGAGACAGAAGAGAAAGGGGAGACGGTCTCTGGGTTAACAGTAGAGGCCAGACGGCCATTCCAAAGCTCTGCAGTATCTGTGTTTTGGATCCATCTGTAGATCTGATCTGGGTTCTGCTCATGATAAATCTGAGCTGTTTATCCAGGAAACAGGGAGCGGTGGACTCCCAACCAGAGCTCATTAGTCACTGCGGAGTGTCCCTTCTGGTGACAATGGGAGAACCCCCCCCCCTCCCCCTGCCCCTCCACCCCATACAGCCACCCCCCCACACCACCTCCCCCCTTCCCCCCTCAGACTCTGAGCGTTTTCACTGCTTTCAGCACTTTTTTTCTGCTGCGCTCACAAAACCTTGCACCTCCAATCCCTTTCTCCCTCCAGCTTTTTCTCTTTCACACCCCTGATTATTCACACACAGGCTGGTACAAACACACACTCTCTCATACACACATGTTCACACACACAGCAACCTTCACACACACACAGACGCACACATGTTCGTTCACACACACGGATGGACATTCGCGGAAATGCACGCACGCGCGTGCACGCGCACACACTCACACACACCTTAGTCCTCTTTCTGTCCCCTGTCTCTTTTTTAATGGCGCTTTCATTAAATGCAGCAGTTTTGGGGAGGGGGATTTGAGGCTCAATAGGGCTGGGGGGGGGGGGGGGAGGAGGAGGGGGCAGTGCCAGTGCAGTCTCCTAACCACCCCACCACCCCACCCCCTCTCTCCCCGTCCCTCCCCCTCTCTGGACAAAGGGCCTCTCTGTCGGGAGGGGTAAATTGAGAGGGGGGCTCGGAGGGAGGTGAGCGAGGGGCGGGGGGTGTGCTGCGTGTGTGTGTGTGTGGAACAGGTCATGGCTTTTTTTCCTCTGCAGGCCTGCCTCTGGCTGGATTAGTGTCCGTCCAGCTGATTCCCTGGTGTCCAGACAGCAGCACACAGCCACAGCACGGCTGCCATGATGGAAATGTCAAACGCCCAGCCCTTTGTTTGGCCTGCTTCTGGCAGTCTGGACACACCGTTCCACTGATTCGCCCAGTGTGTGTGTGTGTGTGTGTGTGTGTTTGAGTGCGAGAGTCCTTGTCCAGGAGTTTGTCAAGTAGCATAGCTGGCTTCATCCTCCCTGGCACTGAATATTGTGGCCTCTCTTGCCTCTCTCTCTCTCTCTCTCTCTCTCTCTCTCTCTCTCTCTCTCTCTCTCTCTCTCTCTCTCTCTCTCTCTCTCTGTCTATCTCTCTCCCTTTCTCTCTTGCTTTGTCCTTTTCTCTCATACAGACACACACACACACAGACTGGATACAACAGGTTGCAGCCGCAGGTCTTTTTTCTGCAGAGGCATAAATCTTGACAGTGTGAGTAGAAGAGGAAGTCTTTGAAACAAGCATCAAATGAGCAGCAGTAAAATGTTACCGGTGCCCTGGCACAGAGAACTTTCCCTCTCAATGTTAACGCCGCACACAGTGAGTTTCTCTCACCTCAAATTAAGTCTTCAGTGCCAGCGTGTGTTATTAAAAGTCAGAAACGGTTATGGTTCTTCTCTGCTCAAGACTGCAGGGAGCAGCAGTATTGTCAGGGAGGTGACAGCCAGTCTGCCCTGCCTCTTGGCCCTGCCTCCAGTCTGCCCTGCCTCTTGGCCCTGCCTCCAGTCTGCCCTGCCTCTTGCCCCTGCCTCTCGGCCCAACCTGTTGGACCTGCCTCTTGGACCTGCCTCCAGTCTTCCCTGCCTTTCTCCCCTGCTTCCTGGCCCTGCCTCTAGTCTGCCGTTTTACCCGACTCTAGTCTGCCCTGCATCTTAACCCTGCCTCTTAACCCTGCCTCTTGACACTGCCTCTAGTCTGCCCTGCATCTTAACCCTGCCTATTGACACTGCCTCTAGTCTGCCCTGCCTCTTGGCCCTACCTCTTGGCACTGCCTCTGGTCTTCTTCCTGGTTGTAGAGGTGACACCAGGACCAGGAGATCCAATCCCTCCCCCCTCTCCCAAGAGATGTGCACTCAGGGGATCACTGCTCTACTGTTTGTGAGTTTGAACACGTTGGTTCTGCATGGCAGCTCTTCTGCTTGGCTCAATACAGCATTTCATCACCGTTGTCAAACTCCACAGGATCTGAGAGCCAGAGAAATGTGCTTACTTATGAAGGATATCAAAAGAGAAGTGTGTTTGAAAGAGTAGAAAGAAATAAGAAGCATTCCAAGGAAAAAATCCAGCGTTGAATATTCCTGTTTTAATTACCACCTGTTGCCAGAAGGCTGTCTGCTGTTGGAGGCCACATCCACAAAGAGACTTGCCTGTTCCTGTGGAATGACATAGGGAGGAAGAGAGACAGAGGGAGGGGGAGAACAGAGAGGAGAGAAACAGAGAGAGGCAGAGGGAGTGAGGGATGGAGACTGGGAGGTGGAGGGTAAGAGACAGGGAGAGGAAGAAGGGAGGGGAGGAGAGTGGAGATTCTGTAATCAAACAGTTCAAAATAACCTGTCTGATGCAGAGAGAATCAAAGATGTGATCTGCTTTTCAATCAGTCCTGCAGGCTCTGTCTGGACCCAGACTGACCACCTGAATGACTGACTGACTGACTGACTAGGTGGCTGATTGACTCACTAGCTGCTGACTGACCACCTGGGTGACTAACTAACTAACTAAATAACTAACTAACCAACTGACTAGCTGATTGACTAATTGACAAGCTGACTTTTGGACTGGCTGACTATCTGATTGACCGAATAACTGACTGACTGACTGACCGACTGACATATCTGACCACAGTTATAAGTTGCCAGCAATTACATTTAGACAGCAGTGACTCTGTCTCATTCTGAATGCCTCAGCTAATGATAGGAGAGCATGGTTTTTGCTCAGCCCCATCAACAGCAATGCCTCTCATGCTCTTGTCCCTGTGTCCTCCTCCTTCGCTGGCTGTGTGGTATTCAGATGGGGGGTCAGGCTGAGCGGTTAGGGAATTGGGCTATTACTGCAATCAGAAGGTTTCCGGTTCGATTCCCTGCCATGCCAAATGATGTGTCCCTCGGCAAGGCACTTCATCTTACTTGCTTCGGGGGAATGTCTCAGTACTTACTGTAAGTCGCTCTGGATAAGAGTGTCTGCTAAATGACTAAATGTATTTACAACCCCTGCCTTCATCCTCTCATCCTGTCTTCCTCAAATCTCCTCTTGTGGCAGCCCCAGAACCAGATTTTCTCCTTTCTCCTTTCCTCCTCCTCTCCTCCTGTGGTAGTCCCAGCTCTCAGAGTATCCGTGTCCCAGGTTTTCATTCAGAGTCGGCTGAGTGGCAAGGTGAATGAAACGCCCTCATGTTTCTCTCTCCGCCCCAGCCTCTCACCCCATCCATCATGGCCAAAGGAAAACATGACAGGACTAATATTTGTTGAAGAGCTCTATCAGATTTCCTACGTTTTCATTTCTGAAAACCCACTTCCTGTCCTAAGAGGTTTACAGCTATGCTTTCGTCCAGATCTAAAACACTCCGTATATTTTGTGGCCGTTCACCGTTATCTGCTCAATGAGACAGATCTCACAGAATGCTGTCCTGTTACAGTGGGTCTGTGTGAGTGTGTGTGTGTGTGTGAGAGAGAGAGAGAGAGAGAGAGAGAGAGAGAGAGAGAGAGAGAGAGAGAGAGAGAGAGAGAGAGAGAGGGGAAAGGAGAATCTGTCTGAGTACGAGAGTGTGTGTGTGTTTGTAAGGATATGTGTGTGTGTGCGACAAGGTATAGAATTGCCTCACTGTGTGTTTCCAGCGGCTGATGGTTGGCTAGTGATTTATAAGGAGTGCTAGCATGCTGTCTGACGAAGGAGTCAGAGAGAGAGAGCGAGAGAGAGAGAGAGAGAGGGAGAGAGAGAGGGATTGGAAAAGAGCTGTAATCCCGGCCTTGCAGGGTCACCAGGCTCTTGGATATGTCTCTCGAATAGAAATAGTGGCATTGAACCCGACTTATCATGCCTTGTGAGCTGACCTTTCTTAAATAAAGCTCCAGCTGCACACGGCTCCATGTGGCATATGCTGTAATCCAGCTGTAATTGCCATCCCAGACCATGAATGGGCAAATGGAGCTGTGTTTTATGATTGCATTTCCTTAGCGTGGAGGATGGGCTGAGCGCGCAGTGTTACGTAAGAGTGGGACGAGGTCAGGCTAGGAACACAGTGACCTGGTGTATATGGTTAGAAACACAGTGAGTTGGTGTATATGGTTAGAAACACAGCGGGTTGGTGTATATGGTTAGAAACACAGTGAGTTGGGGTATATGGTTAGAAACACAGCGGGTTGGTGTATATGGTTAGAAACACAGTGACCTGGTGTATATGGTTAGAAACACAGTGGGTTGGTGTATATGGTTAGAAACACAGTGACCTGGTGTATATGGTTAGAAACACAGTGAGTTGGTGTATATGGTTAGAAACACAGTGGGTTGGTGTATATGGTTAGAAACACAGTGAGTTGGTGTATATGGTTAGAAACACAGCGGGTTGGTGTATATGGTTAGAAACACAGTGAGTTGGTGTATATGGTTAGAAACACAGCGGGTTGGTGTATATGGTTAGAAACACAGTGAGTTGGGGTATATGGTTAGAAACACAGCGGGTTGGTGTATATGGTTAGAAACACAGTGGGTTGGTGTATATGGTTAGAAACACAGTGAGTTGGTGTATATGGTTAGAAACACAGCGGGTTGGTGTATATGGTTAGAAACACAGTGAGTTGGGGTACAAAGGCTTAGAAACGCTGTGAGTTGGGGTAGAAAGGCTTAGAAACACCATCCGTTGGGTAGATGAGGGCCTGGTGACGTCGGCTGGATTTGTATCATTTTAGCAGAGGAGAGGCCTCTTGCTCCCTGGTGTTTGTCACTCATCCAAGCCTGGTCTGATGTGAAAAACGTCTGTTCACTTGAGCTCAGCAACGGCTGATCCATGACAGTTAGAGGAGACCTGAAGGCCGCCTTGTCTTGGGGACCAGCACCGGCGTTCAGCCTTGTTTGGCTTCTCACAAAAGATCACCTATTCATGTGTCACTTTAGGGACAAAGTCCCCCCCACCCCCCCCAACACACCACACACACACCAACCTTCTCCTCCTTATCTTGTCATGCTAGCGCCTGGGAGAGAGGGAGGGAGGAGAGAGGAAAGTAAGGATTATGTCAGGCTGAAGCCATGTGGCCAGGTGGTGTGTACCCATGGTCATCGCTGTCATGGCGACAGCGTCGTCGCTGTCTCCAGGAGAGAGGACCGTAAAGAGCACTTACTGGAACAGGAAACACACAGAGCCCCTGGGCAACCAGAGTGAGCTGAATAATTAAAGACCACCAACAGGAAGTGTGGTCATCCCTGCGGAGACTCCCCTCACAACAGAGATGCTCTGATGTGTATTTAAATGCCGGGCTCTGCGTGTGCGTGTGTTGTTTTTGTGTGTGTGTGTTTGTGTGTGTTCAGTATGCAGGATTGCAAGTCTAGTAAAGCCAGATGTGGCCCCAGTACATGACATCTGTAGAAAGGGAAAATAGTTTTAACAAACACTAAATCTGTTAATGGCTAAAGTCTCAAATGTTGCTCTCCCTCTCTCTCTCTCTCTCTCTCTCTCTCTCTCTCTCTCTCTCTCTCTCTCTCTCTCTCTCTCTCTCTCAGCTTGTCCGTCGGGCTTCTTCAAGCCAACCCAAGGTGACGAGTCCTGTATGCAGTGTCCCATCAACAGCAGAACCACCAACGAGGGAGCCACCACCTGTGTGTGTCGGAACGGTTACTATCGCACAGACTCTGACCCCTTCCAGATGCCCTGCACAAGTATGTACAACAAGCACACCCAACGTCTGGCCAACCTTCTCCCCTTTCCACGTCTTACATATGCGTACACACACACACACACAAATGCATACAAACACACACACCAATGCAAACACACACAAACATACACCCACACGTACACACACAAATGCACACACGCACACATGAATGCAAAGACACACACAAACACACACACACACATGCACATTCACACATTAATCCAAGTCCACACACACTGAGGCATGCCCCTGCCCCATCCGTTGCAGAGGTTAGTAGGCCAGGGCGCTGCAGCTTTGTGGAGGCCCAGAGCCAGAGAATGGACCAAACCACGGCTCTCTCTTGTCATGCCAATGAAGCTGGTCTGATTTCAATTTGAATTTGTAGTTGACGGAGAGGCTGAGAGAAAGACAGAGAGGGGTTGGGGAAGAGAAAAGAGAGAGAAAAAGAGAGAGAGATAAAGAGGGACATTGAGAGCAGGAAAAAGGCGGCGAGGGAGGGAAAGAGAGAGATGCAGTTCATAGTTTGGTCTTGGTAGTGCAGAGTGAGGGAGTGTGCATAAGAGAGAGCAAAAGAGACAAGTGAGGGAGAGACAGAGAGCGAGGGAGAGAGAAAAAGAGAGAGAGCTCCTTTCAGCATCTTGGCTGTGTGTGTTTTTGTTCCTAACCCCTAGTGAAAGGGGGAGAGGAGGGGGAGAGGAGGAGGAGGAGGAGAGGAGGAGGAGAGGAAGATTTGAGCGCCTCCAACAAAGGAGATTTGCATAAGCCTGTCCCTGGGAGAGTAGCAGCTGAACTGAACGTGCAGCCCCAGCCCCAGCCTCAGCGCCACAGTCACGTCGCTGGGGTTCAACCCAGCCAGCCCAGCCCTGATTAGAGCTGGGAATGGGCCCATCTGAACAGGCTGGCAAACCCGAACAGGGGCCATTAGCCTCCCACCCCTTACCCCTCCTTCCATCCCTCCATCCTTGTGTGTGTGTGTCTGTGTGTGTGTGTGTGGTAAATGCTTGTCTCCATCCATGCCTCCCTCCCTCCTTCCATCCCTCCATTCCAGAGTTCAGAAGAGGACGACTGACACATTGGGGCCTCCATTGGGCTTGTCTCCAGCCCTGGAAGTCCCTTAATGGGAGCCAATTAAAAGGGCTCTAAATAAGTGATCAATTCAGTTTTAGAAGTTGGTGGGCGTCGTTTATCTCATTAGCCCTAGAGAGGGCATGCTGGGGAAACAGACACACATGCTTGTAAAAGATAAACACGCCTCTTTGTCTGTTTGCTTGGCCTGTCAGTCAAAACCAACGCTATGGGGCAGGTTTCCATCTATCAACCATGAGAAAGAGTCTCTCTCTCTCTCTGTTTCTCTCTCTCTCTCTTTCTCTCAAAATAGTTCCTAAATCTCTCTCTCCTTCTCCTCCCCCCCCCCCTCTCTCTCTATCTCTCTCTCTCTCTCTCTCTTGCGCTTTCTGGCAGTTGGTTCTGTGTGATTGAAAGTATATGATTCCCTGCAGATTTTAAGCAAACACATGTCACAAAGTCTATCTGTCTGTGTGTGTGTGTGCATGTGTGCATGCATGCATGTGTGTATGTATGTGTGTGTGCACAAACGAGTGTGTGCGCTCATGTGTGTGTGTGGGTGTGTGGTAAGTCTGCCTCTCTGGGGAAGAGGCCTTCTTGTTGCAGCATACCAGGCTGCCACCTCAGAAGGGCTGCAGTGTATTAGTGGTTAGACAGGAGGGTTACATGAGCAGAGCGGTTGAGCTCCTGGTATGCGTGTCCTCCACCATGTCAAGGACAGCAGAAACACTACCCCCACAGCATCACTAGAGAAACACTCTAACCAGCAGAGGCACTACCCCCACAGCATCACGAGAGAAACACTCTAACCAGCAGAAGCACTACCCCCACAGCATCACGAGAGAAACACTAACCAGCAGAAGCACTACCCCCACAGTATCACTAGAGAAACACTCTAACCAGCAGAAGCACTACCCCCACAGCATCACGAGAGAAACACTAACCAGCAGAAGCACTACCCCCACAGTATCACTAGAGAAACACTCTAACCAGCAGAAGCACTACCCCCACAGCATCACTAGAGAAACACTAACCAGCAGAAGCACTACCCCCACAGCATCACTAGAGAAACACTAACCAGCAGAAACACTACCCCCACAGCATCACTAGAGAAACACTCTAACCAGCAGAATCACTACCCCCACAGCATCACTAGAGAAACACTCTAACCAGCAGAAGCACTACCCCCCACAGCACCACAAGAGAAACACTAACCAGCAGAAACACTTCCCCCACAGCATCACCAGAGCAACACCAGAAACACTCAGAGAAGAGCACAGAGTGGAGAATGTGTAAATGTGCGTGTGTATCTGTGTGTACTGTAAAGCGTGTATATCAGTGTTGAACCATGTATGTCTCAATGTATAATCGTGTGAAAATATCTGTAACCTTAACCACATGTGTGCGTGTGTGCGTGTGTGTCACCCACAGCCGTGCCCTCGGCGCCCCAGACGGTGATCTCCAGTGTGAACGAGACGTCCCTGATGCTGGAGTGGATGCCTCCGCGCGAGTCTGGGGGCCGCGAGGACGTGGTCTTCAACATCATCTGCAAGAGCTGCGGCGGGGGCCGGGGCGGGTGCACGCGCTGCGGGGACAACGTCCAGTTTGTCCCCCGCCAGCTGGGCCTGACGGAGCCTCGCGTCTACATCAGCGACCTGCTCGCCCACACGCAGTACACCTTCGAGGTCCAGGCGGTCAACGGCGTGTCGGACCAGAGCCCCTACTCTCCGCAGTACGCCTCGGTCAACATCACCACCAACCAGGCTGGTGAGTGGATGGAGCGGCGCTATTGCGAGATCATGCGCACACATGTGTGTCTTTTATACACACACACGTGCATCGTTTGCACACACACACTTTCCGAGGCACATCCATATTTTTTGAGGCACACATTCACTCGTGTGTGGATGCCAACGCAATTTGGTGATGTCACCAAAGGGATGTGATGGCCCGTTGGCCCTGGCCATGTGACCTCATCATGAAACTCTAAAAGGACTGGACAGCAGTTATATATCTCTCTCTTTCCCTTTAATCTCTCCATCTATTTTTCTGTCTTTCTTTCCCTCCTCATACCTCTTCTCCTTTTCCCTCACCCCTCTTTCTCTCCCTACTGAGCAATCTTGATCTCTTTTTCTCAGGTTTCATCCTTTTCTCCGTTCCTCCTTCTCATCCTGTCTCCCCCCCATCCCTCTTGTCAGCCTTCATTGCTCAGTGATCGCAGGCCTGGCATGGGTGACCCTCCTCTCATTCTCCTACTCACTCAGCTCTTGTGCTACATTTTATACTTGTTAAGTGGTGAGACTTCAGACTGATGTATACATATTCCATGTACCAGCTACCTTGTAAATTGCCCTTACAACTGTAATGGGAACATTAGCCAGAGAGAAACAGTGTATTTCCACGGGGTTGTGACTTTTAATGGAAAACAGCTCCCTTTGGTGATTGCCCTAACTTTTTAATCTCGGGAATCTTCCAGAAACCTGCTTCAATCAGCCCCCCCCCCCCCCTCCATTCCGTTTTTGTCTCCTCTTTCTCTCTCTCTCTCTCTCTCTCTCTCTCTCTCTCTCTCTCTCTCTCTCTCTCTCTCTCTCTCTCTCTCTCTCTCTCTCTCTCTCTCTCTGTCTCTCTCTCCTCCCCTCCTCCCATTCTGACTACCTTTACATCCATGTGTCTTTTCCGTTGGGGCAATTGCGGTCAAACTCGTCGGCTCCTCGTCTTGTATTCACGCCGGCAGCGGCAGCATTGATTTGCTCTTTAATTGTCTCACTGAGACGCATCATTTGGCGAGCCAGCCGGGATCCCCGGACGCTGATGAGCTGGGAGGCAGGCCAAGGCAGTCCGGACCGGGCACGCTCTGTTGGAGCCGAGGCTTGTAGTCCCATTGGCACAGTACTGTACCGGGGCCGTCACCCCCCCAACGTCTGATTGTGTTGGGAGGTGGAGGGGAAGGAAAGGAAAGGAAGAGGAGGGAGGGGGAGGGAGGGTGAAGGGGGAGGTGTGTGTGAGAGGGAGAGAGAGAGAGAGAGAGAGAGAGAGAGAGAGAGAGAGAGAGAGAGAGAGAGAGAGAGAGAGAGGGTGTGGTGGGTGTGGGGTGTGGGTGAGGGAGGATAGGGGGGACAGGGAGGAGGAGGTGGGAGGGAGGGGGTGCAATCTTATAGAACGAGCCATGATGTCTGTGTCTCCCTCAACTTCCAGCACTGTTTGGAGTTTTGCTCTTGTTCGGTTCTTGCTGTTGTCAACCACGTGCTCCGAGGATAGAAAGTTTAAATAACCACAGTTTACAGTAAACAGGATTAGAAAAACTTTACAAAAGACGATCCGAAGAGGAACATTGTATGAATTTGACACACCTAGGAATGTGGACTAATTGGTACAACAGCGACAAACGTGACATACTTAGTTTGCATGTTGAGACACAACGTCCTGCTCCACAAAGCATCATCACTATACTCGGGGGCGGTGGGGGGGGGGAGGCGCCAAATCCTGTTCAAATGGAGGAGCTTTTATTCCTGGAACGTCCTCCTTATTGTCTGTTAGGATATGAGTCATCGGTGTGGCGGGTTAATGAGGGCCAGAGAGTGCAGTTAGGTGTTCTAATGAGCCTTCGCTTTCCCGGCTGGGTGACAAAAACGTCGGCCACCCCCCCATCCGTACCCCTCTGCCTCCACCACCATCCCCCTCAGTATGCCCCTCTCAGGGCGGAAATTGGGGGGCTCTGCACCCTCTCCAGTGAAGTGCCCGTCACATTGGATTAGGGGGGCGAGGGGCTCCTGTCGGAGGGAGCTGTGAAAGAGGGCGAACCCTGGCCTGGCCCACCTCTCCACCCCCCTTCCCACCACCTCCAGAGAGCAGGCCTGGTCTGGGGACAGAAGAGCCCAGTCACCCAGCGCCAGGCCCACAGCCCTGGGGTCATAGGGGCCCCGAGTCCCATAATTGCGTCTGGTTTGGGAGTCTTGGAGGTTACATAAACATCATGTCACCCCCAATTACCAGAGGCGGCTCTGTTCCTCTCCCTCCTATTACAGGGAGAGGCTGAGAGATGGAAAGAGGGAGAGAAGGAGAGAGAGAGAGTGCATGTTAGAAGTAGAGGAGGGGACAGGGAGGGTGGGGGAGAGAGCATGGACTAGGGAGGGGAAAAGAGAGGGGGAGAGAGGGAGGGGGAGTGCATGGTACAGGGCAAAGGGTAGAGAGGGAGGGAGAGAGCATGTGAGAGAGAAAGTGGAACCAAAAAAAGATAAAAGAGAGAAGAGGAAAAACATGTTACTGACAGAGAGTGAAACAGAGAGAGAAAAAAAACGGTCAGTGAAAAACAAAGAGAGAGTGTGTGAGTTTCTCTATGTGTGTGTGTGTGTGTGTGTGTGCTTGAGTTGCGTGCTAATCCGTCCCATTTCAAACCTATCTGTAGGGTGGTGGGCTTTACCAAGAAGGAATGCCATAAATAAATGAATTTGAAGTGACTGGCGTGAAAACGGCTCTCTGGTGAAATGCTGCCCTACACTTCTGATGATGGGGAAGAGGAGGTGTGTGTGTGTGTGTCTGTGTGTGTGTTAGGGATTTTGAGGTGAACGCTCTTTTCAACCAGCCCCCAATTCAAACACTCTCCCACACACATGCACTAACATGTAAAGGCATGCATGCATGTTCACACACATTACACATATGATACACACGCATGCTGACACACTTACATAAAAACACTCACACATTCAGGCACGCACAAGCACCTGTCCAGACATGCACACACACACAGACACACACACACACAGACACACACACACACACACACACACACACACACACTACACTCTTCTGCAGCATGACCTTCCATCTCTCCCAGCCTCACCAGCCTCTGCTCTCTATCTGGCCCCACAGAGAGGCTGCTAACGTCCACAGCCCAGTGCCTTGCCTTCATAAGTGGGCCTACTCACCGTAATTACATTCCGTGCTGTCTCATAAAACTGAAGCTTACAGTAAGCTGCGAGAAGTCCCGCTTGTTTAATGAGGATCCGTCTGATTCATGCACACACGTCCTCTCCTGTGGAAAGTGTTGTGTTTTGGGTCCCTTTAGGTGCTCATAATGGTGAGTCACTACCAAATCTCCCTGCTAGCCCACAGCTTTTGCTCTATCTATTAAATACCATTCTTTCACAGGGGGTTTGTGTCATTTCTCGTTTATGAAGTATGGAAGGAGGGAAGGGGGAGGGGAAGAGTTAGAGAGAGAAAGAGAGAGAGAAAGGTAGAGGGTGAAAAGGAAAGAGAACGAGATGGAGAGAGAGAGAGAGAGAGAGAGAGAGAGAGAGAGAGAGCGAGAGGAAGATAGAATGGGAGGGACAGTGATAGATGGGGGTAAGGAAAGGTTGTATGATGATGGAGCATGTGTTTGGAGAGATAAAGAGCCTGGAGGCGGAGCAATGAGAGGAGCTGGAGTGGCAGACGGATGAAGCAGGGAGGACAACATTCTCCAGGAGAGGCCGATTCACCATCTCCACCTCATCCCTTCATCCCTTCATCCCTCCATCGGAAGGATGTACCTCATTCCTTCATTACTTCACTTTTTTTATCCTCTTATCGCCTCATTTCCTCATACCCTCACATTCTCATCCTCTCTGCTGGAGGGATGGAGGGTGAGAAATACTCCAACAATGCCTTCTGGACCAGAAACACCATGTTTCATTAAGGCTGTCGAGTCTGGTTTGAAGTAGTGCACACACTGTCAGTTTAACAAGCTGCCCCCCCCCCCCCCCCCATTCACACGGGCAAATTCTTGTGGATCCCGTAGACGACACCACTGTGCGGATCCAAGGGCTGCCCTTTGAGGCGACGCAGAGAGGAGAAACACACAAGCGGAGTGTGTGTGTGTATGTGTGGGGTGGTGGGGGGGAGGCTTTTGCACGGATGCAGACACAAAGCCTAGCCTTTACTGTTCTCCTTTCCTCTCAAGCCTTCCAGCTTAATGATTAATGAGGGTTAATCATTCATAACCGGCCTCCTACTCCATCTCGCTCTCTTCCTCTTTCGCCCTCCCTCACCTTTCTCTCCCCCCTTTCTCTTTGTCTTTCTGTCTCTTTCTCCTACTTTCTTCTTCCTCCTTCTCTCTCCTCTCTGTCACTCTCTCTTTCTCCTCTCTCACCATCTCTTTCCATCTCTCTCTCTCTCTCTCTCTCTCCCTACCATGTCCTACAGTCATCATAGAGACAGGGTGAAATGTTTAAATGTTTGCTTAGACTACCTCTCCCACGGAGGATTCATCACAGACCTCACTGACAGCTCAGTGGCCTGAGCCCTGACACACACACACACACAATCACTCACATCCACACACAAACACCCACCCACACACACATCCACACACCCCGCACCAGAGCTGTCAAAAAGGGAGTGTTAAATACATGGCTTTTGATAAGTGATTACCTGGCTGGAAATGACTGTTGTCACCTTGTCAATCAGGTGACAGTTACTGACTGCTATCACCTTGTCAGTCAGGTTGACTGTTCCACGCCTGACAGGAAAACATTTTCCTTCTCACCAGTCCAAAGCTGCCTCGAGCTCTGGTTCACAGGCAGCCCCTCTCCTGGAGGCCTGTTGATTGCAGTCTTCAAGACATCCTGTCCATAGAGGATCAAGGCTGAAAGGAGCACCTACTCTGTGTGTCAGCCTCTCCTCAACCACAATGCGTGTGTGTGTGTGTGTCATCCTCCCCTCATCCACTGGAGGAGGGTGGAGGGGGGAAAGTGGAGGCGGGGGAGGGCGGAGGGAGTGGATTGTGACGGCGGGGTTAGTGGCTTCTTATAAGGTGTGCTGTGTCCGGCTAAGGACCCCCGTCCATCACGCCATGGCCAGGACTGCTAATGGGCTGCTCCACCTCCAAATGACGGCCAGGAGATTTATGACTTCATGATGCCTCTGATTGGCTGAGCTGAGGTGTGAGTGGACCACCTGGGATTCTGCGAGGGAGAGTGTGTGAGGGAGAGTGTGTATGAGAATGTGTGAGGGAGAAGGTGCGAATGAGAACGTGTCAGAAGAGTGTGTGTGGGAGAGTGTGTGCATTCCAGCAACAACATGCAAAGGTGCAAGCTGTTTACGTTGCCTCAGTGCTGCCTCAGTGCTGATAGTGTGTCCAGCAGACTGAGAGATAGAGAGACACAGAGAGAGACAGAGAGAGAGAGAGAGAGAGAGAGAGAGAGAGAGAGAGAGAGAGAGAGAGAGAGAGAGAGAGAGAGAGAGAGAGAGAGAGAGAGAGAGAGAGAGAGAGAGAGAGAGAGAAAGATAGAGAGAGAGAGAGAGAGAGAGAGAGAGAGAGAGAGTGTGGTGGGTGGGTGGGGGTGTGGGGTGAGAGAGAGAGAGAGA
Source organism: Hypomesus nipponensis (assembly GCF_054491055.1). NCBI lineage: Eukaryota > Metazoa > Chordata > Actinopteri > Osmeriformes > Osmeridae > Hypomesus > Hypomesus nipponensis. The sequence continues at coordinate 14,079,465 of NC_140369.1, forward strand.
GAGAGAGAGAGAGAGAGAGAGAGAGAGAGAGAGAGAGAGAGAGAGAGAGAGAGAGACATACACCAAGAATGGGATGATGTCCATTAGTGTACCAGGGTGTGACAGTGACAGAAGGCGGCTGGGAGGACACATATGGAAGCTGCAATTGTGGGGGAGACAGGCAGACAGGCAGGAGGCAGACAAGCAGCCAGTTAGACAGACAGTCAGACAGGCACCCAGTCAGTCAGCCAGTCAACCAGCCACCCAGCCAGTTACCCACCCAGCCAGCCAGTCAGTACAGCATTCTCCCACACATCCCCCATGCTGTGACAGGCAGCCAGTGCAGAGCAAACTGACACCATGTGTTTAGGTATGCAAACCCCTGCTCTGCCTGTAGGCCTCCATGACTTTACATGACCTATGCATAAAATATGCATTTCATTACTTTCTCTCCTGCAATAATTACCCTTTATTAAGCCGGCCATGTTCACATGGTTATGTCAATGGACTCTCAGACTGACTGTTCGAACTGTTATACCAGGGACTAATCAGTACCATAATTGATGAGTTCACAGTCAAGACACACGCATCATACTGGCTGTAGAACATGTCGTTCTTTATTGCACAGACTCTGTCTTTACTGAACCCTTACTGTAAACCAGTGTGAACATTTTGAGAGCTTCAAGTGGGGTTCAAAGATTAAGACCTTATGGTCCACTGAGCTGTGAAAAGGGCCATATATTAAACGTGGAACTGTTTTTGCCCGAATGACCCTCGATTCATGGTGAAATGCGTAATTGCTTGAATGCAGTCATGTATTCACTGTTACCCTATGTGTGGTTGTGGACAGGGAGTGAAACATACAATCATGCTAGGTCACAACATATGCAACCCCACTGTTTTATATGAATATTCAGAATGTTTAACTCTAAACACAAGTATGTGTTGCCTCACTTTAACTGTGCTTAAACCATGAAAATGTAAAATTAGTCTTGGTTTAAGGGGTGTAAACAAAAATCACCAAATATCAGTCATACGCTTTTGGATACGAGTATCTCCTTCCACACTAGTTTACAATTAGGTAGAATAGACTAGAAAGCAGGAAAGTTTGCATTCACACATACTTACACGCATACACACAGACAAACACACACACACACATACACACTCCCTCCACCATCCTTGTTTCCTCCTCACCTCTCTCCTCAAAGCTATCTGAAGTAGTTGAGATATCCGAGAGATGCTCTTTGAAATATTGATGGGATGTATTTCTGGCTGCTCTTATTGTCCTGCTTTGATTACATGTGAAATTGCCTCCTCTTCTATCGTTGTAGCCAGTTAACTGGAATGAGTGCTTTCATGTTCCTCCTCAGGCCACGGAACAACAGTCTGCTCTAAGCATATTCACTATGGAGGGCTGTGGGATCATAGTAAACACAATTACTAGTAATTCTCTCTCTCTCTCTCTCTCTCTCTCTCTCTCTCTCTCTCTCTCTCTCTCTCTCTCTCTCTCCGCTCTCTCTCTGTGCCTGTCTTTCTTTTTTTTTACTTCTATTTCTCTCTCATTGTATCCATCTATTTCAGTCTTTTCTCGTCCTTTTCTCAAACGCTCTCTATTCTTCCCTCAAACGTTTTCTCTCTTTACCTGTTTCTCCATTTTTCTCCGTTTTTTTCTGGTCTGTCACGCTTTCTATCTCCTAACACAAACACACACCCATACCCACACATACACACAAGAAGAAGGAATGAAATGACAATATTGACACATGATCAGGCACCTTTCCCGGAACCGCAGAGGGAACAAAGCCTCCATTGTCCACCGATCTACCCTACCGATCCCTCCCTGAGTGCCACTCCTCATCCCCAACCTCGATCACGTCTGCCTGTACGTCCACATGTGTCACGGCCGTTGATAAGGTATAAGAGCATGCCTGAGGGGGGAGGGGTTGCCGGGGCGGTGGGTGGGTGTGGTTCTGAGGTACACCCTCATAGCCCAGGGGTTCCATCTTGTTGCCGACGCCGGTCGACGGTTGAGTTGTCGCCAGCCCAAGTGGTGGCCAATCAGGGCCTAGAGGTGGAGATAGCATCTGTCCAATGACAGCGCCTGAGACAGACATGTGACGGCCTAGCAGAACCCAGCCGCTCCTCTCTCCTTAGCTCAGGCAGAGAGAGGAAGCAGGAGCCAGGGTCTGCACTGTGTTCAGGGACGCCTCAAGCTCTCCAAGGCCAAGCCTAGGTGGGAGGAACCAGGTATCTTCCAGGGTTCACGCACCGATTCCCTTGACCTCAAATCCAAACCAAAACATCCCCACCACCCTCCCAGTACACACACACGAACACACAACCTCTTCCTCCCCTCTCTGTTGTGGATCTCTAGGTTAAGTTCTGCTCTAGGCTTGATGCGCTCACTCCAAACCTCACCTCCCGTAAACATCTGAAAACTTTCTCAAGCCCCTGGAGTGGCTATTTTAGAATTAGCTTATGGTGTGTATACGAGTGCATGAAGGCCCCCGGTCTTTTCCAGTGCATCTGGTTTAAAGCTTGATGAACTCAAATCTCGCTTGTGTAGCTTTACTGCGTAGGAAAGTCTTTGGAGACACGAAAAAAGAAAAAAAAAAAAAAAAAACTCTGCAATCCATCGCAGATGGGGGAGGGGGGGGAAGCAGGGCGTGTTGCCAGCGTGCCGAAAGTACATGCACATAACAGCCTCTCCCTCGGCTAGCTCTGGAAGCGGCGTGCGGCGCTGCTCGTAAACGCAAGAGCTCCAGCCGAGGGAGCGTTGCAGCGGCAGCAGCCCGGTCAGGAGGTCTCCTGCCTGGGGGAGGAACAGCTGCTGGGGGGCCTCTCTGGGAGACGATACCATGGGGGAAAGTTTTCTCTTTTTTTTCCTCTCCTTTTTTTTTACGGCGAAAGGGGAACGGGATTTACGAGCCCTGACCCGCTGTCTCTCGCTCTCTCTCTCTCAAAACGCGTTCTTTAGCTCGCCACGGACACGCATACACTTTGTCTTGCGAACACACAAACACTCTCCCCTAATCTCTCTCTCTTTCTCTTTCTCACACACACACATACCACTCTCTCCAAATCATAGCTTAGGTCTCTCTTCTCCACAACCCCAAATCAAATCAGAGCCACATGGTCGTTGAGCACCCTTCATATTGGGTAGTCAGTAAGAATCAAACAAAGTTTTAAATCCTAAGTCTGTCTCTTCCCAGATCTGAATAGCCAGTATTGACGTTGGCCAGTTTGACTGTCTTCTCTCTGAGCAGCTAAAGAGGGTTTATACAAGGGGACAGGGAGCTTTAGTAGGGTGATGGAAATCAACCGAGGTGACATGGTCTCTCTCTCCCTCTATCTCTCTCTCTGTCTCTCTATCTCTCTCTTTTCTCTTTCTCTCTCTCTCACCCCAACCACAATAGAGAAGCCAATGTCTATCCATACCACAACTATGATGACTATCATTACTGTCCCTCCATTCTCCATCCTCTCCTCCATCCCTCCTCGATCCTTTCCTTCCTTGCCTTTCTCCCTTGCCTCCATCTTTTATATTCTTGTCTGCAGCATGTCACACAGAGGCTGGAGATCCAGCTGAGCCCAGAGGTCCTGAGTCTCTCCCCAGGGATGGTGTCTCGAGGCTGGGCACAGGACCCCTCCCTTGTCCCTTGTCCCCTGCCCCCTAGCCTTCCAGCCCACCCTGTCCCCATGCCCGCTGTCCCTATGCCCCTCTGTTATCCCCCCCCCCCCTCCAACAGCTTGGTCTCAATCCAGCACCTCTCTCTGTGGGGATACCCATCATGCACAGATGGGAGGCCCAATCAATAGAGCTAGCTGAAAGGAGAGCAGCATTCTTGAGGGAGGAGGAAGGAGCGAGGGGGGTGAGGAGAGGAGGTAGAACAGAGAGGAGAGTGGTGGGAGGGAGAGGTGGGAGAAGGCACAGCCCACCAAACGAGTGTAGCAGCATTGAGGTGAACAATAACAGCACAGAGATATTTACTTACAGACTGGAGAGAGTGAGAGAGAGAGAGAGAGAGAGAGAGAGAGAGAGAGAGAGAGAGAGAGAGAGAGAGAGAGAGAGAGAGAGAGATAGATAGAGAGAGACCGAGAGAGAGAGAGACCGAGAGAGAGAGAGAGAGAGAGAGAGAGAGAGAGAGACCGAGAACGTGAAAGAGATACATCATGTGTGTCTCACCGGATTTCTGCTCTGCGTTTTGTGGGATCACGGCCCATTAAATCAGCATGGATTCAAATGAGTGGAAAGAACTCTGTAAAGGCCACGTTTGATTGATTGGGGAAGTCGCTTGGTGTTCAAACACAACAGTAAAACTTGTATTGGGATGTTGCACAAAAATATAGATGCTTCTGGACCAAAGCCAGAGTATCATGCTGGAACACACTCTAAATCCCCTGTCTGTTCTATCAGAGGCAGGCCTGGTTCCAATGCCAAGAGGTGAGCTCAACTCTGAGACAGCCAGAGAGCCCTGTTCCCCAGCCTATGAGATTAAAGCAGCACTTGCTTGGGCTCTGTATTTGGAGCCTCACTTAGATATTCACACACACACATACTTTACACACACTCATGTGCACACGCACGCACACATAGACACACATACAAAAAAAACACACTCGTACACACACATACACAGACACAATGCAGCATTGATTCTCTAAGAATTCAAAGCAAAACCATATTAGCGGCTCACACCCTTCTCCAGCTGGATGTGCTGTTGTAACAATCAAAAAGAAAACAAAGACAATTGTATTTGATAAGTTACAGTACAGGATAAGTTTAATTAGTTCAGTGAAAAGCATACTCCCCAAAAAAAGGAAATTCAAGACCACCACAACCCTAATTGTATTGATGCACAAACAAGGTGTTTAGTGATGTATGTGGCTGAAAGGACAGTGTGTGTACAAACATGAACCCTTCCTGGCGAGACAGTGAGAGAAGATACTGATGTCTGTCCTGAGCATGTCTTGACTGGTGGACTCTCTCAGAGCCGCAGCCTTCGCCAGTGAACGGTGACACACCTCAGACCAGAGATAAATGAGCCTCTTGTCTCCAGTGAAACACGGCAATCATTCATAAAGATGGAATGCTCCCTGACTGGAATATTCAATTAGCTGAGATTATGACCTGCTCAGAGCAAGGTCTCTCCTGGATCGTAACAGTAGGGCGCACACAACCTGACGCAACCTGACGGAGATAAACAATATAGGTTATACAATATATAATCCAGGTTCAGACATTTCTTCCCCACCGGAACAGAAGCAGTTTTTTTTTCTCCGATCGGCGCGGTGTGTGTTGATTTTTCGACACGGACGTCTCACCTGTCACCACGCCCGGGTGACGTTCCTCGGGAAACTGCCGTTATTCGGTTCTACCAGCTCTGAAGCTGGCAAGGGTCCATCCCTGTCACCCCATCCCACTATCACCTTACAGGGCAAACGTCTCGTTCCAGGGAGATGGTTAGCACGCCGCAGAGCGCCTTCAGCGCTCCAGAACACGTTTGCACATCCGTAATGGGATAGTCGTGGGACGAACTGCCGACGGCTGGCTGCCTTATTAGGCTGTCTTGTGACCGCAAACGCAGCCAATGGGACAGGAGACAGAAAAGGAGAGGAGCTCCTCCGATGGAAGCCCACACTGCATATACAGTAGGGGAGAGACACGTTGAGCCTGTGCTCTCTGCAAGACTACAGCACCACTGGTTGAGGATGGAGCCAAGGGCTGCTATTCATTATCTGTTGGCACATTTATATTGAAGAGTATATACAGTGTCCGGAGACAGAGTCTTCTGGCCCCTGTCTGTTTACATGGTGTCCCATGATTAGTGTTCCCAGATGGGAGCTACTGTTGGAGGGGGGGTGGGGTGGGGGTTGTGTGTCGGAGGGGGTCAGGCGAGGCGAGACCGGCCTGCCAGCCCAGTCAGAATGAATAGGCCATAAACTCCTCTCTGCATCACGACTAGCCCGGCCTCACCACCTCTCCAGAGAGCTGTATCCTCTGCTGGTACATTGCAATCCAGAACGGAACACAAGGAAAAGTTCTATAAAACAAAAAACGGGGACTCCAATTAAAGGCTTGTGTGTCTGTTTTAGCTACTTGAACGACAACAGAGGAAATGAACGGTGGAGTTACGAGGGGAGATGTTAAAAACCGCACGGTTCGCCACACGCTGCTTCAGATTTCTCGATAATGGCGGGCGGGGCTCGGGCTCTTTTCCTTTGGAGGATTTTCCATGGAAAGCACGTGGCTGTGGAGAGGCCTCTGCCTGTAGGGCCCTGGGGAGCCACTAGGCTCCGGGCCGAGGGCCTGGACTGAGGACCATGGGGCCAGCAGGGATGGGGGCCTTCCTTTCAGAGAATGTGGAGAGTTCCTGCCTTTGCCTTTGACTCGATTAAAGAAGCAAGGCTAACCTCAGGCACCCAACCCCACCCACTCATTCAGCTTCATCTTTTATGACCACACAAGCATTGGAGGCCTTGGCTTACTGCTACTTAGTAAACGCCGCACAACGGTTTAAAATAAACACTGTCATTCCCAGAATTTGTTCTCCGTGACCATGTGTCTTGTCCCAACGCTTCCAGAGTGTTTGCTGGCGTGAATTAAGTTGTCATCCACAAGACAGATGCATAAATGCCCAGACCTCGGGGACTAAATTAGACAGTAAAAACAGAAAAGGGTATAATAAACACAATAAAATGACAGTGGCGTATGACATATCTGTGGTTCTGGCAATAGGCAGTGCAGCCTAGATTATAAGCTAGTCCTGCTCCACAGAAGGGGGATATAACATGTGGCCAGGCTAGAGTAGTCAAGCTAGAGCAGGCAGGACAAAGTAGTCAATCCAGACCAGGCTGGATAAAGTAGTCAAGCCAGACCAGGCAGGACAAAGTAGTCAATCCAGACCAGGCAGGATAAAGTAGTCAAGCCAGACCAGGCAGGCCAGAGTAGTCAAGCCAGAGTAGTCAGACCAGAACTGCCAGCCCAGAGTAGTCCAGCCAGATCTGGAGAGCTCGAGCAGGCAGTCCAGGTGGGTGATCTCCCACCAGACAGACAGACGGTAGACTCCTCAGAGTCGGTGTGTGGCGTGGACAGTGTGGATGCATGACAGCTGTGACACAGGCTGGAAAGTCCCAGGAGTCTTCTGCCTCCGAGCTGGAGCCAGTGTTGCGACTTGTCGGCATGGGCTACATGTCTGGTCATGAGACTGGGGGCCGTCAGAGAGCACACAGTCTGAATGTGGCCTGATATAAACATCTCTGTTCAGGCTGGATCACAGTCATGCTCCATGGACACTATCACTGTGGTTCTGGGAATCCCTGATTCTGCACACTATGAGATACAGTACTTATCTTAATGAGTGAAAGTGGAGGTGGAATGTGGTCTAATCTAATATGCCATGCTCTCTCTCTCTCTCTCTCTCTCTCTCTCTCTCTCTCTCTCTCTCTCTCTCTCTCTCTCTCTCTCTCTCTCTCTCTCTCTCTCTCCCCCCCCGCTTTCTTGCTTCTCTCTCCCCAACTGCTCTCTCCACCTCCTCTCTCTCCTCTCTCTCTCTCTCTCTCTCTCTCTCTCTCTCTCTCTCTCTCTCTCTCTCTCTCTCTCTCTCTCTCTCTCTCTCTCTCTCTCTCTCTGTCCCCCTTTCCCTCCCTTTTCTCTCTCCAGCTCCTTCCACAGTGTCCATCATGCACCAAGTCAGTCGTACTGTGGACAGCATCACCCTCTCCTGGTCCCAGCCAGACCAGCCTAATGGGGTCATCCTGGACTATGAGCTGCAGTACTATGAGAAGGTATTCATCTTTTCACAGCAAACACTAGTGTCTGGCCCACACCCTCTCTGCAGAACACAATGGATATTTACTGGACACGGATGCTGTGTGTGCACACACCTTCACACACACATGCACACACACACACACACACACACATGACACGTACACACACACACACACACACACACACATGCAGTACACACATGCACACACACGGACACTTATCCTCTTGAAATTTTCCTGAAGATATCAAAGACTCCAGGCTTTCATCTCCGTCTGCCAAGAAGACGTTCTGATCTCACCTGCTAAACCAAAGCCTGATCATCTCCTCCCGAGTCTCCCGTTCAGACAAACACCTCGTTCCGGCTGCCTGGCAGACTCCCATCATGTCCACAGAGAACGTGTTCGGCAGCACATCAAAAGCGAGCTCAGAACTTCTGCTCTTTCTCTGTCAATCTCGATCTCCATCCGTCCAGTGTTAGCAGGCAGAGCCCTGGACCCACAGCGGGCCCTTGAAGGACTCCACTCAGTGCTGTGACAAAGCTGTGGGTTTATCATTGGGGTGCTAATGATTACAAAAACGTTTAAACATATTCATAGACCTTAGGTCCAAATACAATATATATATATATATATATATATATATAATACACCGGCGCAGATACTAGCATGAACATACAAACTTAGTCACATTTGTGCTCATAAACACTTGCACAAACATGCACGCACACACAAACTCACACACAAACATACACACACATAAAAATAGACAAACACAAGAAACAGCAACAACTGATGAATTCTCCTCAGAGTGCGGGCGCTGCTCCACTTCCTGGCATCGTTCCTTTCCCTCCTGCCCGGCTGGAGCAGAGAGCTGTCAAAACAGTTGTCTCAGCCCCCGCCGTGCGTCTGAAGTGTGCGCTGAGAGATGGGTAGAAGAGAGCAGCCTCCCTTCTCTGTCTCCTCCATCAGACCTGTCAGCCGGGGCGGAGAGGAAGAGGATGGCTGTCTGGGAACAGACACAGGGCCTGGATCTGTCACAAGCTCCCAGCTCTGTTCTCACACCAGTCTGACTCGTTTGAGGCAGCCTGTCGTCTAGCCGGCTGTTTCACTTCTGAAGGAAGAGAGTCACGTGTCTGTAATGTGGCTGGTTTTGAGTTTGAACGGATCTCGGATTGCTTTGCCTGACCTTCTCTAACTTTAACCTTACGTCACCTAACTTCACTATAGCCTGAGTTGAACCTAACTTGACAAAACGTTAACCTTATCCCGAACTAACCTATCCATAACCTTACTTGCCCCACTTACAGTAACATGAAACTCAACTTCACATAACTTTACTTCCACAAACATCACATCCTATAACCAAACTTCACCCAACCTTCCATAATCCTACCTGACCTAACCTCACCTTGACTTACACCTCAACCACAACTGGACCTGATGTCTCCCTGCGTCCCTCCCCAGGACCAGTCGGAGTATAACTCCACCACCATCCGGAGCCAGACCAACACAGTGGTGGCCCGGGGACTCAAGCCCGGGGGCATCTACGTGTTCCAGGTGCGGGCACGCACCGTGGCAGGGTTCGGACGCTACAGCGGCAAGCTCTACTTCCAGACCATGACGGAAGGTGAGGAGGGGGGAGGGGTGTGTGGTGGTGGTGGGGGTGGGGGTGGGCGGGGCGGGGGGGGGGCTTTCACACTGACAGCAGCAGCAAGGATATGGGGGAGGGGTTTGTGTGTGTGTGAGTGTGTGTGAGTGTGTGTGTGTGGGGGGGGGGATTGCTAGTCCCTGCCAGGTCATCAGCATATCCCCTCCATGGCCCGTAAGCACAGCACGGACCATCACTCACCTTCCCCCAGACACAGGCGACCCTCTGTTTTCACCATATCTCTACATCTGTCCAGGACTTTTTCATTTCATCCCATGCAGTAAGACCTTACTCACACACACAAACTCGTTGACATTTGGAATTTGAGGCCGAGTCATCAGCCCTGGCAGTAGCATGAGTCATGGACGAGTTTGGACTCAACTGATCCCCATAGACGGACTCTGCTGTCTCGACTATAAGCAGCTAGCGATGCTAACGTCCCCGTGCATCTATCTCTGTACTGTCCATAATCCAATTACACTCAGAGCTGGGGGCTAGCATTAGCATTAGTATCCCCACATACACTCTTCTATGTCAGCCTGGGATTGAGATGTGGGATTTTTTTGGGACCTTTAGGTGGATGTTTGGACCTGGTTCATGTTGGGTCTCCAGGACTGTGTCTGCTCTCAGATGGGCCTCCCTGTTTTTGGCTGCAGACCACAGGACAGGGTCTGGGTCTCACCCAAACATGCACCCACCTCCCTCCCTTCTGGCCTCCGTCTCTATCAGCCACCTCCCTCTCTTCCTCTCTGCTCTGCCTTCATCCCTCCTTCCTTTCTGCCTTCCATCCTTACCTCCCTTTTTCTCTCCCTTTCATTCTCCGTTCCCGGTTCCTTCCTGCCTCTCTCCTCTCTCCCTCCCTCTCTCTCTCCCTCCCTGCCTCCCTCCCTGCCTCCCTCCCTCCCTGCCTCCCTCCCTCCCTCCCTCCCTCCCTCCCTCCCTGCCTCCCTCCCTCCCTCCCTCCCTCCCTGCCTCCCTCCCAGCCTCCCTCCCACACACCATGCTCTCAGTGCCAGATGACTGACCGTATCCTTGGCATCTGAGCGTGCTCCGTGGGCTGCGGAGGGACGTCCCCACTGCCAGCCAGGCAGGATGCCCATTGGTGCCCCCAGCCGTCTGTCTGTGTGTCTGTGTGTCTGTCACCCCCTGCTCCCTCCATATGCACCGGCTCTCTGCCTGCCCATATGTTTCTGTAGGCGGAGACTAACTCAGTGTGTGTGTGTGTGTGCGCTTGTGTTTGTGTCTGAATGGTATATGTGTGTGTATGTCTGTGCCTGTGTGTGTGTGTGTGTGTGTGCGTGTGTGTGTGTGCTTGTGTGTGTGTCCACAGAGGAGTACAACACCAGTATCCAGGAGAAGCTTCCACTCATCATAGGCTCTGCGGCGGCCGGCCTGGTCTTCCTCATTGCCGTGGTGGTCATCATCATCGTCTGCAACCGGTCAGTCTGTCCTGCTCCATGACCACAGCCAATCACAGCACCCTGCCTGCCAGCACCACGCCCACACAGCCAATCAGACATTGTCTGTATGCCAGTCAGCTAGCCAGCCAGCTAGCTATCCAGCCATACAGTCAGCCAGCCAGCCTGCCGGCCAGCCAGCTTATGTAGACACTTATCCGCTTAAGTGATTGTTGTTTCTACCCTACTTCATTAGTGTATTTTTACAATATCCTGTGGCTTGTTAAAGGTACGGTTTATAGTCTGGCTTTCTGTAGTTGTGGGTCATTAGGTGGCTGGGGAGCTGTATGTGGGTGTATGTGTTTGTGTGTGTGTGTGTCGAGGCGTGTCTTGGTATGTGTGTGTGTGTGTGTGTGTCTAGATATATGTGTGTCTGTGCCTATGTGCATGTCTGTGCTTGTGTGTATTTCTGTATATATATGTGTGTGTGTGTGTGTCCATGGCAAGGGGTGCTGGGTCTGGTGCTTGTCCCCCTCCCTCCTCCTGGCCAGAGCTATAGCTCTTTGTCTTTCTTCCCAGGAGGCGTGGCTTCGACAGGGCCGACTCGGAGTACACGGACAAGCTGCAGCACTATACCAGCGGCCACAGTGAGTACACAAACCTAGCCCTACCCCCCTCACCTCCCTCCCCCCTTACCTCCCTCCCCCCCTCACCTTGCTCTCCATCGACACTAGCAGCCACAGTGAGTACACACAACAAGCCCTCCCCCCCTCACCTCCCTCCCCCCTTACCTCCCTCCCTCCCCCCTCACCTCCCTCACCCCCTCACCTCACCTCCCCCCTCCCACCCCCCACCTCCCTCTCCATCGACACTAGCAGCGGTACTCTCTACAGTGAGTGCATACACCTAGGCCTCCCTCATTTACCTCCCTCCCTACCTTCCTACCCCCCTCTCCCTTACCTCCTTCCCCCTCCATCAACACCAGCAGCCATAGTGAGTACACACACCTAGCCTTCCCTCATCAATCCCTTATCTCTCTCTCTCTCTCTCTCTCTCTCTCCCTCCATCTATTTCTCCAAGCCTCTTTCCCTCTCTGTCTTTGTCTCCCTCTTTCTCTCTTTCCCTCCCTTTCTCTCTCTCTTTCTCTCTACCCCCAGCCTCTCCCTCGCCCATACCACCCCCACCACACACACCTGTCTCCATGGTGACAGCCTCACACAGACATGGCTAGTATTCAACCCAACGCTTCCTCTCACTCACACACCTGTCTCCATGGCTACCACCTTCATCTCCATGCCACTCTGTGTCCTTGGCTCTCACCCAGCCTACCAGGACTGCCTCCCTCCTTCCACCCCCTCCACTTCCCCCCTCCCTTTCTCCCTCCCCTTGCTCCCTCCCTCTCTCCCTCCCTTCAACCCCTCCCTCTTTTCTCCTTCCTTCCTATTTTCTTCTTCCTTCTTCTTTTCTCCTTCCTTCCTTCCTTCCTTCCTTCCTTCCTTCCTTCCTTCCTTCCTTCCTTCCTTCCTTCCTTCCTTCCTTCCTTCCTTCCTTCCCCTCTCCCTCCTTCCCTCCCTCATTCCCTCCCTCCCTTCTGTCCTCCATCCTCCTCCCTCCCTCCCCCCCCCCTTTCTCTCTACATCCCTCCCTCCATCTCTCCCTCTTTCCCTTCCACATACCCTCCCTCTCCCCCCTCCCTCCCCTTGTTTCTCCCCAGTAGTACCCTCTGTATGCCTGTATTTCCCCATCATAGCCTGTGTTCAGCAGAGTGTTCAGTGCATTGCCTCATTTTACAGTCAGCTAATTCCATTGTTGTGGAAACGGCTTCTGACTCTCCCTCCCTGTTAATGCCATTAACATGCTAATGTTGAACAAGTCCTTTAGCTGTGTTGAGAACTCGAAGGGGAGGACCCTGAAGGAATTATGAATGACTGTGTTGCCGTCCAAGGAAGCTTGGCGTGGACTGTAATATGTAGACCAGAGCAGTTGAATAAACCTCCAGGACGCAGCAACGGATCATTTAAAGTAGTTGGCTCGCGCTCGTTTTTAGAGATTATAGGTTTATCGTTCTCTGCTCACTGACACTGTTCGTCTTAAATCATTTGAACCAACAATCTTCATCTGCAGTCAAATGCTTTAGCACTGAGATATACCCATCCCAGTTTGTGTTCATTATATACATAGTAAATGTACTGCCAGGGATTTTTTTCTCAATTTATTTATTTACTGTATTTCGCTCCCTGTTTACCTTTTTTCCCCAACTGCAACTGAGACAGCTTTCCCTCTTGTAATCTGTCCAATCAGATTACAGCAAACTGTGTATTTACTGGAATAATTTCCATCAACAGTATTTCACCCAGAAGATTAGCCCGTTTCACAGCAATTAGGAGGTTTCCATCGTGTGTGTGTGTGTGTGAGAAAGAGAGAGAGAGAGAGACAGAGAGAGAGAGAGAGAGAGACAGAGAGAGAGAGAGAGAAAGAGAGAGAAGTGTGGTCTTGTTTAATTTACCCTTGTTGGGGCCGAGAAGCCAATTAAGGTAAAATGACATTGTGCAGAAATGTTCGTGAGCACCACAACGTCAAGTCTTATTTCTAGGTGTTTTCTGGGGGTTATGGTTAGAGTTAGAGTTAGTGTAAGGGTAAGAATTTTTTTATTTTATTTGTTTTACTTTAAGGGTTAAGATTAGAGTCAGGGGTTGAATGGGAGTGAATCGTTGGTCCTCACTAGGATTGTAAAACAAACTTGTGTGTCAGAGTGTGTGTGTGTGTGCACATGGGCGCCTGTTCTCCGTATTCACACATGTCACAATGTGTGTGTCCTGTCCACCCCTGTGTGAGATAGTGGTGGGTGCCATCCAATAGTGGGTGGTCTTTGGATTGCTCCATCATTTGGGTAGAGATAGGGGTGCTTGGCTGAGCTCCTCCATATGTTACTGTGAGCCTGCCAGGTTTGTCAGCTCCAGTCCACTAGTTTCCCCAGCTCCTTGCACAGCCTGTTCATGAGCACAGTATCCATTAAACAGCCCTGGGCCAGATGTGGAAGAGGAATAATCGGATTTGAAACCGGGGACATTTAAGTCCCTCAACACTTAAAGGCCACCTTAAGCCCATTTACCTAGCATCAGGGCTTAGCAGAGCCAATTTATTACCTGGAGCGAAGAGGAGGACAGCGATACTGAGCCTGTCTGGCCGTCTCCTCTGGGTCTTAGTAACAGTCCTCTATGTCACTCTGGAAGAGATACTCACAGGAAGCAGCCTCCCCTCCAGGAGAGGAAGGGTTCTCACTGTGCCTCGTCACCCGGCTGTGGTCTCACCTGCCCCCTTCCTGTGTGCACTGCCCCACCCCTCCCTCCGTCATCAACACCTGAGTGGTGGAGTGTGTGTGTGTGTGTTGGGAACGTGTGTGTGTTGGAGTTTGGGTGTATGTGTGTGTTGGACTTTGTGTCGGAACGTCGCGTGTGTGTCTGTGTTGGAGTGTGCGTGCCTATTACAGTGTGAGTGTTGGAGTTTGCGTGTGGGTGGGTGTGCGTGTGTGCGTGTGGATGTGCGTGTGGGTGGGTGTGCGTGTGTGCGTGTGGATGTGCGTGTGTGGATGTGCGTGTGGGTGGGTGTGCGTGTGGATGTGCGTGTGGATGTGCGTGTGGGTGGGTGTGCGTGTGGATGTGCGTGTGGATGTGCGTGTGGGTGTGTGAGCGTGTGTGTGCGTAAAAATTATAGCGTCTTCTTCTTCTTCCAAGTGACTCCAGGAATGAAGATATATATTGATCCGTTTACGTATGAGGACCCTAACGAGGCGGTGAGGGAGTTCGCCAAGGAGATTGACATCTCCTGCGTCAAGATCGAGCAGGTCATCGGTGCAGGTAAACATTCCGGAGGATGCAGAGAATCACTTCCATCCAGGAGAGCAAAGACAGCATTCAAAATGAATGGGATTTAGAGCAATAATCATGCAGTGTAAATGAATAAGCTGTCTCAGATATGGGACTTTCGGTTGTATGCCTATCATCTTGTTATACTTCACTGATACACAAAATGACGGTTACATGATTTTGTGATTTTTTTTATCTGTCTTCATAAGTAACTATACTTATACGTTACTAACTCTAAACTTGGTGTATGTTAGCACAGTAACTGAAATCTTGGAGTAGGTTACTATAGTAACTAAATTCCTGGAGTAGGTTATTACAGCAACTCTAATCCAGAAGTAGGTTACTATAGTAACTGAAATCCTGAAGTATGTTCCCAGTTGTAATCTAGGAGTAGTTTACTAACTGTAATTCAGGAGTAGGTGTACTAAATGTAATCTGGAGTGTGTTCCCAGTTGACCTCAGTGTTGTGTGCTGCAGGGGAGTTTGGAGAGGTGTGCAGCGGGAACCTGAAGATGCCAGGGAAGAGGGAGATGTTTGTGGCCATCAAGACACTCAAGTCAGGCTACACAGAGAAACAGAGGCGGGACTTCCTGTCCGAGGCTTCAATCATGGGCCAGTTCGACCACCCCAACGTGATCCACCTGGAGGGCGTGGTCACCAAGAGCAGCCCCGTCATGATCATCACCGAGTTTATGGAGAACGGCTCGCTCGACTCCTTCCTGAGGGTGAGAGAGAGAGAGAGAGAGAGAGGGGGAGAGAGAGAGAGAGAGAGAGAGAGAGAGAGAGAGAGGGGGGGGGGGGAGAGAGAGAGAGAGAGAGAGAGAGAGGGGGGGGGGGGAGAGAGAGAGAGTGTGTTGGTAATGTGCTCTTTTAGCAGACTCTTTTATCCAAAGCGACGGACATGGGGGAAATTCGAACCAACAATCTTCATCTGCAGTCAAATGCTTTACCACTGAGCTGTACACATCCCTGTTTGTGTTCATCATTGTATGTGTGTGCTTGTGTGTTGCCATACATCTGTGTGTGTGTGTGTGTGTATGTGAAGGCGGGAGACATCTGTATTATTGGTTAACTATGGCAAACAAAGATAGATGTTTGCACAGCCACACTCAGTAGTGGGTGTGACTTCCTTAGAGCCAGACAGTTAGTTATTATGTGTTTGAATTGTGTCTGACTTGAGACTGATATTAACTCTAATGCAAACACAAGGAGACGGTTAAACTTCCACTGACACGTACATACGCACATACGCACGCATTCACACACACACACCAACACACATACAATCGTTCAGTACAAACTTCAGATGTGTAAAAAAGAACAGAACGTCACTCATGTGTGAGTGCGGTCTACCCTCTTACCTCGGCATGCCATCCATCTAACCCCTCCATCCTCCCCTCCCCCTCATCCTCCTTTCCCCTCCCCCCCACTCCCTCCCCCACCTACACCCCATCCCCTCCACCCCAGAACCCCCCAGTCAATCAGCCAGCAGTATTTATGCTCGCATTGAGGCTGCCCACTCCAATTATCGACTCAAGCTCTGCTGCCACGCTTGCTGGCAGACCGTCGTACAGTGATCCCACCCCCCCCCCCCCCCCATCCTCTCTCCATAGCGAGGACTGAGAGCAGTTAAACTGCCTGTGATAGGGAGTCTTTTCTAGGGAGTCTGTGATAGGGAGTCTGGGTAATAGCTCTGATGGCTCCCAGAGAGGTCAGTTAGCCTTTGGCTGTCCCTCCCCCCCCCTGTATCCTACCCGCTCGTCTCATGATTATTATGAATCATCACGCAGACTTTACAGCGCTTATAGGTACTCTTCGCTTTGTGCGTATTCCCCTGTTCCGACTGAGCACGTGTGCAGCGGAAATATGTATGCAGCACAACATTCTAGGGATTCTGGACCTCACTGATCTGAATTCCTGCCACTTGCATATTATTAAGCCTTGGTTTCGGTTGAAGGGCGTGTCGGATGTTTAAGGATGAAGTCATCCAATGAGACAAGAGGCACACGGTGTCGCGGGGCCGCCGGTATGAGGCGCGTCCGTCCAATAGGAGCTTGTTTCTCCACGCCTATCTGTCCAATAGGAGCTTGTTTCTCCACGCCTATCTGTCCAATAGGAGCTTGTTTCTCCACGCCTATCTGTCCAATAGGAGCTTGTTTCTCCAGGCCTATCTGTCCAATAGGAGCTTGTTTCTCCATTCCTGTCCGTCCACGCCGCTTTCATCTCCTCTAAATGGTCTCATATTCTTTCCGAGGCAAGCAGGGTACAACGGCAGATTTGCGTAAATTGCGAACGTCTGATCCAGGGGAACATCAAAATAACGTCTCTCTCATTAGACTCTGTGCTGCAAAGCTGCGACGAGGGAGATGTTTACGATATCCGCGGACGTCAGAACGCGTCATCGTCTCGATCTGGGCCGTCGTACTCGGATGTGTGGCTCCTCTCCCTCGGCCTGGAGCCTGACATCCTGCTTGTGTGTTTGGTTCGTGCTCCGGAGACACACCTGTCTCCCTCAGCCTCAGATCCTGTCTGCGTCGCGTCAGCACACCTGTCTCCCTCAGCCTCACTTCCTGTCTGTGTCGCGTCACCACACCTGTCTCCCTCAGCCTCACTTCCTGTCTGTGTCGCGTCACCACACCTGTCTCCCTCAGCTTCACTTCCTGTCTGCGTCGCGTCACCACACCTGTCTCCCTCAGCCTCACTTCCTGTCTGCGTCGCTTCACCACACCTGTCTCCCTCAGCCTCACTTCCTGTCTGCGTTGCGTCACAACACCTGTCCCCCTCAGCCTCACTTCCTGTCTGTGTCGCGTCACCACACCTGTCTCCCTCAGCCTCACTTCCTGTCTGCGTCGCGTCACCACACCTGTCTCCCTCAGCCTCACTACCTGTCTGTGTCGCGTCACCACACCTGTCTTCCTCAGCCTCACTACCTGTCTGCGTCGCGTCACCACACCTGTCTCCCTCAGCCTCACTACCTGTCTGCGTCGCGTCACCACACCTGTCTTCCTCAGCCTCACTTCCTGTCTGCGTCGCGTCACCACACCTGTCTCCCTCAGCCTCACTTCCTGTCTGCGTCGCGTCACCACACCTGTCTTCCTCAGCCTCACTTCCTGTCTGCGTCGCGTCACCACACCTGTCTCCCTCAGCCTCACTTCCTGTCTGCGTCGCGTCACCACACCTGTCTTCCTCAGCCTCACTTCCTGTCTGCGTCGCGTCACCACACCTGTCTCCCTCAGCCTCACTTCCTGTCTGCGTCGCGTCACCACACCTGTCTCCCTCAGCCTCACTTCCTGTGTGTGCCGTCCGCCCTCGTCTGATGTGTGCCGCTGTCTGGCTCCCTGTTCTGGATATGCCCCCGCCACACACACAAACACCCACACACACACATACACACACTCCAGCCTTGGGCCCCCCACCCCTTCCCCACTGCTGTCTCCGTCTGACTGGAGCACGCGTCCCACTGTGCTCAGGGAGACGGCGAGAGACATATCAAACATCGCTTCAGCTTCAGTGCTGTACGGCTGACTGGTTAGGATGAGTGAGCCAGAGATGGATTCGCTCTGTCTTCTGTGAGAGAGGAGCCGTGGAAGGATAATGTCTTCACCATGCTGGATGACGGATGCTCGGGGTTAAAAAAACATCAACTTTCTGTTTGTAATCCGCTTTAAAGATGCTATGTGCCAACCCTGTCTTACATTTGATAGGGTGGAGACTTTGTGTATCTGTATGTGTATGTTTTTTTGTGAGTGTTTGTATAATACTAAGATGAGGAGATGTGTGTGTGTGTGTGTGTGTGTCTTTTTAATCGTATTCAAAACAACAGTGCTCTGTTGAGCCCCCTCACCGTGACAGCTGACAACTGTGTTGAATGACAGGAGAGAGGCTGCAGATTTGCAGCCTGAGGAGTTAGAAGTTGCAGTCGAGTTAGAGGCTGCAGTTGGAGGCTGCACATTTAAAAGCTGGAGTTAGAGGTTAGGGGCTGCAGAGTGTTTCCTTTGACAAAGAAGGCTGAGGTTAGCGTGGGGTCAGTAACGACATCTACCTTACAACTATTTTAGACTGGAGACTCCAACTGAGACTGGCTCCACACTGCTACTCTACCCGATGCTACTGGCTGGAGAGAAAGAGAGAGAGAGAGAGAGAGAGAGAGAGAGAGAGAGAGAGAGAGAGAGAGAGAGAGAGAGAGAGAGAGAGAGAGAGAGAGAGAGAGAGAGAGAGAGAGAGAGAGAGAGAGAGAGAGAGAGAGAGAGAGAGTGAGAGAGAGAGAGAGAGAGAGAGAGAGAGAGAGAGAGAGTGTGTGTTGGTAATGTGCTCTTTTAGCAGACTCTTGGGGGACATGTCTTCATCCCCCTCCTCCGTCTGTCTTGCCTTCTCTCCATTCCCCATTTCAAATGACTTTGATCAAAGGATCTTTCCAATTAACGTATATCCAAACACTGCGTCTGGATTAGGAAGAGCTGTGAGCTGGTGAGCGCGTGGTTGGCTGTGGCCTCATGAATAATGGATGAGGTTTAATTGCTATGGTGGATGAGGTGGAGCGGCCGGACGTGAGC
Organism: Hypomesus nipponensis; assembly: GCF_054491055.1. NCBI lineage: Eukaryota > Metazoa > Chordata > Actinopteri > Osmeriformes > Osmeridae > Hypomesus > Hypomesus nipponensis. Next base: position 14,098,684 of record NC_140369.1, read on the forward strand.
AGAAGTGTACACTGGGGTAATGAGGTGGGGGAGGCTGGGGGAGGAGGAGAAGGAGGAGGCTGGGAGAGAAGGCGGGCAGGAGGAGGAGGCTGGGAGAAGAGAGGGAGGCTAGGGCAGAGGAGGGTGCTGGAGGAAAGGGGGAGGCTGGGCCTGGACTTTGTTCTTCACAGGCTGTTTTAACCCTTCACAGGCTCTGTAAGTGTGTGAGGGAGTGACTGTGAGTGAGTGAGTGAGTGAGTGAGAGAGAGAGAGAGAGAGAGAGAGAGATATAGAGAGAGAGAGAGGGAGGGAGGGAGAGAGAGAGAGAGAGAGAGAGAGAGAGAGAGAGAGAGAGAGAGAGAGAGAGAGAGAGAGAGAGAGAGAGGTGGGGGTGTGTGCAGGTGTGCACAGTTGGAGGCACAGCTGCACATGGGCGCCAGACACTCCCTGAGTACGGGGTAAACTCCCCCCGTCCAGACACACACACACACACACACACACACACACACACACACACATATACAGTAACAGCTGCAGCCTGCCAGTTATCCAGCCACCCAGCCAGCCAGCTTAAACTAACCAGGCAATGTTTAAGGAGTTCAAGTCCCATAGTGACCCCAAATACAAGACAGTTAATGTGCATTTTGATATCCATGTATGCATTGACTAGACTCTAACTGGACTACAAGTCATTGCAGGAAGCACCCTACACTGTTCTGTACTCTGTTCAATCATTTTTACGTTTTTGGGCAACACAACGGCTAGTAATAACAGGAAGTACCTCACCATACTGTACTCTAATACATCAACGTTTTTTTTTTTTTTTTCAGCAAAACGACGGCCAGTTCACGGTGATCCAGCTGGTGGGCATGCTGCGTGGCATCGCCTCGGGCATGAAGTACCTCGCCGACATGAACTACGTCCACCGCGACCTGGCAGCACGCAACATCCTGGTCAACAGCAACCTGGTGTGCAAGGTGTCCGACTTTGGCCTGTCCCGCTTCCTGGAGGACGACACCTCTGACCCCACCTACACCAGCGCCCTGGTGAGCCCCTACGCCCTGTGGACGCACTGCTGAGGCAGAGTGCCCCTCTGTGTTCCTCTCTCTGTTCTGCTGTGTTTGTGAATGCTCTCTCTTTCTGTCTGGCCAGGACACCTCAGGTTGCCCCTCTCCTCCACCTCTTCCTCCTCCACCTCCTCCCTCTCCTCCCCCTCCCACCCCTCCTCCCCCCCCCCTGTCTCAAGCTGTCGTCTCTGTGTTGCCAGGGAGGGAAGATTCCGATCCGGTGGACGGCGCCTGAAGCCATCCAGTACAGGAAGTTTACGTCGGCCAGCGACGTGTGGAGCTACGGCATCGTCATGTGGGAGGTCATGTCCTATGGGGAGAGACCTTACTGGGACATGACCAATCAGGACGTACGTACCTCCGCTCGCCGACCCTGTGCTGTGTTTCTCATTCGCCCTGACCTCTGCCACCCTCCCAACCCCCATTTCTCACCTCCCTACTAATCCCAAACACCTCAGATGATCTCCGTAGAAACACTGGCTCATTACAGACAGCGCTGGGAGCTTCCCTCTGAATTTCATTATCTCCAGTCAGGTCCTTAGAGGTCCGTTCAGTCACTGTGGTTCTGGTCCCCAGACTGGAGAGCAGGGGTTTTCAGGCTGGTTTGATGTGGGGTGTGTGAGCCCTCCCACTTTACCACAGGGAAGTCATCACTATCATTAGTGAGAGAGAGAGATAGGGAGAAAGGGAGAGAGAGAATGGGGGGAGATAAAGAGAAAGAAAGAGCAAAAGGGATGGAGAAAGACAGAAAAAGAGAGGGGGATGGAGGCAGGAAGAAAGAGAGAAAGAAAGAGGGAGAGACGGAGAGAAACATGAGAAAACGAGAGAGAGCAGGAGAGAGAGAGACCAAATCATGAGGAGAGATAATGAAAATAGTTTCAAATTGAACGTGTGAACGCTAATGTGCTAAGAGGTAGTGAGGGCCTCAGCTGTTATCTTATTACTGCTGCAGCTCCTGAAGGAGCTGAAGACCCACTGGGGCTTCCCTGGCTCTCATTAAATCAGGCCTCAACGTAGCTCTGGAATGGCTGCCGTAATGAGCAAGGGATTATGGGTCTTCCTCAGGTCCCTCCTCTAGGTCGTTATGGAGCATTGGTTATGCATCCCCCCCTCTGCCAAACATACACACACACACACACACACATGGTTAGATGTCCCCTGTCACCTACAAATATCATTGCTTCTACTCTGAGAGGATCCTTTCCAATGGGATTGTACTCTCTGTCTTGTCCTCCACCTCTTTCTCCTCCTACTTGTCCTCGTCATCGTCCTTCTCCTCTCCCTCCCTTTTCCTACTCTTTTTCCTCCTTCTATTCCTTCTCTCTCTCCTCCTCATCCGCCTCCTCTTTCTTGTCCTCCCCTAATTTCTCCTCATCCACCCTCTCCCTCCTCCACCTCTCCCTCCTTCTCCTCCTCCTCATCCACCTCTCCCTCCTCCACCTCTCCCTCCTTCTCCTCCTCCTCCTCATCCACCTCTCCCTCCTCCACCTCTCCCTCCTTCTCCTCCTCCTCATCCACCTCTCCCTCCTCCACCTCCTCCTCCACCTCTTCCTCCTTCTCATCCTCCTCCTCCTCCACCTCTCCCTCCTCCACCTCTTCCTCCTTCGCCTCCTCCTCCACCACCTCATCCCCCTGTAGAGCCTCATAGGAGCCCTTAGAGATCTTTGTCTCCCCCTGCAGGTGATCAACGCCATTGAGCAGGACTACCGGCTGCCCCCACCCATGGACTGCCCCAGCGCCCTGCACCAGCTCATGCTAGACTGCTGGCAGAAGGACCGCAACAACAGGCCCAAGTTCAGCCAGATTGTCAACAACCTGGACAAGATGATACGCAACCCCAACAGCCTGAAGGCCATGACTCCACTGTCGTCAGGGTGAGTGGAGAAAGATGGGGAGGGAGGGAGGGAGGGAGGGAGAGAGAGAGAGAGAGAGAGAGAGAGAGAGAGAGAGAGAGAGAGAGAGAGAGAGAGAGAGAGAGAGAGAGAGACAGAGTTGTTGTTAGTCTGTTTAAGATTAGTTTGTCTTTTGTGTGTGTGTATGTGTGTATGTGTGTGTCTTCAGGCCATCTCTTGCTGTCATCGATATAATCCAAAAAGAATCATATGCATCTGATTCGCCCTCAACGGTGGAAAACTACATTTGTGTCTCTGTGGTGCCGTGGTGCCATTCGTGGCCAAGCTGGTTTTCACCAAACATTCAGTCTCTTGTTTCTTTTGGCGCCGAGCGGTTATGTGAATGAAAGACTTTGGGTTCGACAAAACCAGTCGTTCTCATATCGCTGTAGGCACAGAATTATCTGAAGCAGTTGCATACTTTCAAAACAACACATTTTGAAGTCCTGTACAGTCCATGTTCTGGGTGTCAGTTTCCTGTGTGAGTCTAGACTTAGATTTCTAAATGCCGTGCCCGGCGGCAGTTTAAAGTTGTGTGTGGGGCACAGGAACTGATTTTCCATAGACTTTGAACACATTCCATCTCCTCAAAGCCTATCACTTCATTTGGAAAGAGCCCTTTCCGACAAATCAATTTGGAAAATGTCTGTGCGTGAATAAGGTCAAAACTATTTTCTCCTGGCCTATAAAGAATAGGATTTGTGGAATATTAGAAACCCTCGGTATTAGCCTGTATATTGTCTCCCCTCAGCGCCACCAGAGAGGGAGAGAGAGATGTGTCACAGTCTTTCACCTAACAATTAGGAAAGCGTGTCTGCAGAGCTATTCAGCGATTTGATTCCTCTCTTTTTCTTTCCCTCCTACCCTCTCTTTTCACCCTCTCTCTTCTTTCTGCTCCTCTTTGTTTCTCTGTCTTTCTCCCTTTCTCTCCCCTCTCTCTCTCTTTCAAACCTCTCTCTTCTTCCCTCTCTTTTCCCTCCTCTCTCTTTTTCCTTCCCTTTCTCTCTTACCTCACTCCCTCTCTCATTCTCTTCTCCCCTCCCTCCCTCCCTCCCTCCCTCCCTCCCTCCCTCCCTCCCTCCCTCCCTCCCTCCCTCCCTCCCTCCCTCCCTCCCTCCCTCCCTCCCTCCCTCCCTCCCTCCCTCCCTCTCCCTCCCTCCCTCCCTCCCTCCCTCCCTCCCTCCTCTCTCTCTCTCTCTCTCTCTCTCTCTCTCTCTCTCTCTCTCTCTCTCTCTCTCTCTCTCTCTCTCTCTCTCTCTCTCTCTCTCTCTCTCTCTCTCTCTCTCTCTCTCTCTCTCTCTCTTGTCCTCTGTAGGATCCATCTGCCTCTGCTGGACCGCAGTGTCCCAGATTTCTCCTCTTTCAGCACGGTGGACGAGTGGCTGGACGCCATCAAGATGGGCCAGTACAAAGACAACTTCGCCAACGCAGACTTTTCCACCTTCGACCTGGTCTCCCAGATGACTATGGAGTAAGTGGCCAATCACAGAACTCCAAGGGCTTGGTTATGCAGGTCATGGAGTTGTATAACTTGATTGTACAGTACATGGTAGGTACAGTACATGGTAGAATAACACTAGGTACCAGGTACAGTAAATGGTACCAGGTACTTGTAGTTCTAAGTATATAATTCTAGGTATATGGTACGTTACTATAAACTAGGGATGCTGTGTGAGAAATGTTTGAAGTACTACCTTGGGCAGAAGAGTTTTAGTTTGGGCTGCACGGCCACCTCCCAGCACTGTTCTTCTATGTGTTGCCTACTAGCTTTAGCTTTAGCTCCCTGGAGCCCACAGAGAGACAGGACCTAGAGCAGGACCGGAGCAATCAGAGATGACCGGGGACGTGGATGTGTAGGGAGATTGCGTGCAGCGTGGGAAGACGTTATCCAAGCACACGTCACCAACAGCCAGATTCACCGTGTAGCAAATAGGACAGGCATTGTTCCAAGAAGCCTGTCATCGCAGTCCTTGCAGGTTGCAGTATTTACAGTAATGCAATAAGGCCCATTACCGGGTAGGGTAATAGGAGCACAGTCTCAGGAATCTCTTTGTTTTTGAGGATGAATTGTGATATAAACAGCCTGCAGTCTTGTCTGGATCTGAATGGGGAATTTGCCAGTTAGCCTTGATCTGACTTGTACTGCTTACTTTGGCCTCAGCGAGACATCCTTGTTTACTTGTAGTACCTCATCTGGTTTAGATGGAGTCAAGTGGGAGGACTCGCAAGCTTTACTCTGACCTCTCCTGCCTCTGTTTCCTGCCTTTCCTGTCTGATCACCTCTGCTGCCTCGTCCACCTACCACCTACTCCTTTGCTGTCTCTCTCCCCTGCCTCTGGCTCCTGCGTCCGATCTGTCCAGCCTCTGACTTCTGACCCATGTTCTGGCCTTGTCTCCCGACATCTGACCACTGTTCTGCCTCTCACCTGCCTCTCACCTCTGCTCTGCTTCTGTCTCCTGTCCCCTGATATCTGTTATGTCTCTGTGTCCGGCCTCTGACCTCTGACTTCTGTTCTGCCTCTGTCTCCCTCCACAGGGACATCCTGAGGGTGGGCGTGACGCTAGCCGGACACCAGAAGAAGATCCTCAACAGTGTCCAGATGATGCGGGCCCAGATGAACCAGATCCAGTCAGTGGAGGTCTGACTCTGATGGAGGAGGGGAGAGAGAGGGAGATAAAGAGAGAGCGGGGGAGGGAGATAGATAAAAGGAGAGTGGTGGGGAGAGAGAGAGGGAGAGAGAGGGAAAGAGAGAGGGGGGAGAGAGGGATGCAGGGTTCTGGGTGGGCAGTGGGGGGAGGATGGAGTGGAAGTGTTTTCGTGTGGCGGTCTGGTCCCTGGTGCCCTCTCCAACCCCTCTCCTCCCCCATGCCCACCCCCATCCCCTGGCATCCCCATGACCTTTACCCTTGGGATGGTCACTGCGGGGTTGTGGAGAGGATGTCGACGTGGTGACCCATCACCCAATGAGACACCAGGATTACGGAAGGCCACCAATGAGCGGCATCTTTCTTCTTCCATTTTCCACAAATCGATTAGTTTGATCTTGGAGAAAAAGTTTGGTTTGTTTGTTTTGAGAATTTTGTAAAGATGTTTTTTTTTTTTTTTTTTTATGATAAAAAAGCTGAGAAAACACAAGCCATCTATATACATATATAAAGATGGCTTGGTGTTGCAAGCTAGGGGCACTGAATAATAAGGCTACCCTTTAAAAGGGCAACAAAAAAAGAAAAAAAGAAGAAAAAAAAAGAAAAGAATATAAGGATCTTTGGGAGAGACGAGGCCTACCTTTTCAAACAGGTCCCCAAATCTTCCATAATGTTTCCGTTAGGATATCTCACAGTGTTTCGTCTCCTCAAACCATCGTGTCGAAGATCCGAGGAAACCTGGCGGACACTCCCAGCACTGACTTGGGAGACAAATATTAGACGTCAATGAAAACCATGAAATGGAGCTCTTTGGGCAGAGAAATTCAAAATGTCTTCAACTCTAAATCGACACAGATTTTCTTTCAACTCATAGCGAGTCATTTCTTTAATTGTGTGAAATTTGTGATGATTTGCTTTCGCACCATGCTTCCTCTCACTGTGGACAAATTGATTTTTTCAGTAATTTTTTCTATGAGAACATCACAACCTGCCAAATGGACCATCTTCCCCTCGTACCTCATCATGATCCTGTACATATCAGATGCACTTGACTTGGGGGTGATGTCATCACTATGCGCCGGCCATACGCAGGTACCAAGCCCTGTCTGACTGTCCTCTCAGTTCAGGAGCTCATGGATTGACTTTAAACGTGAGGTTGAGTAGTGGGAGGGTATTTGTTGTTATAATTATTATCTTTTCCTTTTTTCTTTCTTTGCAAAGATGTTAGTTGTGAATTTTGAAGAATCAGTGTAATAAACTTCAACAAACAAACTTCCTCTATAGAGGTTTAGAAAAAAAAGACAGTTGGGTTGTTTTCCCTTTGCTGTTTACATAGAAGGAACCTGAGTGCACATAATGTTTAGGTTGTCACATTATTTAGCGTTTTCCCTCCATGCTTTCAGTGGCGTGTGTGTGTGAGAGTGTTTCTGTGTGTGTGTGTGTGTGTGTGTGTGTGTGTGTGTGGTTGTCTCCCAGTGTGGAGAAGCTGCTGTGAGATAGCATGCTGAGTTAATGATGGATTTCACAGAGGGCTTTGATTTGCCACAGTACACAGCAGAACACTGTTCTGTAAAAGGCTGGATTTGACACACTTTACTGAATAAGAATGTGCTTGCATCTAGCTTTTTTTTTTGCTTCCAGATTTGTTCCTTTTAAAATTGAAAATGTAAAAAGAAAAATTGAAGTTAGGGTTTTTTAATTATATACCTGGTTCTTTTTGGTACATTGGAAATGATGAAACAAAACAAACAAAGTCTGTGTTCATATTATTATTATTATTATTATTATTATTATTATTGCAATGTGAGGGTTTTCCTTACTAAGGTCAGACTATCAAATGCAAATTGTTGGATCTCTGGATCTTCCACGACAGTTTGGAGCCGAAAGAAAAAAATCCCATTGGTTCACACCAGACCTTGTAGATAAAAGTTGTCCACTTTTCATTTTTGTGGACTATTATATGTTCGCTGTACAGCCTTAGCCCTGACTGAACAACGGGCAGCCGTCAGTTCTCGCCAGTGTTGTTGTGGGCTACGTGTCGTCTTGCTGGTGAAGGTGATGCTGTGTGTGTGTGTGTGTGAGGGGGGGTACTCAGTCCATCCAAAGCCCCTTAACCTATCCATTTCCCCCAGAGATGGTGAATCACAGTTTACAAAACCAGCCAAATGAGACGATCCCGGCTGAGCCCCCAGTCCCAGCCCCGCCCCCTACACCTTCCCGCTGGGCCACGGTGAGGAGAGCTCGGTGCTGAGTCAGAGCCAGACACGGATGTCCAGCTGTGGAGGGGGGGGGGGGCAGACAGACAGACGTAGCCTGGGGCCCAGCAGGGGCATACCCTGATCACAGTCACCTCACTGTCCTGGCAGCATGTCCATCTCTGTCATCCCTCCCTCCCTCCCTCTCTGTCTTTCTCTCTCTCTCTCTCTCTCTCTCTCTCTCTCTCTCTCTCTCTCTCTCTCTCTCTCTCTCTCTCTCTCTCTCTCTCTCTCTCTCTCTCTCTTATCTCTCTCCATCTCTGAATTTCTGTATCTGTCACATAATTTTCTCTCTATGTGCCTCTCTTAATTCTCTCTCTCCCCCTCATTCTTCTCTCTCTCTCTCTCTCTCTCTCTCTCTCTCTCTCTCTCTCTCTCTCTCTCTCTCTCTCTCTCTCAGTACCTCTGTCTATAATTCATACTCGGTTCTCTCTGCCACCTGCGTGCTCCCCCTCTCTGTCCTCTCTGGTCTGTTTGTAGTCACATCAACAACAGCAACAACAGCGGCAGACGGATCGTCTGTCTGTGTGTCGACTGACCCCTGAACCCACAGGTGTGAGACATTAGTCCCTGCAAGCTCCCGACTCCATGTCCTCCTGTTCTCTCACAAACTGCCTTCCTTTCATCCTTTCATCCTTTCATCCATCCACCCACCCATCCCTCACATCCATCCATCACATTTGTCCTCCTCCAGTCTGCTACGGTCCATCTCTCATGCTTCTCTTCAGCTTCTCGACTTTGTAGCTTCTCGACAGCGTAGCTCCTTCACTACCGATAAAGAGCTAAGCTTCACAGCCCCGCCATTTTCTTCCCAGAGTCTCCTCCAGTTATGGCAGTGCCCAGACTCCTAACACCTCCATCCAGAGTCAGTCTTCGCTGGAAGGATGGAAGTTTTACCACAATGCTCCAGCTATACCCTTCTCCTCATTGTAGGGTCCTAATACAGTGTGCTTCGCCATTAATATTTCAGAGCAGATATGAGAGCTGCTTCTCTCTTCCTGTTAGTCATCGCGGAGACAGTGTGTGAAGTGAGCCAGTGACCCAGATGTAACCGATGCCACCACAGAGTTGACTTGACGGGAAAAGAGCTTCCAACTTTCTCGTCCTGCCTTGTCGCTTTGTCAAGCGTTTTAAATATTTCAACTCCCCCCTCTGTGTTTTGTTTTGTTGCCTGGTGTGGCTGTGAGTCTTTGACGTCTCTCCAACATCTCAACTCAGAATCTTCTGGTTCACAGGTCAGGCTTTGAGGTGCTTCTGTTTGTGAGGTGAACTCAGACTTTTGACTGTGAGCTATAATTGTCCAGCACTAGTCCAGCATAACCTAGTATAGCCTAACTACAGTCCGGCTGTAGTCACAACTATAGTCCAGCTATGGTCCAACTTTGGTCTATGTAGGATTTAGTCCACCTTCTGAAGCTAGCAAGGTGCCTGTATGTCCACCACTAAACATGCGTAGACTCATGCTTGTCCATTATTTACATATAATGAGTTAGAGACAGACAGAACTGTGCCATGACGAGAAAACACATATAAGTGGACCTCTACACAGAGATTGAAGAAAATATGCGGTATTAAGACCATATGGGTAATTTCATGAAATCATATTTTATTGACCACCTCTTCCAGGTGCAGGTGGTTTGGTATGTCACTTCTGTGGACAACGAGTCTGATTGCCTCCCTTCACTCTGAGGCAGTTAGAAGTCAATAGCCTCTCATTGTGAATGAAGTGTTAGATTCTAATGAGTGCCAGGGCTGTATCACGTATGGATTTATCCTCTGCTCGACCATCACGACACAAAGCACCACCTTATTTACACCTAAATGACAGCCATGTGCTGCAGTTTGCTTTCAGGAGAAGAAGTATTTATTCCTCATTAATCTTTTGTAGGATAGATTGCCCCCTCCCCTCCGAACCATTCCCAACCACCCACAGTCTCTGAGAATAGCTGTTTCCCCCAAAGTCTGCTGCCTGTTGAGTGGACCCCATAGAGTCCCACTGAGAGAACGTGATGGATTAAACAGGTGTGGCGGGGGTTTATCTCCAGCAGTATTCTGCTCACTGCTGGGATCAGGATTTATACTGTGGATCAATAGCCGTTACGCCACAGTCTTCCATTTAGTATCTGAATGACTCAGTGACTGACTCAGTATCTGAATGACTCAGTATCTGAACGACTGTGACTGACTCAGTGTCCGACTCAGTATCAAACTGACCGTGATTCTGCCAGTTATCTCTGTAGTGAGATGAGAGATTATTGAAGTGCAGAAAATGAATCCCCACAATTTGAATCGTATACCACGCCGATGGTCACATGAAGGGAAAACATCCGTGAGACTTTTTGCAGGCACAGTACAGTCGTGCAAGGTATGAACGCAGAGGCCGAAAGATGGCGTATCACATGACAAGTGGTTGTTTTAATTAGTTGTGTTTAGTTCCCCTTTCAGTCGTGAACCAAACCACCACACAAACACTACAGAACTGAGCGACAGACTAATTCATGGCACTGTGGGTCTCCCCCACCCGGTCCTCCTCCCTGTGCCAGCATTCGAGAGAGGGAGGAAGCGCTTTCCGTCTCGGTGTTACAGCTCGATCACATCAACACGAGCTGAGCCTCATTCCTTAGTCTGTGTTTGTGTGTTCGTCATCTAAATATGGTCAAAGCAGCAGAACACTGTCTGTTTGCATTCCGTTGTGGCGCTTTGTGTGTGTGTTGATGTGTGTGTGTGTGTGTGCTGATGTGTGTGTGTGTGCTGATGTGTGTGTGTAGAAAATGGCTCCCGTTCCTGCCGGCACTGTGTTGCCAACAGCGTAACAGCGCCCTCTGGTGTCAGGGGTGGCAGTTTAGCTGTGACTGGCTTCCCTCTGGGCCCTTCTAGACTCAGCAGTGACCGATCCCAAGCCTCCCCCCCTGGACCCCACTACCCCCTGCCCCCCCTACTGTCTTCTGCCCCTGGCCCCCACTACCCCCTGCCCCCCCTACTGTCTTCTGCCCCCTGGACCCCAACACCCCCTGGCCCTCCATCCCCACCCACGCAAGCCTCCGGCTCTCACCCAGCCCTTGGCCCCTGGCCCTCGACCCCCACCTTGTCTTTTGTAGCCCACTCAGACCAGTGGAGTTCTCCCTGACCACTGTGATTCACCTGGGAGCTCCTGCATTTCTGTATAAATGTACATTGACTGTAACCCTGTGAATGATGTAACAATTTCATTATTTGTAATATTGTTCTTGGTTTATTTTCTAAAAATGGAAAGCCCAACTTGACTCTCCTCAATAAAAAATGAGATCTGTTATAACACTGTCTTGGCAACATATTTTTTTGTAATGATATGTAGCTTTATATTATATATTCTATAAATAATATACCAATGCATGTGTATGTAACATATTTAAAAATGTTTGGAAAAGTTTTACAATACAAAAAAAAAGAATTTAAATTGTTTTCTTTCTCTTAGATCTCTTACACGGAGATATAATATATTTCACTGTACCACACTGTAAACTCGCACACGGATGCACACACACATGCACACACATACACACACACGCATACACATGCACACACACTCTCTCTTTGTGTGTCGCTTGTACAGTATATTCTACTTCCTGCTGCTCAGCTCCTACCACAAGTACTCACCATTAACAGCTACCGGGTAATGGTTACTCGTTACCGTCATGGAGGCTGTAGGGTTAACTACCGGGTGGTCCAGATCACAGAGGTAGCCGGGTGGGCCCGCCAGCAGGGGTGGGGTGATGGTGGTGGTGGTGGTGGGGGGGCGGATGGGGCTGAACTCCTGAACCCGCTCTCCTGCTCACAGTGTAAAACCTTCTGACACACACGCAGCCCCGATGAGGTCACAGCGAGGTCTCCAGCCAATCCCGCCAGCCTCCTAACGAGGTCTGGGACCCAGAGAGCTGTGTGGTCAGATCAGTTCCGACAGCAGCGGCCGAGTGTGTGGAGCTGCTTCTGGGTGTGTGTTGCTGAGGAAACGTGTGGACCGGCTCCTATACTGTTGCTCCCGTGCTGTCACGTCCAAACACAGATCCGTATTAGTAGGTCAACACAGAATAGGACAATGTTCTTTGTTAACTCGAACTGACATGCACATTACCACTTCCTTGTCCACGAAACTGAAAACGACGTTTTCTGTGGTAAGTTGTGGTTTCTGAGAAGCCTCAAAGGAAAGGAATTTAAATGACATGACTGAAGTACAGTACTGCAAAATAGCTATGGCGCTGAAAAATGTGGTCGAATAATCCTTGTTTGTGCAGAGGTGGCATCCTGATTGTGGTTTTGACCCTGCATGCTCTTGATCTCGGGTCAAAGGCTGTACAACACAGCCAAATATATCCCCTATACTGTACTTTCCATAAGGGACTTTGGTACAGTATGTGCATATCTGCTCAGGTCTCTTGTATGTTTTATGCCATCATTGCCAGGGACTAAATCTGTCAAAAGTACAGTAGGGACCAAAGTGTTCCTGTTAGCGAATGCCTTTTTCTCCCTTCTTACATAAAATCAAATAAACGTGTCTTCCTTTGTGTGTGTGTTTGTGTTTCTCAGTGTGTGTGAGCACAACCAGCAGGCTCCCCTGATGGGGCCTCCTCCTGCCCAGCCTCTCAGCGTGTCCAGCCGGCCCCGGCCCCGGCCCCGGCCCCAGCACTGCCCTGTCTCCCCATACTCTCCCCTCTAATGATCATCCTCCAAGCAGCTTCCGTCCAACCCCACCTGCCCTCCTGCAAATGTCACTTGTCACCACGCCCACGGGGGGGGGGGGGGGCTCTGGATGGAGACTGTAGAGCGGAGGTTGTGGGGGTTATCGTGGTGGGTCACGGAGGGGTGGAGGGCGGGGGGGGGGATGCTGGGGGCGGGGGAGTGGGGGATTGTGGGTCACGAGCAGACCAGCTCACCTGAGGACGTGATGGAAGGGCCAATCAGAGTGATATAAGGAGGCTAGGATTTCAGACGGCTGGCCTCGCTTACTCCACCAGCGGTCCTAATTGGCTCCCAGCTCAGAACTTGAGCCCAGGAGCCAGACTGGGCCAGAGTTATGGCACAGTGGCTAATGCAGTGCAGACGGTGTAGCAGCTCTGTGGTTGGATGGGTGAAGCCACACGCCCACGGAATCTACTTTAGATATGGGTCTAGGAGACTCGTAGCTTGAATGACTTTTGCTTTATTCACTTAACCTTTCTTTAAGGTAGAGCAGGAAGAGCTCATTGAGATGTGAAATCGCTTTTTCAAGACCGTCCTGGTCATGATCAGAATCAAGTCATTGCACCTGTACAAAAAACAACACGTAATCTAGTTAAAGCACTTCTGGACGTAACAGAAGCAATGGCACAATCCCTGGAGAGTGATACAATTATAAAGCAACAACTTTAAAAACAATTTCAGGTCAGGGACGAAGCCTCAAAATCATTTATGATTTAAAAAACCCATTCTGGAGTTTTTCCAGTTTAAAACGAATGTGGAAAGCGTTCCAAACTGCCCGAGCCGAGTGCAGAAATCGTATTTTCTCAATTCAGTTCTTAACTTTGGAACAAGATTTTATCCTGTTAACGAACACAAACACCCAGCATACCCTTTCATCCAAAACAACGCACAATTTGTGCACACAGTTCGTGCATCAGACAATGAATGAGCAGAAGAGAACAGTCCTAACAGCACTGCAGTGGTGGATGCCAAGGAATGGTCTGTGTTTTAGCTCTGTGGGGGGACCATCCTAATGTGTCCCAGTAGGGCTGATCCTACCCTCATCCAAGCAGAACTGCTCTCAGACACAGACATATGTCCCATAAACAACTAACATCAAAGTGCATGAGCCCAAAAAAAGAGTTCCTCTGTAGAAAGTAGAAATCTGGTTTTGAAAGGTTTTAGCTCTTGGAACACGATCTGCTTTCACTGTTTGGTGGATTGTCTCCCTAAGTGGTCTGTATATGCTGTGGTGCAGGAGGGGTCTGGATCTGAGGCACCAACCTCACTGGAGTCTGGATCCATGTTGCTGTGGGGGGGCAACAGGCAAGGCTGCCAGATAGGAGGAGGAGGGAGGAGAACAGAGGAGGGGGCGGGAGGAGACCAAATGGAAGGGAAGGAGAGGAGGACATGTAGGAGACATGGAAGACGAGTGGAGGGAAGGTTGGAGAAGGAGAGAGGAGAGGAACGGAGAAAAAAGGTGGGAGAAGAGAGGAGAGGAAGGAGAGGAGATGAGAGAGGAGGTTTGCATGAGAAGACTTGGTGCATAATTAAGAAAGAGGCACTCTGGAGGTGACAGGACTGAGTATGACCTGCGGGGTCTGACCTATATTACACCGTGAACTCTGAAAACCCAGACACCTCACTGATACACTCACACGCACACACATGCACGCACACACACACAGCACGCACACAGCACACACACGCACACAGCACACGCACAGAGCGCGCATCACATGCACTCACACGTAAGCTTGCTCACTGGGCATAGGGTCTCAAGCAACCACACACATTGTTCTATTTATAAAGATAAAAGTGAAAACAGTAAAAACATATAATATGCACGGCATGCCGACTATCAGTTTTCCATTCTGAAAGCCAAGGCCCCGAACAGAAGAACTGAAAGAGATTGAATTTGGTTCCCCAGACCAGGTTGCAATTGTGGGACTGTGTTCCAATCCCCCACTCACTACATCTGGTGAGTTTGAAACTCAAACTGGTGCAAAAGAACAGGAATACATTTGCAGAGAAACGTCTGCCTTCACTAGATCTAGTTTTTGAATCAGGTGCCGCAAAGTTCAAACTTGGTGGATCTTGTACGCCATCTAGTGGAAGAATTTTAATCCTGCACCCACAGTAACTCATTTCCCTATTAGACTCAATTGGAGCCAGCATCTCTGGAACAATGTTCATATTTATTCTAATTGACAGCCTTTTCAAAGAGACTGACACAGTTTCACAGAGAGTGAATTATATTACAAATTCAAACAATTTTACACAATTGTAATGGAATACGTGGAAGGTTGTCTGTTATATTACAGTCATTAGTGGTAATGACTATAATATTGTTAGAAATACGCACTACTTAACTATCACCTGCACTATATGCAGTTATGTACGCCACTGTGGACTAAAAGATGTGCTAAGTGAACAAATGTAAATGTTAGTGAAGAGCACATGAGACTGACACAAGATGGCAGCAACACTACTTTTCTGTACACTCGTCCTCCCTTTCTCTCTCTCTGTATTTCTATCACACTCACACACACACACATACACACTCTAACACACGTATAGAACCAGACGTATACAGACACACACTACACACATGCACGAGACACTTCAAAGTTTATCCGACAGCTTGCAATTTGCCTCTATTTCATGTGTGGGCAGAGCTGACCGCTGCTGCGTGGAAGTTCATCAGAAATCTCACAACAGGTTCACACATCCTCCCACAACATCACACATCCTCACACAACCTCATGCAGCCTCACACAACCTCATGCAGCCTCACACAACCTCATGCAGCCTCACACAACCTCATGCAGCCTCACACAACCTCATGCAGCCTCACACAACCTCATGCAGCATCACACAACCTCATGCAGCCTCACACAACCTCATGCAGCCTACCACAACCTCATGCAGCCTCACAAAACCTCACACATTGTCAAACAACCTCACACAGCTTCACTTCACAAAGACTGGCACATTGTAGCAGGGCCTTGCCCAGTCTAGAAGGACCTTTGTTACATTTGATGTGATCAAATGTGTCAGCAAATAAAACTAGTCTTAAATTGGTCTGCGAGTAGAGGTAAACATGTGTGTGTGTGGTGTGTGTGGTGTGTGTGGTGTGAGTGCATGTATATGTTCACGAATGTGTGAAGTGTGTGTATCGAGTGTATGAACATGTTTGTGTGTGGTGTGTGTATCATGTGTGTGTATGAACGTGTGTGTGTGTGTGGTGTGACTATTAAGGGTGGGTTCTGGGTAGCTTAGATTGGGGACATCAATCACACCATTGTTGGGGTACATTCTAAAACAGTACTAATCTAAATTTTAAGATGTGTAACTCGCTTTTGGTTTTCATAAGAGCGGTATCTGAAGCAATTTCTGAGAGAAACAAGCGCAAATAATTTCATGTATTTTTTTCTTTCTAGAGGATTGATTAAATCAATAACAATGTAGGACAGGCATACATAAGCATTATCCTTCTGCCTGGGCCTTTTCAGTCACTATTCACACCCAGACTGTTTGCTTTGTCTATACTGTCTAGACTGTTTGTTCTTACTGGATATTAGACTGCATAAAGTGTTCTCTGTCAATCCCTCAGCCCTCCACTTTCAGCCCCTCGGAGAACATCCTGGGAGGCGATGAAGCGTGTTGTCCCCACGTCCCAATAGATTACTGGACCAGTCCAGGATGTAGAAAAGGTTACAGGTCACATTTGATGTGCTGCTCTCTTCTGCTGTCAGCCTCTGGGTTTGGCCTGCAGCTGCAGCAGGTGATTGATAGAAGATCGACAGGAAGGTGACAGTCACATCAGATGAACCATCTGGCCATCCTTGACCACAGCGGAATCTGAACAGTTCCCATTTTGTGGGTGAGGTTTTATTAGAGATGTGATGTTCATGGGCTAATATTACGAAATATTGAGGTCCTGAAAACCAAAATGATGGGATTCCTGCTGGAGATTGATGTAAACTTCACTGTTAGTCTCATGAGTTATTGGTTATAAACCAGAGCTGGCTGCTGACTGAAAATGTTCTCTAAAATAGAGCAATTCCAACTAGTGATTTTACTATAATTCTCAGGAAAGGTAATACACTGAAGGTTTATCCCCATCTTCCACATGGAGAACATATCCCAATATATAGGGCTCTATTGATATGTGTGTTTCATGGGACTCTTCTCAGGGTGAAACACATGCGTACATGTGGACCGAGGGTGTCATCTAAAGCAGTGTTCCTCAACCCTGCACTGGGAACCACTGCCCTGTATGTTCCAGATGTTTCCCTCTTCCAACTCACCTGATTCAAATGGATGGCCTGTCATCAAGCTCAGAAGAAGCTTGTTGACTGCAGGAGGAGGATGTTGATTGACGTGTCCAGGGACAGACGTGTGGGTGTTGGTTTGGGAACGGAAGCGCCTGGCTTGGAGAAAGTTGCAGAGCGGGTAATTGGCGTTAACCTCATTAGAACGAGAGGGTGGAGGGAAGACTGACATTACAGTAGGACATGCCTGAAGCAAGATGATGGGAGATCTTTCCTGTGTGTGTGTGTGTGTGTGTGAGAATGTGTGTGAGTGTGTGTCTGTGAGTGTGTGTGAGTGTGTGTCTATGAGGGTGTGTATATCTATGCACGTATGTGTGTGTGTGTGTTTGAATATGTGAGTGTGTGTGTGTGATAGATAGTGTGTGTGTGTGAGTATGTGAGTGTGCGTGTCAATGTGTGTGTATGTATGTGTGTGTCTGTGCATTTAGTCAGGAATGAGCAGCATTTCCACTCTATCCATCACTGACTTGAGGACAGAATGAAGGCAGCGGAGAGGAGGAAGAGAGGAGGGGGGAGGAGCATGGAAGATTGGATCATTTGACTGATGTAGAGAGAGAGCCCTCCTCCCCCTGCTATCCTGCTGCCTCCACATCAGATTTCCAATGCATCTCACACCAAGATATCTCAAACGCCCCCTTTGCAATCACACAGACACACACACACACACACACACACATACAGAGACACACACATACACAGACACACACATACAAGCTGGTGGTGTTTATCTCTGGCTGACATTTGGCTGGCAGGAATACGTAGTGAGTGATGAGAGGGGTGCATGAGGGATGGTACAGACCTGCTTGTTACTCTTTCTTGAAGGACAACCATCGGGTATGGAGTGTGCGTAGATGTTCATCAGATAGAGAGACTCCCTGATGGATGCTGGACATAGTCTTAGGACACATTGGTTCTAACAAGGGTTCTAACAAGGACAATCACTTGAATCCTGGTACCGCCAACCCATGCAGATGTCAGTGTTTGTGTGTGTAATCCCCTCAGCGAGGTGGACACTGAATGTCACCCTGAGCTGAGATAGATCCATCACCTGCTGGCCAGGATGTGGCTTCCATGGACGCTTTGGGAAGTTGTGACATGTCTCACACAGCTCAAATGTCACCACAGCTCCCTCCACAAGCGCGTGTCTGAGTGCAAGTATGTGTGTGTGTGTGTGTCTGAGAGAGCGCGTACACGTGTGTGACAGCGCGCGTGTGCGCGCCTGTGTTCGAGTGAGTGTGTGTGTGCGTGCGTCTGAGTATGTGCACGTCTGTGAGTTTGTGTCTGCATGCGTGCATGTTTGTGTGTTGGTGACTGTGTGTCTGCATGCCCCGGCATGTGCTGACAGATTGTCCTTACAGTCTCTGACTCTGTGAACAGGGGGGAGGCGTCTTGGATGTCGCTCAATAAAACCCCGTCCCTCCGACAGCTCCAGCTCTGACTGAAGTGAAAAGAACCCCCCCCCCCCACACAAAGTCACCTCGCCCGTCCTCTACGACAGGGACCAGGCAGACATGGCTGGAGAGCCGGTCATGTGACGCTTGACGTTGGGGGGAGGCAGGAGGAATGGACGGATGGAGGGAGGGACAGAGGGAATGAATCTGTGACGCACGGGTCACACCTCGGACGACTTATCTCCGTGGCAACTATCTCGTTCCCCCTGCCTCCACTCGGCGGGGTGGAGATTCCCCCGGTTAATTAGCAGGCTCAGGGTCGTGTGTGTTTGACAGGGATGCCTGAGAGACACACTCTGAACACAGAGATGCTTCTGGTCTCAAAGGTCGGAAAAAGAGGCTGGCGTTC
The DNA here is from genome assembly GCF_054491055.1 of Hypomesus nipponensis. Taxonomy (NCBI): domain Eukaryota; kingdom Metazoa; phylum Chordata; class Actinopteri; order Osmeriformes; family Osmeridae; genus Hypomesus; species Hypomesus nipponensis. Next base: position 14,117,355 of record NC_140369.1, read on the forward strand.
CGGTGTGTTCTCTGTTGGACAGAGAGACCCTGCAGAGAAACAGTCAGGGTAATAGAAGTATGTATTTGTGTAATATCTGTATGTGTCCATCTATCTATCTATCTATCCATCTCTCTCTCTCTCTCTCTCTCTCTCTCTCTCTCTCTCTCTCTCTCTCTCTCTCTCTCTCTCTCTCTCTCTCTCTCTCTCTCTCTCTCTCTCTCTCTCTCTCTCTCTCTCTGTATGTATACATACAATATTGTTCTATATATAGACACATATAGACACACGTATGCATACTGTTCAACTTGTAATATTTGCAAGTTAGCATTGCCTGTTATTGGTAGTTGTGAAAATGCTCTGAAGCATTCCTGAAGTCACCACAACACTGAGGACACACACAACACGTCTGCCTCTGAGGAAGAGTGTGTGTGTGTGGCTGTTCCCTGTTCCTGCTGTTCCAGCGGCAGGGAGGGAAGAGGAGGCAGAGGAGGAGGAACGAGGAGAGGCACGGGGGGGGAAGGAGGGAGGAGGTGGAGTAAGAGGAAAGGAGGGAGAAGGAGGATGAACGGGAGGGAGGAGGTAAAGGGGGAGGTGGAGAAGACAATCCCTTTACCCAGTGTGCACTCTGCCTTGTGGCACACTTATGATGTCATCCTGTTGAGACACATCTCCACTTTGTGACCCCTCTGGTAGCATAGGGCACACATTAAGGATGACGATGACAGGAAAGTGTTTGTGTACGTGTGCGTCAGAAGGAATAGTGTATGTGTGTGTTGGCGTATGTGCGCGTATGTGTACTGTGTGTGCGTTTATGTCTGAGTGTCTTTCTGCATGTGCTGGTTCATGCTACACGATCTGCATGGATACTTACAGGATGAATCACCTGCATTTCCTTCCTTCCTGCTTGAATGAACCTGTGAATTATACACACCAAGCTGCTTGCTGTCAACTGAGGAACCACTCCTCGCCTCTTAGTAAGCAGGCTGAACAGGAGGAGGAGAAGGAGAAGCTGGAGGAGAACGAGAAGTAGAAGGAGCGGGTAGAATAGAGGAGCAAGAGGAGGAGGAGGAGGAGGAGGAACGGGAGGAGCAGGAGAAGTAGGAACAGGACCAAGAGCAGTGGCAGTGGAAGGAAGAGAAGAAGGAGGAAGAGGAGCGGAGGGAGCAGGAGGACTAGGTGTACCAGGAGGGGCAGAGGGAGGTGGGGGAGGTGAAGAAGGGGAGAAAGGGAACAAGTGGAAGTACCAGGAGGAGCAGGAGGAGCTCCAGGAATCAAGCATGAGGAGGAAAAAGAGGACCAGGAGGAGGAGGAGGAGCAGAAGGAGGAGCAAGAGCAGGGAATCAAAAAGGAGAGGTATCTTCTTCCGTTCCGGGCCGGGCTGCAGCCTTCTCCAGACCCATCTCATCCCAGAGCAGCTGGCAGAGAGCAGAGCCTGTCAATCAGCCTGTCCTTCCAGCTGGCCCAGGGTCATTAGGCTTAATGCCCGCCCCCCAATCTCCTGTAACGTTGTGGCCCCTGGCCCTCCATCCACGTGACACATTTACATTAACAGGTCCTTTCTGCTCGAGAAGCCAAACTGATACTGAGGGGGTGAACGCTCATGGAAACCTCAGTGATTGGCAGCACACAGTCACAGTGCCATTCTGTGACTGGAATGTGAAAGACAGACACCCCGGGGCCGCCCAGGAGAAAGTCCTGTCAGGTCATCACAGTCTGTCTCGGAGTCTCCCAACAGCCACGCAAGGCTGGGAGAGTTGGGAGACAAAACTGGAGGCATGATCACAATAAATGCTCTGCTGTGTTTTTTTTTTGGGGGGGGGGTATTTTTAGCAGCAGATGATTTCCCCTGCAGCTCCTGGGTGTGAGAAACAGATGCTGCCTCGTGCTGTCCCTCCTGCCCAGACCAGCCTGACTTAGCCTCCTGTTTGCTGTGCATGGTAGGACTGCACACACTCGGTACCACCGCGGACGTTACACCTCTGCTTCCGGAAATATGGGTTATCTTTAATCAAACACGGGGTAGCATTATGGAGGCTTTGTCTGGTTCCGTGCCTAGCCGGCATACTGAAGGATTTTCTTTACGATAATAGTACGAGATCTGTGTATAAAAGGGACTATTCAGAGATTCAGAGTTGAAAACAAATATAGGCAAAGAGAGACAGAGTGACAGGGAGACAGACAGAGATACAGAGGGTATCAGGACCAGGACTGCCCTTGCATTTGTCTTTGCTTCACATCTGCCTGTTTTACCCTGTGATTGAATAGAATAGAATGATGTTATTGTTGTTGCACAGAGTACAACAATATTGAGTAGCAATGAATGAAGACAAGACATTGCAGCTCAGCCCCTCATTCACCCTCAGTCTCAGGACTAAAAGGATTGCACAGGAGACAGATTTGATTACAGATGAATGTGTGTGTTTGTGTGTGACAGTGTGTGTCTCTGTCTGTGTGTGTGGTGGAGGGGGGGTGTACGTGTGTGTATGTGTGTGTAGAGGTGCCTGCATGGAATTGTGGACATACTGTGTGTCTGACCAACGTCACTTGTAGTTGGATCAGGACTGTGGCTTCAGTACAGCCAGGGCAAGATGCATTCTGATGAAAACGACAAACAGACATTGAATGTGTGTGTGTCTCTTTTTCTCTCTCTCTTTCTCTCTCTCTTTCTCTCTCTCTTTTTCTCTCTCTCTTTTCTCTCTCTCTTTTTCTCTCTCTTTCTCTCTCTCTCTCTCTCTCTCTCTCTCTCTCTCTCTCTCTCTCTCTTCTCTGATCAGCATGATCACATCATTTACTTTGTCAAATGAGCTAACCTTCTCCTTCTCCTCTCCTTCTCCTCTCATTCTCCTCTCATTCTCCTCTCCTTCTCCTCTCCTTCTCCTCTCCCTCTCTTCCTCTCCTCCACCCAACTCCACCCCTCTCTCCACCTCCTCTACAGGACTGAGACAAATCTCCATCACTTCCCTCTCTTTTCTCACCCCCTTCTCTCTCTCCTAACCGTCTAACACTCTAAACACTGTCTGTCTCTTCCTCTTTTTAGATCCAAAAGGGGGGGGCAGTTGGTGACGGTGGCGCAGTAGAAGAAACAGAGAGGGGAGGAGAGGTGTAGAAGAATGAGAGAGAGAAAGAGATGGAGAGAGAGGTGTAAGGGAAGGAGAAATGAAAAATGTAAAGACAGAAATGTAGGAAGAGGTGAGACAGAGAGATGAAGAGGAAAGTGAGAGAGAGGTGTACAGGGAGGAGAAAGAGAGCGGAGTAGAGGAATGAGAGGGAGATGTAGGGGAAGGAGAGAACTAAGAGAGATGGCTGGTGTGAATTGTGACTGCGGAGGGATACGACTCGTCCCCGACGAGGTGTGGTGTGGTCCTCCCTAGTCCCTGAGGAGGTTGGTAAACATGACCTGCAGGGGGTGCTGTACCTGCCCCAGGAGCTCAATCACCAGGTCTCTCTGGACGGAATACAGTGCCGCTGGAGAACTGAAGATGACCTCCAGGAATTCCATCAGCGTGTCCTGAGAGAAGAGGAGCGCACAAATGATGAGGAGCCAAACAAACATGAAGGATAGAGAGTGGGGGAGAGAGAAGGGAGAGAGAGAGAAGGAAATTGAGAAAAAAGTTTAGAGCGTATGAAACAGAGCTCACGCGGAATGGTAGCAAGGAAGTTGTTTTGAAGTGCAACGTTTCAAATCCTCCTTTTGTCATCACTCTACGATTCACGATTTGACCGGCGCAGTCTAGGAGTGTGTCTTTGACAGGCCTGAAAATGTCCTGGCTGTTCTCACACCATGTGATACCGCACACACCATTCCAGGGTGTGCTGACGGAACGCTGAGCTGGGAGAACGCCACCTGGCTTGATGACTGAGGACAACGCTACACCTTCATCAACACGTAGACACGTGGCATGGAGGGGGAGAGGGAGGAGAAGGCAGACAGGAAGAGAGAGGAAGGAGGAGAGAGGGACAGGGGAGGAGAGATAGAGGGGAGGAGAGAGGATTGAGGAGAGAGAGAGGAGGAGAGATGGAGGGAGGTAGGAGAGAGGGACAGGGAGGAGAGATAGAAGGAGGAGAGAGAGAGGATTGAGGAGAGAGAGAGGAGGAGAGAGAGAAAGAGAGAGACAGAGAGAGAGAGAGAGAGAGAGAGAGAGAGAGAGAGAGAGAGAGAGAGAGAGAGAGAGAGAGAGAGAGAGAGAGAGAGAGAGAGGGTAACCCAACCCCTGAGATGAACCAGCCATGTCATCTGCCCTGACAGTTGGCGAGAGAGAAGTAAAGGGTGTGGGTGAGGGAGAGGGAGGAGGAGGAGGAGGAGAAAGACAAGGTGGGGGTGGGTGTGGGTGAGAGGTACAGATTGACAGACACAATCCTCAGCAAGTGGTGAACAACGTGACAGAGATGTGAGAAAGAAACCTGTCACTGATTTCCCTGCTGAGCATTCTTCCTCCCCTCTCATCCCCTCCCCTCTTCTCTTTTCTCTTCCCCTCCCAGTCCCCCTCTCTCAGTCTGACCGTCATGGCCATACAGTGGCTGTGTTAGCGGTTCCTGTTGAGTGGTAGGCTGGCGTGACTCTCCCTCCATCCCCCACTGCCAAAACGCATGCTGGGAGATGACACAGTTAGAGAGGCCCGGGTACTTCCAGCTCCTCTCACTGAGTGGAAGTGCAGCAGAGGTGGTTCGGGTACCACACACTCATCCTCTATGACTCTGGATGAGATGTCCCTCCCCACAAGGACCACAGGCAAGTGCTCTTGGCCTTATGGAAGACGGCTTTGATTCCGGCCCCTTCGTAATTCATCCCCATCTGTTGGGAGTCTGTTGAATTGACCCCGCTGAGAACAGGAAGGTCATGACTTCCTGACAGCCTCATGAGTAAGCATATTCATCATGTCAGCACTCTCATGTAACTGGACGCTTCTCACCCCGTCATCCAAACAGCAGTCGCTAGCGTGGTGAACACGGGGCTGGAGGTACCCTCCTCAGCGCTCACAGGGGTGTCAGAGACATCAGGCATGCTGAATCTGAGGATGGCAGCTAGTTGTTTGGGTGGCCACACAAACACACACAGAGAGACAGACACACACACACACACACACAAGGCCTGTAAACGGGCTAACTCACCAGACCCCCCCGTCGCTGCTGGAGAGACCAGCATGAGCCACATCTCTCCTCTTCTCTCTCCTCCCCACCGGGCCTCCCCCTTCTTCTCTCCTCTTGTCTTCTGTAAAGTTCTCCTCTTCTCTCACCGGGCTGCTGTCCCTCCAGGTTAGACTAGCCCTGACGTCATCGCTGACTCAGCAGCTTAGTTGAAAGTACTAGGAGAAGCACATACCTCAGCCAACACAGTTACACACACACACACACATAAGGATGGGTATGGCTGGTACCAAAACATAAAAAAATATATATTTTCTTAAGGAAATATGATCATTTTTATTAGTAATTTAGCAGCCCCAAAGTGACGTATGAATATTGTATATAGAAAGAACAGCACAAGATCATACATCAGAAGTATCAAAGTAAATGGTAAGTAGACAAAAAGTTGAAAAGGTACATTTTCAAAAAAAATTGTTCCCAGCCCCATACCCCAAATCATACATACTGTGCACACCGGAAGCAGGGAAGTGAGGCACAGTAAGAGCTCCTCCTCATTCAGCCATTCAAGCGCCGGCCTTTCTCAGTCAAGCTAATCCCTCATTCTGAGCTAAGTGAGCTTGAGGTCACCAGGATGGCAGGAACGTGTCACCCAGCCCAATCATGGCAGCCACACAGCTTAAAGACTTGCCAAATGAGGTCAGATGTCACGCTTCAAAATAAATCTTGAAATCTAAAAGGAAAAAAAGAAAAACTCTCGGCTCCTGTAACATGGCGGCTCTGTGGTCTTGTCCTCCTGTTGAGTGATTCTTCCAGAGTTTAAAGGCTTGCACAGTGTGGTCAGGGGTGACGACCCAACATAAATCCGACTTCTAGCTCAGTATACAGCACATATTGAGCTGACACTTGACAGTTCCTGTAGCGAACATGTGAGGGGTCATCACCTCTTCTGGAGGGTGAGAGAACTGGTTCAAGAAGGCAGCAGTCTAAGTACCACAGTCTTGTACATTCTCCTATATACAAATAAATAAACAATTGTATATTCTTTCAGTTAACAGTATTTTGTATGTTCCATAAACTTATATATCCTGTACTTTGTGTGGATGGATTTGTAAATACATGATCTATAATGTAATCCGATCTGGATGAGGCCGTCCTTATTTCCTTTACACCTGAGGGAGCATGGACTGGGAATGCATGCTGTAGATGTTTCACCCATGTGAGATTGGACATGTATTATTTAGTTAAGCGTGCTGGTGTGCATGTCAAAGCTCTACTGGAGAATTAGTATTCACCCCCCATTCTTTCTTATTCTCTCTCTTGTTCCCTCCCCATTTCTCTCTCTCTCTCTCTCTCTCTCTCTCTCTCTCTCTCTCTCTCTCTCTCTCTCTCTCTCTCTCTCTCTCTCTCTCTCTCTCTCTCTCTCTCTCTGTCCCTTATTGCATGTCAGTAGCATTTATCCACAGATTCAATAATCTTGGTGCACAGGCTATATTTCATTATAGATTGACATTGGACGGGAGGCTCCACCCCCAGCCCCGACGAGCCAATCCAGAGCTCCCATTCATCAGGAAGGCCTTCAAACAATCAGCTTAACAACTCCGTGTTCATCTCCCCCGCCTGCTGGAGCCTAATGGGGTTCAAATGCGAGTCACACAGCTGTACAACGAGGATCACAAGTCGTGCGATAGCCAAAAATCACTCTTGGTTGCTGTGTATCTGTGAACATTCTGCACATCAGAGATACAGAGTCTTTCTGTTTAATGATTTGTCTGTTGTGTAAGTTCAAGAGAGGGCGGTTTCAACCGGTTGTGAATAATACCAACAATATTATATCTAATGTCACATGTGCCTGCACATGTATAGGGAAGGGAAGGGGAGGGGGGTCAGTGTATGTGTTCAGGGGTGCGGGGGGTCTTCTCCATGAACTTTATGGGAGACTAATGAGGATGTCTCTCTCTGCAACCCCCCCCCCCCCCCCCTTCCAGCCCCCCACCACCACCACCCCTCCTGGCACAGGACCAGGTCACCAGATATTCTGAAATACCACCCGATGGCTTAAGACGTGACAGCTGCGCCCGCATCTTGAATGTCCGCCGACTCGTTTCTGAGAAGCGTTCAAATGAAGGTGACATTTACAATACGGTCCTTCCTCCACACACGACACACACACACACACACACACACACTTCCCACCTTTCCATCCCTTGCAATGCTATGGCCAGGGCCCAACATGGGGGCAACAGTCTCCCTGCCAAAGCAAACCTGCTGTGCTTGACATTTCTCCTTTATACATGAGGCCTGCTTTAATTGCAGCTGCGGAGCAGTGGGCTGTCACCCTCCCTGGCTGGGCTGTCCCGTGGCTCTCTGCACGCTGGCTGGACTCTGCATTGTTGTCTTCCACAACCCTCGGCAGATATCCTGCTGGGGCTTCTCCCCCCCCCCTTCCTTCCTCTCTCCTCCAGCCCACAGGGGGGAGGAGGAGGAAGAGGAGGAGGCGAAGAACATTGGACAAAGAATTTACAGAAGACAACAGGAAGAAAAAGAAGGATACAAGAGGATGAGGGAGGAGGAAGGGTACATTAATTATCCAACACTAACTCGATAAGGGGGAGGAAACTTGAGTCTGTGTGTGTGTGTGTGTGTGTGTGTGCTGTGGACAGACTGAAAGCCTTTCCACCCAGATACTCTCTATGTAATAGCAAACAAGACTAATATTCAGATTTATTTAGCTGTTTAAAGGATACAAATTGCTCGAGGCCTTTATGTTATTGACTCTCCCTGTATCACACAGGCACTTCATCACATCTTATCTATACCTGGACTGGGACAATTCCTCACCAGCTACCGTTACAATAATACACTTAACCTTGAGTCTTGTGGAGCGCAGCTGTTTTCTGCCACCACATTGCTTGCAAGTCGTCCACCCGGCAACCACAACTATTGCCTCTTCAAGTAAATCCCAGAGGACGAGGGGAGGAGTGACGGGAGCGGCCGAGCGAGGGAGCGATCGGAGGGGTAAACCTGGATCGATGCTGGTTCCCAGCAGACAAGGTGACTGCTGTTCCCCACCCTCCCCCTCCCTCCCGGGGCTCAGGGTGCGTGGAGACCCCTCTGAATCCTTCAGTGAGTCCAGGACGTTGAACAACGGAGGGGTCGGTGTGGGCCTGGCTCGGCCAGCCTTGGCTGGGACACTCTGGATTACTCTTCCACCGCTGTGCTCTGGGGCGTATCTGCAGGCATCTGTCCACCTTAGAAAGTGGCTTTTTGCTAGTTTTTTCTATTTATTTTTTGCTCTGAATTGTGAAAATGTGTATGTGCGTTAAGAGCTACAGTCTGTTTCTCCATTACCTTTCAAGGGTCACTGTGTACTGTGTGCTACAAGTATTGAACAGTGTTTCCATGTCATGTGAGAAAAATACAAACATGACTGGACCATTATGTCACCAGTGTGTTAACTAAACCAACAAGACAAGAACTGTTTGTCACACTGAGGTAATAGACAGGACACAAAGCCCACTGCTTCCCATGCATGTGCAGATCTAGACTGCGCTGTTATCTGTTATATGTCTGTTTGAATTGAACTTCATCATTTACGTAACAGCAAAGCACATCAGGTAACACGCTATCGCCTGTTCTTTTTCATATCAAAGTTGAGGCGATAGAGGGAGAGAAAATGGGAGAAATGGGAGAAAGTGGAGAAAGAAGGAAGAAAAGGAGAGTAACAGAGAGAGAGAGGAGAGAGAGCGGAAGGTGGGAGATGAGGTGGAGGACTGGGGCCCTCAGTTCCCCGAGGTCGCAGGTCACCAAACTTAACCAGCACTTTGAAGGGCTTGTTTGCCCCAGCTTCCTATTAGACTGTCATGTTATGCTAATGTGGCCTAATTTCAGACCCCAATCAGGAACCCCTCCACTGGCCTGTGCTTCTCAGTCCGGTTTAAGTAAATCTGCCCCCCCCCCCCACCCAGCTCTCCCCCCCACACCCCCAACCTCCAGTATCCAGGAGACAGGCTCATTAAAACACGTGGGAGCAGTCTTGGATGAGCCCCGCCTGGTGCCTCTCCTGAGGGGGAGAGAGAGAGGTGCAGGCACCACCGCTGACCCAGATGCATTCCAACGCCAAGGCCTCTCTCCTCCTCCAGGTAGAACTCCTCTTCTCTCCTCCTCACTCTCCCCCGCTTCCTCCACCCTGCCGTTGGCGTGTGAACGGGTTCGCGAGGAGAGGAGTGGAGCCGGAGAGGGATCTTTCCTCCTTGCTTACGACCTGAGGCTAAGTACACCAGCCGAACAACCGCATCTCCCATTCCTCCAAACACACACACAAACTCTGATTGACTATCCCCTGCAGCGTACACAAGCCAAAAATCGTTGTTCGATATTCATAAAAGCCTCGAAATCCCAAGGAGGGAAATCAAAATCCTTCTGTTCCGCAACGCCACTGCGCGGTCCACAAGATCCCACCCATCTGATTTCCGGCTGAGTGATGACGGCCGTGCATCCGGCACACTCGCCGGCGCCTCTCGCCGTTGTCGGTAATGAAACCGTTTTATGGCCGTCGTAAAGAACGGCAGCCCCTAACACGGTGAGATGGTTTCTGTTGTCACAGCATGAGCCTGCTTCCCAGCCCCGTAGAAGGCACCGGTTGTCAGGGATTGAACAGGCAGCTATATATTCACCTGTGAACAACATTTCTTTCATTTTGCAGAGGATTGTATTCAAAGCCATGTATAGGAAAGATGTGTGGGGGGGGTTTGAATCTGCGCCCTCCGGGCAAATGCTCTAACCACTAGGCTACGCCCATGTCTTCGGATGTAGGCAGGGTCTAGCTGCTAGGTGTGTTGTGTCAGTATCCCAGGTGTGACGTCTGGCAGAGCACTGGCTCAGTCTCTCGTCAGCCCCCCCCCCCCCCCATGGCAGGGCATGAGAGATATTGGTTTACAGATGAGAAGCTGCCACAGGAGATCTTCAGTCACTGTCGGCTTATAAAAGCACCGTTTGCTGAAAGCAGCTGATACGGCTGTCCGCTTGTCTGACGCACTATTTGTTTGTCACGCTATTTGCGTGTCGCTTTGGATGAAAGCTAAATGAAGAAAATGTCAAATGTAATGGAAAACCTCTGTCAGTGGAGGGCCGCTCGCACACGCAACCCAGCTAAACTACCGTCTGGGACGCTTTTGTGGACAATAAAGAACATTTGACCTAATCTGGGACTGGGCCCCGGTTTTAAGGCTGAAGACAGCGTCAGGCAGGCCGTGGTTGCGGCCTCACGGTGACGTTTAAGGCCACAACACTGTCTCGAGGGTAGCCTCTTCTCATCCAGAGAGAGTTCACATTGAGTGTTCACATTGATGTGTAGATCAGAGGCCGGCATCAGGCAGACATGACTGATTGAGACTACTGAACGTGTCTGACAGGTCCTATCTCCCTGCAGACATATTGCGCTAATACTTCCATTCTCACCCTTCAGAAAGACAGACCCTGTCTGCTTCCTATCTGTCTCTCTTCCTGCCTGTCTGTCTGTCTGTCTGTCTGACTGCCTGTCTGCTTCCTGTCTCTCCCTCTGCCTATCTGCTTCCTGTCTGTGTTTCTTTATGTCTGTCACTCTGCCTATCAGCTTACTTTTTGTTTATTTTCCTGTCTGTCTCTCTGCCTATCTGCTTCATGTCTGTCTCTCTTCATGTCTGTCTGTCTGTCTGCCTGGCTGGCTGGCTGCTTCCTGTCTGTCTATCTTCCTGTCTGTCTCTCAGCCTGGCTCAGTCCTGTCTGTCTCTGGCTCCCATGACAGCTCGTCTTCTGTCCCAGAGCATCAACCTCACTCTCATTTCATTTGGGAAATTCGACTGAGGTTCTGAATTAAATGTTTATGTTGTGGTTGTGACGTTTAGGGGCTGAAAGTCTGTGATGTCACATCTTAAAAAACATAGATAGGTCAGTAGATAGAGTACAGGAAAAGATGGATGGATTGATGGGTGGATTATAAGAGCAGTTGTCAGCTGCTGTGTGGACAGGACTGATGACCAGTGACAGCGTGTCACCAGCACCCTGGAACCAAACGAGTGAGCCGAGTAGAAGGTGCTGACTGATGGTGGCCCGGCAGGACCAAACAAGGACAGGACAGTTCTGTGGGCTTGTTTGTGAAAGCAGGGGGCACAGCTGTGTGACTGCTCCACTGGCAGAGCTAACACAACACGCCGCAGCCATGGGCTGCTTGTGTAACCATTCCTGGCTGCATGGCAGTGGAACGGGGGGAGATTCTCCTGAATGGTGACGTAAGCTGAGAGGCTGAGCCTATGTCACATGGAATCCCGGCATGGAATCCTGCCCTCTCCATTGCCTCTGTTAGACGCGGCTCTCTGCAGCAGGAGAGGATAGCGTGTGTTGGTGAGGAGGGGACGGTGAGGATTGTTTGAGCTCACCGACGATGTGGTCATGATTGTGTGTGTTGCTGGCTCAGTTCATGACTCAAACGAACGTCGTGCTGTGGATATTGCTGGGAGGTTGTGGCATGGGAATTTCGTGTTTGTTTTGATTCTTTTCCCTTTTTTTTTGATAGAGCCTGTTGTCTTTGCACGAGGAAGTGACATCACGTGGTGATCACAACATGGTGGAGAGGAGAGGTGGAGGACGGCGGGAGATAAACCCTGGAAGATTTTGACAGAAAACACACACACACACACACATGACTGCTGGACTCCTGGTCTGCTCTTCTGTGCTGTGGCAACCTCACCACTCTGATCTGCATGCACGAGACTCCTGTTTTTTTTCCTCCATTTGGATTCTCTCTCCATAGCAACGGTGCGGAGAGCAAGTGCCAGCTGGAGAGAGTGTTTGAAATTTTTCCTCTCTTCTCCGCCGCCGTGTTGCAGAGCCATGGGAGGAGGAGGTGGAGGGAAAACATAGAGAGAGAGAGAGATAGAGAGAGATAGAGAGAGAGGGAGAGTAAAACTGAAAAGCTTTCCGTACACTTCAGCCGGTCGTGTGTCTGTGGGACTGTCTTCGTTTTCCAGCTCACCAGGCAGCCTCATCCTCGCCATCATCCTCCTCGCCAGGGCATTCTCACGCACACACGGGAGACTAATGGAGGGAGGCATCAAATTCGCTCGTCACTTGTCATGCCTGAATCACCCCGTCGCGCTTCCTTTTGTGTCCGAGACCCTGGCGTCCTTCTCTGTCAGCTGGCGGCGGGCGACCGTGGGCTAGCCTGTCTGACCCAGCCCCCCCCCCCGTCTCTCTCTCTCTCCTCCTCTCTCTCTCCTCTGACTGCGCCCCCGGCTCCTCTCAGCCTCCACATCGCTGGGCTCTGTTTACCTCCGCTGAGCTACCCCTCCCCTCTCTGCTCAGCGCTCTCCCTCCCTCTCTCTATCTCCCTCTCTTTCTCCCTCCCTCCCTCTCTCTCTCCCTCTCTTGCTCTGCTTCTCTTTCTTGTTCTCCCTCTCCCTCCCTCTCCCTCTCTCTCTCTCTCTCTCTCTCTCTCTCCTTCCCACCCTCCCTCCCTCTCTTGCTCTCCCTCCCTCCGTCCCTCTCTCTCTCTCTCTCTCTCTCTCTCTCTCTCTCTCTCTCTCTCTCTCTCTCTCTCTCTCCCTCCCTCTCTCTCCAGTACCCTCCCACTGCTTGCTATCTCCCTCCCCTCGCTCCTTCAAAGCCAGCAGTCTGCTACTCTGCCCAGGCTGCACGCTACACGAGCTCCCGGAAAACCAGCGTCCGCCGCTGCCCTCTCTCCGCTCCATGCCCGAGCCCCCCCACCGATTCCAGCCTCCGCCGACCGCAGGATGCCCCTCTGCGAGGATTGATCCCCCCTCTCCCCCTCTCGCTCTCCCCTCCCCCTCCCCTCTCCTCATCTCCCGCCCTCTGACCCCCGGCGCCCCCCGCTCTCCCGTCCCGCCGCCCTCCCCTCTCTCCCTCGCCCCCGGCCTCCGCGTCCTCGCTCGCCCCTCAGCCTCTTGACCATGTTGCCATGTGCCCGCTGGATCCCGTCGCTCCTGGTCTTCTGGTCCTTCTCCTTCGTCTGGACTCAGGGGGACAACTGCCCGTCCACCTGCCTCTGCCCCGACCCGCACACCGTGGACTGCAGCGGCCGAGGGCTGACCCGCCTGCCCGAACAGATCCCCCTGGACGTCCGCCGGCTCCTGCTCTCCGACAACTGGATCCCCCGCATCCCCTCCGACTTCCTGGTTCTGTACAGCGACCTGGTTTACCTGGACCTGCGCAACAACTCCCTGTCCCGCATCGAGCCAGGGACGCTCAGCACCTCGTCCAGGCTGGTGTTCCTGGACCTGGGGAGCAACAACCTGACGGAGATCCCCCAGGGGACCTTCGGCGAGTCCCGGAGCCTGATCAAGCTGCGTCTGGGGAACAACCCGTACCTGAGCACGGTCAACGAGGACGCGTTCCTGGGGCTCACCTCCCTCCGGGAGCTGGAGCTGGAGCGCAACGCCCTGTCGGGCCTGCAGGTGGGGGCGCTGAGCCAGCTGCCCTCCCTGCGCGTGGTGAGGCTGGAGGGAAACCCCTGGGTGTGCAACTGCAACTTTGCCAACCTGTTTGAGTGGCTGATGGAGAACAGCCACAAGCTGCCCAACGGTAAGTGTCTCGAACCGTTTGTAAACATCGGACGGGTGGTCTCGTTTGACCTTTTACTACGACCTATATATATAATTTTTTTTTAAGTATGACGGGAGATGGGATTGGAGCTCTGGGGCGGTGTTATCATCACAAATCCTCTGCCGAGCCGTGCCCCTGGTCTATTTATATTAGCTCTATGAGGAGAGGAACCCCCCTCCTCTGTTCTAATTCCGTCTCCCTCCCCCAGCCCCCCAGCCCCCCAGCCCCCCAGCCCCCCAGCCCACAGCATGAGGGATTATGAGTAATGACAGACAATGTGAGAGCTTCTGAAAGCACTTCTGGCTCATACTCCGCTCTCTGCAGACCTAAACAATGCAGCTTCATCCACTGTGGAGTTAGGGGACGGCATGAAAACAGACAAAGAAAAACAGATTTTGCCTCCTGTCTAGGTAGGATATATGAGTTTGCCATGCCTGAAATTCCGCTCGCTCTGTCCATGCTTGGCCCCTGATTCCTCTCCTCTGGGTGAGGGTCTGATGTTGTTGTGCTTAATGAATCAATCAGGAGTTGTGTTGACATGAGCAGTGTTCCACGAGCATCGAGCCCTCTCCTGACAGGAGCCTGTGCCAGCTTTATGCTGCTCTGATCCTGTTTTCCCAGCCTGGTTTACTTCGTTAGGTAACAGTGTTGGCTGATGTGTTGGCGTGGGCACTGCAATTTTCTGTCTCTTTTTCTCTCTAGTTATACTGCTCTCTGGTTCGGCTACTTGTCTCTCTCTCTCTCTAGCTTTGTCTCAATTTCTTCTCTCTGTCTCTTTGTTTCTCTTTCTTTCTCTCCATTGTTGGATCTTTTAGATTTGGCTCCACCTTTTATCAATGTCTCTCTCTTTCTCCCTTTCTCTCTCTCCCTCTCTCATCTCTCTTTCCACTATGTCTCAGCGACACTCATCCCTGAGACATTCAGACATCTGTGAAACGAGGAGAGGCTGGGTGGAGGACGGTGCTCCCAGGAGAGTGGTCCTCCATGGGCACAATCTGCTTGCTCAGAGATGTTCCAGCGCTGGTCATTGTTTTGTGAATCTGGGCTTCCGACACAAACAGCAAACGCAAGATCCATTGTTATGATCTCATGACGGTCCGTTTGCATTCATTTCTCTCTCAAAGCAGAATCTAACGACAGCCCCAGTCCACACAGCAGCAAATCACCTCCCGTACTTGCCAAACAGTACTTGACGGGTTACGTCATATCACAAATTCATTCATCTCAGACTACAGTCACCGCACTCTTGTTTTAACTGCTCCTATGTGGTGTGATTAAAGAGACAGTGACAGGAGGAGGGAGGAGGGTGTTGTGTGCCGGAGGTCCGTCTCTCATCAATGTTGTCCTTGAGAACGCAGAGGACAGCTCAGGGCTATCCCACAGTGATGCAGGCTGCATTCGCAATCACCTGAAGGCAACTCGGAATGAATCAGGCACTGTGGCCCACTGCTAACTTGCAATGCAGTACAGGACATGCTCCCGGT